>NC_056739.1:372015487-372140487 GCF_019279795.1 Protopterus annectens | reverse complement strand
TGTGTGTACATGGGAGTCATTTGTTAGACTGAGCATGCATAATAGTGAATGCAGTACAGTGTAAGAGCTTGTATAAATATATATATGTTGTGTGAGGTATGCAGAGTACATTGAGGCTTGCTCCCATGCTTAAAACTTGTTTATTTTTTTGGTCATAGGTTCTATTTTATGTTTTGACCTTTGGTTTGTTTATCTTTTAATATATATATATATATATATATATATATATATATATATATATATATATATATATATATATATATATATAAAATACATTTGCACATCTGACAAGGTTAAAACTCCCCATGTGGGAGGATGTGCCCTCCACACCACCTGCTAATTATATGCACTAACTCTAAGACTACGCTAAAGTAGGGAAAGGGAAAAAAAGAGTTTCCAATATTCTGTGATCCTGGCTCTTGTGTTTTCTCTTATGCCACCATGTGTTTTACCCATTAGACATTTTAAATGTCTCCCTTTTATATCTATATCTGTCTGTCTTTAGATAGGCAGGTAGATAGATAGATACAAAGCTTCCTGATGTCTGTGCTCAGTACATGAAAGAAAACCTGTTCTGCTTTGGGCCTCCTGGGTAAATGCTCTGTACCAGCTATAAACTGGCTATAAACTGATTTATCTCTGTAATAATTATCTTGAAAGTGGGACCAGCCCACCAAGGACTTAAAATAATACACAGTAACCTAATAAGTCACTATAACAAAATCACAGAAGTTCATTCCCATTACTACCCTGATCTTGATCATAGCTATAGAAACCTAGTTAAAGCCAATTACCAAAGATGCAGAAATACTCCCACCAGGTTATAAAACACTCAGACTAAACAGAACCAATGAAAAGAGCAGGAGGAATTGTTTTCTACAGAAATGTTTTACATCTCTCCGCTTACTATGACACTGTACCCACTTTCAACAATGCTGACCTTCTCATCTCAATCCTCAGCTGAATCTGCTCAACTCTCTAGCCATAATAAGTCTAAATATACTATCTGGTAACAGCATTCCCATCCTGGAAGAGATCATCTCCTAGATCTCGAGCAACATAAGATGGGCAGCCATCCTTAGATGAGGAGACATTAACATAGACTGATAAAAGATAGCCATAGAAAAGCCCAAAAATTCAGTTAAGCTGTATGGCTTAGTTGATCAAGACTCAAACTAGAATTAACAAGGCCACATCATAGGAACCCATCCTAGGCTGGATTCTAACCTCCACCCCTATCAATGTTGCCATAAGTGCAGCCTATGTGATAGCTTAAGCAACTACCAGATATGCTACATAATCAGACATCGCAAACAGCTCCACAAAGTTCATCACTATAATACAGTCAGTAATGTCAATAAAAAAAGAACTTTCAGCCTACAAAAGATCAACTGGATTCTACTTAAAATAATATTTCTAAATATCCTAGCAGAAAAAGCAGCATTAACAGCCAAAAGAGTGAAAAGCAAACTGGACCCTGGTTAACTAAAAAAGAAAACCAACAAACAAACAAACGAACAAACAAACAAGCAAAACAAAACAAAGCAACTCATGCAACTTAAAGATAAAACCTGGAAATCAAGGCTACAGACCAAATCTCATTTGTCTCTGCAATAAAGACACTTAAGGAACCATAGCAAGCAACACATAAAACGGGAAAAATAACTTATTACGGCAATAACCAAAATTAATCATCAAACAATTAAAAAAAAAACTTCAGGAAATTACTAAATACTTTACTCAGTCCTGGAAAATCAACTGAACTCAGCCTATCCCTAACTAATTACACTCAAAGAATTGCTTCATAGTTTAACTCACATTTTATAAATACAGTAACCTCTTTCCTGCAAAACAAAACTAATGCAAATCCAGTCATCCCAATTTGATCATTGAAGCCACAACGGACCTTCTCAATTACTCCAGTGCCAACATCTGGAATTGAAAAATACCTACACTCCCTTACGACAACAACCACTATCAGTGACCAACTTCCATCTGATTACCTCAAACTACTATAGATAGCCTTGCATATTCTGTCTCAATTGTAATAAACCTCTCTCTCCAAGAAAAATATGTCCTCATCTTATGAAAAATATGCTGTTTAATACCGCTCCATACTGTTGATGAGCCCCTCCATAAAGGACAAGCTCACAAACTGTATAAAAATCACCATTCTCTCACCCTAATCCAAAAATGTGCAAAGATGTATTCACTCTCAGCTTACTGCAGATGTTACTTCTCATAACCTTTTCTCTCCTACACAGTATGGTTTCAGACCCAGTCACAGTACATCCATTGCCCTTATAAGGTTCACAGATATAAATCACAGTAGAAATTCAGGTCATGTTTCTGAGATAACTCTAAATAGTCATCAGATGTTCCTAACTAAAGTCTCTTCCTACGGGCTGTCACCCTCCTCACTTAAGTGGTTTCTTAGTTACCGCACTAATAGATCCCAAGCAGTGAAATGCAAGGTGTTTTCTTCACTTTCCTTCCTATATCCACCAGAATCTCACAAGGCTTCATCCTAGAACCAGTTCGATTAAACTTATTTATCAATGACCTAAAGACAGTGGCCAAAGAATCCACTATGGTTCAAAGGATTAAGGCTCTAATATGTGCTGCTTGGACACTGCCCGTGCTCCAAACACTCACACAGAAATCCTTCTCCTCCATAGAAACTTGGCTCAACAATTCTAACTTCCAAATCCAAAATAGCTTTAATATATTGTCATCCAACATGACCAAACCAGAACTGGTATGCCACACCAAACTACTAGGTGTGATTATAGATGACCACCTGAAATTTGATCTCCACCTTCAGTAGGCCATAAAGAAGATACAACAAAAGTTAGGCTGCCTCTATAGAGTAAATCACTACATTACTGACTCTGCTAGATAAAATATAGACACGTCTTTTCTACTCCCTACCCAGCTATATATCTTTCCTATCTTAACAACTCTCAACTCTTGTCTATCAGCCAAACTAGAACAGTACTACAATAAAGCAGCCAAACTGCAACCACCCAACAATACAGATCACATTGCTGCCTCTCTCTAAAACAACTAAACTGATTTGAACTAAGTAATTCTGTATTGCACTCACAATTAGTTAACAACCTTTAAACTATTGCACAGACTTGAAATATTCTGATCTTACACTAAGAGATCTCTTTACACTCCACTGACAAATCATTAGTCTCCACAGCTAAAGCTGACAATAATGCAGGATACTCCCTGTATTCACACTGCATTGCTAATAGCTGGAATGCCATCCCACTCCACTTAACAGTCTGCAACCTGAAAGACACCACATGCCAGCTGAAGCAACAGCTGATAGATAAAAGGCTGTGCACCTGCACCACCCTGGGTTAAACTGGTACCAATATAGCTATATGAATTTGTGCCATTCCTCTCTACTTCACAAAACTTAATGTACTATTATCACAGCTATACCCTCCTCTATCATCTCATCTCCTTTATCTTTCTTGTGCATCTTTTCCTCCTTCCTTTCCTTGCGCTGCTTTTAACTCTTTATATTAAAAAAATATTCATATACAAGCCATGTAACACTTTGTAACTGATGTAACTGATGTCAAGGATGTCCTTATAATAGAAATATTGCACATAAATGAATTGACTGTAAATGATGAAACAATGCAAATGATGTCCATGATGTCTCTATACTGGTGCATTTCTCTCTTGGCCTCAGCTGAAAAATGAAGATGCTTAGTTGGATTATCTGGTAAATAACTGCCAATAAAAAAACTAAATAAATATGTGTGTGTGTGTGTGTGTGTGTGTGTGTGTGTGTGTGTGTGTGTGTGTGTGTGTGTGTGTGTATGTGTGTGGGGTCTATATCACATTGTCGAACTTGTATAAGTTCAAACAATGTAATATTGAACCCAAAAGCCCGAAATGCAAAAATAGCAAAGCCACAACACATTGATTTTTTTTCACAGGGAAAAAAATCGGTGTGCTGTTTTCAGGGCTTTGCTATTTCCTCCACTGTGGTGCGATCTCGGAGTTCGTATATTTAAGTAGGTGGTGTGTGGGGGGCACAGCCCCTCATGTTGGGGGGTGTGGTGGGTGAAGCCCCCCATTTTTAGTTTTAGTTTAAGGTTTATGTATTTTTTTTTTGTTAGGGAACAGCGATTTTTTTTCCCCTCGGAAAAAAAATCGCTGTTCTGTGTGCGGTTTCAGACTTTTGGGTTCGATATTGCATTGTTCGAACTTATACAATGATGTGATATAGGCCTGTGTGTGTGTGTGTGTGTGTGTGTGTGTGTGTGTATAGACCTGGGAAAGGAAATGGTAAATGAACCACATTCCTTTACCCTGATGGTTTTAAAAAGGCAACACCAGATGAACAAAATAGCCTGTTTTCTGCAAAACCATTACACAAGCCCAACAACACAATTCTGAAGCTTATCTTTTCATAAACGGCACAACACTTGTGCTAATGTTTTAGTTTTGCTAGTCAGGACATAGAAGTTCAGTGACCTTTAAGAAGAGCTGTGTGACTGTCACTTTCGAAATTCATAATTGTTTATTGAACAGCATACAGGAGAATGTGAAATGTTTTTTTCATTTTTCTTTAAGGCTTGTTAAAACTGACACACAGATTTCCACAAAAATAATAATTGTCCCATCCCCCCTTTAAATAACCACACCAAACACATAAAGACATTTGACAACCTTTATTAAACTCTATTATACAGACAAAATGATGAAAAAGACTGATACCTGAAAAACACTGTGCACCTTTGCTTAACACGAAGAAAAAGAAGAGTATATAAAAAACAATAGCAAATGTCTGGCTCCAAATAATCCAAACAGCATAAAGTTCTCCTACTGGCATGAAGGACCAACCATAAAACGAAAATGTTGAGCAGCTCTATTTTATTCAGCACAAGCGCTTTCACAATAGCTTCATCAGGTGCATACAAAATGAACTCTAAAAGACACACCTTATATAACCATTAAAAATCACATGACTCCAATTAAAAATTAAAAGCAATGCTTCTTAAAGTAAAAACAGCACAGAATAAAAATGATAAACTTCTTGCATCATTGTTTTACCTATTTAACAGTCTCTTTTGCAACATAGGTTTCAATGGTATATATTCATTAAGTCCATGCCCAAAATTGGCTCTAAGTCTATCTATCCACTGTGCCTCTATATCTTCTGTTCTAGCCCTGATATTACCACACCTAATATTTATATAATTTCTACCCAACACTCTAAAATTAAATATATGCTGTGAGTCTGTACTATTAACATGCTTAGCTAAGGCATTTATAACATTCACTTTCTTAATGTTATAAAGATGTTCCCTTATCCTTTCTCTAAGACTACGATCAGTTTTACCTACATAAAACTTATGGCATACACAGCAGGTAGCTAAATAAATCACATGGCAGGTGTCACATGAGGCTTGGACCCTGATACCAAAAGACTCACCAGTATCTGGATGTTTAAAAGAACTATCAGTCGAAATATACTTATAATATTTACAATGCCCACATGGTTGTGTGCCAACTGTTGATTGTAACACATAATCTTGTTTCTTATTACATAACCTGTTTTTCAAAGCTCTCTTATTTCTAAATGAAAATTGTGGTTTATTACCTACTATATCCCTGACATGTTCATCTGTAACTAAGATATCCCAATGTTTATTAATAACTTCAGTATATAAAGAAACATCTCTACTATAACTGAAGCACATTCTAAGCTTATTGTTGCCACTATTTCTTGTTCTATGCGCTGGATTCGAAAAGTAGGGTTTAGCCGTAGTATCCCTTAGTTGCCGAACTGAAATGGAATTTTTATTTATTAAACCTACCTCATAACCTCTTTCTGCTAATTCAGATTCAGTTGTTAACATTTGTCTTTCAAAATCCTCTGTCTTAACATTCAACCTAGAAGCTCTAAAGAACTGATTTCTAGCAACATTTGTAAAGGTAAATTCAGGATGCATACTATCCCTATTAAGCAGGTTATTAACATGAGATTCCTTTCTAAATAACCTGGTAGAAATATTACCTTGCTTATCCTTTTCAACAAATACGTCCAGAAAATTTATACCAACCTCTGACATATTTAGTGTAAATTTCAAAAAATCGCTAGATCTATTAATATATATAATAAATTCATCTAGCTTCAATCTCGACCCCTTCCATAACAGGAAGAGGTCATCTACAAACCTCCTATAAAATAAAATAGAAGAGCTATATGGTCCTTTCAATAAATGTTCAGTCTCCCATACTAACATAACAGCGTTGGCATAACTGTTAGAACAGGAACTATCCATCGCTACCCCATGTTTTGTCTAAAAATCTTGTTATCAAAAGTGAAAATATTATTATTAAGAACCAAATTTAATAATGTCAAAATCAAACTAATATTAGCTTCAGTAACATTACCATCATCATTTAATAACTTGGTTACATACTCTAAACCTACATCATTAGGAATTGCGGTAAACAAAGATATAACATCTAGTGTGACAAAAATAAATTCTTCACAGTAATTATTAACATTTAAATCACAGTACAAATCACATAAAAAATGTTCAGTATCTTTTAAAATAATTGGGGACTTACTTAACAATTTCCTAAGATGTTTTTCTAAATAAATAGAGATGGATTCTGTACACCAATTATGACCTGCAACTATAGGTCTTAAAGGAGGTTTAGTGGAGTGTTTATGAATTTTTGGGAGTCCCTGTATAGTGGCAACAGAGGGAAAAGGTGTATTAAAATATTTGGCTAAATCATTGTTAATAAGACAGGCTTTCTCTAAGAACTCAATAGTTCTTGTAATATTATGTATTACATCATCTACTTGAGAACAAGTGATAGATTCATAAAACTTTGTATCACTCAGCATATCCAACATTGTCTTGTTATAATCACTCTTATTCATTACAACTACTTGACCACCTTTATCAGCTGGTTTAATTATCAACTGATTATTGTTCTCAAGAGCTCACAAGGCTATAAATTCTTCTTTACTTACATTATACCATTTTCTATACCTATTAGAGCTTTTCTTTTTCTGCTCATATACTTTATATATGTCTGATATACAAATCTTCACTAATGAATTCTGTTTCGGTATAAATGTGCTAGGTCTTTTAAAATGCTCATTCAATACACATTGTTCATCAAAAAACAGCATTTTCAAAGTTAAATTACGTGTGAATTTCTTTACATCAAATATAGCATCTGTAATAGACATATCAGTGGCCGGTATAAAAGTCAGTCCCTTTTCCAGTACTTTATTTTCACAATCTGAAAGAGAATAATCAGATAAATTAAACACTAATGTCTTACTTGTTGAGCATGTTGAAATGCTCTCTTTATGCTGTAAGTACTGTCCATGTCCTCGTTCATCTTTCATTTGTTTCTTGTAATACTCCTGCCTCTTTGTTGGTTCTGCAATTGTCTCCCTCTTCAGTTGCTGACAGATCTTTCCCTCATTGGTAAGGGAAACTGTAGACCTATCCCACTTATATCGCTTAAAAAAGGAACATTCGGGTGCTTGGAATCAAGATTACTAATAGTATCATCGAAGACTTTATGCACGTCAGCTGCAACAGTGATAGTTCTTTTCTTTGCTCCTAAAATAATGTCATTATGGTCT
This sequence comes from Protopterus annectens, assembly GCF_019279795.1. Lineage (NCBI taxonomy): Eukaryota > Metazoa > Chordata > Ceratodontiformes > Protopteridae > Protopterus > Protopterus annectens. The sequence continues at coordinate 372,132,836 of NC_056739.1, read as the reverse complement.
CCCTCAACGTTCGATGTTTCTAAAGGTGCCTCTATTACTGCTGTAGTTGTAACCGCCAAACTCTCCTTATTCAAATTTTTGTTCTCCGTGGACGCTATATTAACTTCCGTTTGTTTCTCTCTATCATTGACTGTGGAATTTACGCTTGTGGGAGTGACCAAAGTATGTGTATGAGTGTCAAAGTCATGTGGCCAAGTAAAGATATTGCTGGCTGCAAAATCTTTACGATCCCTTTGAAGCTTGTTATATTTAATCTGTAATAGCTTCCTAGAGTATACACTGACATTATCTATGGTATCAGACAATGGCTTAGATAAAACATGGTTATCGTATCTCTTACAAATATCAATATATTTACTTCTGATACCATTCATTATTGCAGCTTCCTTCCTTACTGCAGATTGTATCAAAAGTTTCAAGTAACCCAGGCTTGTTGAAATATTTAATTGTTGCCTTAGCTAAGCATGTTAATAGTACAGACTCACAGCATATATTTAATTTTAGAGTGTTGGGTAGAAATTATATAAATATTAGGCGTGGTAATATCAGGGCTAGAACAGAAGAAATAGAGGCACAGTGGATAGTTAGACTTAGAGCCAATTTTGGGCATGGACTTAATGAATATATGCCATTGAAACCTATATTGCAAAAGAGACTGTTAAATAGGTAAAACAATGATGCAAGAAGTTTATCATTTTTATTCTGTGCTGTTTTTACTTTAAGAAGCATTGCTTTTAACTTTTAATTGGTGTCATGTGATTTTTAATGGTTATATAAGGTGTGTCTTTTAGAGTTCATTTTGTATGCACCTGATGAAGCTATTGTGAAAGTGCTTGTGCTGAATAAAATAGAGCTGCTCAACATTTTCGTTTTATGGTTGGTCCTTCATGCCAGTAGGAGAACTTTATGCTGTTTGGATTATTTGGAGCCAGACCTTTGCTATTGTTTTTTATATACTCTTCTATTATACAGACCTTTATTAAACTCTATTATACAATGAACTTTATACACACAAAGCCAACATTAGTTATCTTCCTTAACAACGATGATCTCAGGGTAGCGTCACCACTCACCCTGGACAAATTTACCTCAGGGCAGTGTACCTACTCATCCTGATACCTCCTCCACCAGGGCAGTGTACCTACTCACCCACATAAAGAGGCAGCTTACCTACTCACCTCCATACCAAACCATTAACCAATAACCACCTTCTTTAGAGGGGGAACAGAAGAGGACAATCCTGTCCCTCTTCTCCACCACCAGCCTGGTCCCAGGCTGTTCCCCCTCCTAAACCCTAGCTGCAATCATATCCTCTAAAAAGATTTTCAGATGCAAATTAAAAAGATCCAATCCTACGTCATTAAGGTGTACTCCATCCATTCAATACCAAGACACCTCTCCATCCCCAAAATCTCTATGACCAATGGTATGCATCCCCAAAATTCTTAATTGCCTAGCCAGCCTTTGATTAACACACCTTCTGAACCTTTCAATCGCCCTATAACTATATGCAGCCCTCCAACACAAACGAGGAACTAACTCTGACCACACAATTTCCATACCCCGGTACAATGCCTGTAATCTCATCAAATCCTGCAGCATAATGTCCACTAATTGTTTTTTAGAAACAAACAATGCCCAAATCATTGCCCCCTAAATTAATGACTAGTATACAAGGACAACCCACCTTCAGTTTAGCCCTCTCAAATTCATGCAACAACCCATCCCACCTAAGACCCCTAACACCATAACAAGTCACTGACCATCCTGAATGTGATAAACCCAAATTTACCCCATCATCCATAACTAAAGCACGCTTCTCTGCCCAGTGGATATACGAATACCCCAAGATGATAATGTGCTTCCCTAAAAGAAAAGAAGAAAAAATTAATAATCAAACCACAACTAATCTAATATAAGACAAAAATGCATTTGAAGACCACCTTCCCACTCTTTTAATCAATTCAGTGGAACTACCCACTCTAGCTAAATCTGAAATCCTACATATCCCGAATGGGTGAGCTGCAAACCTCTCCACCGGAAATCCCATGCAACGTAAAACCCTCCTCACCAAAGTTATGAATCTACTACTCGACACCACCTTCCCATCCACTGAACAAAAAAATCAACTGATCCACACTCCCCTTCCGCCTCTTCATAAATTCTTTTGCCCACATTACTGGACAAAGGCAAGGATTCTTGTCAGTTTTAAGCACCACCAAACATCCCCTACCCAACTGATCTGTCTTACTCCTCCTTAATGCAATAGTAACCTCACCATCCCCTATAATGACATCCTTCCAACATAACGAGCCTAACAACTCTGAAATATGGAAAGTGCCAAAATATAACCATGTACATAACGCACCCCACATAAAGTAATCTGGAGACCCCCTTTGCAACAAACCTAACCCTTTCAACAAAACATTCAATATAACCCTCGTAAGCGGCCATCGAATATCCCTACGTTCTACCACCACTCTCCCCCAACCCCTCAACATATGCCTTAATGTCCAAGACTTAGTGAAATCCTGCAACCCTGCTACTTTAGCGAAAATGCTAATTGCAGCCAAATCCACCTAAACCATCTGCAAAGCCTTGCCTAACCCCCAAGCATGAGCTACATATCGCAGTAGTAATTCCTCCGATCATGCCCCTTCCTCTTCTGGCAGCTGCAAAATAACCTGATTAAAATCAGAAAGAGCCCTACTATATGCCTTCCTTGTAGAAGGGGTCCAGGAATGCTGTACCAACCACCTGGCTACATCGACCCAAGATTCCACACCTCCTCTGGCAGGATTTCTGGCACCTCCTCCGCCCATAGAACCAACCCTCGAAACCTGCAAAACTGAAATCGGGACAAGCTATCAGCAATCTCATTCCTTATGCCAGGCACATGCACTCCTGTAAAAGGAAAATTTATTAAGTGGCTCTGCAAAACCAATTTACGTAATACCAACAATAACAAACTCGACTTAGCCGTCTTCTTTTGCAATACCCTCACTACCGCCATATTGTCAGAGTGAAAAACAACACATTTGCCCCTCAGTTTCCCCTTCCACAACACAGAAGCTGCCTATATAGGCATCAACTCTAGAAAGGCCACATCCCGCTTCCATACCTCCTCCCAATCCCGCGGCCATTCAGCCTCAAACCACCGACCCCTGAAATAGGCACCCATGCCAGCACCCCCAGCTGCGTCCGTAAACAACTGAAGTTTCTCCTGCCCCATCCAGTCTGACTGCCAAAAAGATATCCCATTAAATTGTTGCAAAAACCCATTCCACAACACTAAGTCCTCCCACACCAGTTGGGTCACCCTAACTCAATGGTGTTTGCTCTGACCCCCTTTCAGCAAATACGCCACTGACCTGCAAAAAGCACGCCCTGGTTGCACCACTCGACAGACAAAATTCAAAAGCCCAAGCAACTCCAAAACTGAACAAATCCAAATCTTATCCTTACCCCAACACCAAACGTATCACTGACTTAAGCCTCTCTATTTTATTCTCGGGTAAACAAAACAGTCCCCACTACACATCAACTGTTAATCCCAGAAATTCTAATGCTCTTGCCAAACCCTCCATCTTATGCTGAGCCAATGGTACCCCTAACTCCTCACACATAATCGTAAACTCCCACAACTCCTCCTGTGTTCCTACCCTTCCTTTGCCCACGAACAAAAAATCGTCTAAATAATGCACTGCCTTTTGAGTTCCTACTCTCTGCTGCCAAATCCAATGCAGTACTGTACTGAACTTCTCAAAAGTTGCACATGCCACTGAACAACCCATAGGCATAGCTTTATCGAAGTAGTACTTATCTCCTACCCGCATCCCCAGTAGTGGCCAATCCTCACTCCTAATATTCAACAATCAAAAAGCCGACTCAATGTCGACCTTAACCAACCATGGCTCCCTAAATTCCCTAATCACTTTCACGGCATCATCTAAGGAAGCATAATGCACCCCAACCTCCTCTTCTGCAATAAAATCATTTACTGAATTCCCTTCCGGATACGACAAGTGATGTATCACTCTGAAATCCCCCCTTTTGCTTCTTTGGAACCGACCCCAAAGGCGACACCCTGAAAGTACTAAAAGGCGGACTGTCAAAAGGACCCAATAACTGCCCCGCCCAACACTCTTTCTCCAGTAAAACCTCCAAGATGTCCTCTTTACCTTTAATAGATTGTAAATTCTTACAACCGCCCCACCCCCTCCCTCGATGGACTTAATAGAAAACCCTCCTTGAAATCCTTGTATTATCTCTTCTTGATGGCCAGACCCGGAAACCGATGAAGCATACCCCGGAGAATCTCCACCTTAATGGGGAACAGTGCCCCTTCTTCTATTGCCTCTAAAGAATCTGAGTCCAAGTCCCCAGGACCCACAAAAGTTACCCCTCCCCAGACTGGTTGAAAGCCTTGTGAGAAGCCTTGTACACCAAATCCACCATCACGACCTATACCATTAGAGTTCCAGGTGGAGAGATCTTGCCAACCACAGCCAATGGCCTAATGATCCCCTCCACATCTTGAACAAATGTGTGCAAATTTGCACCCCACCCATGAACAGGAGCCACTATTAAATGACCAATACACACCCACTGATTCCACCCCACTCAACCTTCTGTTAAAGCCACCGTAACTATCCATCATCATAGCCAACCATAGATCTGGATGACGCACCTCCCAACGAAGTGACTGGTCCACAGCCTTCCATTTGCAGAAACGCTGATCGTACCAAAGCCATGCATTACCTGGCCTTAACCGTTGTGCCTCACAAATGGTAAGGAAAAAGCCTAGAAGTGGCAGGTTGAAAGACCTGTCTTTCTCCAGCTGCACTGCCATAAAATAAATAAAGCCAACCATCCAATTATCCCCTGTCCTAGGGCAAAGCTTACCTACCCTCTGCCTTCCCAATGCCACTAAAGCTGCCAACAAGTCCTTGCTATTAGAGGACTCTGCTTCCACTAGCCATTGGACCCCTTCTGCATTGATCAGCACAAACAAATCCACATACTCTCCTTTCCAAATTTTCTTCTTAACTGCGCTCAAAATGTGCGGAGTCAGGAAAACCGCTCCTGTCCCCTGCCCCAAATATTGGGTAGCCAGCCAGTCCCCAGGCCACAGCCCAAAGTCAGAGCCTACCTCCAAGCCCAAGATCCAACTGTCCCTGGAACCAACCCCCCCCCCCCGTCGCATCTCTAACCGGGTACCTGGCACCCTGTGCTAGTTGCCTCTGAGCCTCCGCTATCCCTTACACACCACTCCTGAGACCCCAAACTGACAAGTCTACATCATTCCTCCCCCCTACAATCCTCAACCCCTAGCTCCCCCAACAATACTGCCATAGTAAAACCATTACCTGCTCCTTCATCTTGCAACGTATTGGGAACCGGTGTATCCACTGCTACCACCTGCTGCGATGCCTGTTGCTTTTTCTCTCCAGTTGGGGTTCTCACCACTGTGTGTTGCCTCTTCTGACCTGGGGTCTGTTCAGGTTCCTGTTCCACCTCAGATGTTGCCGCCTCCTGGAACAGCTCCTCCGCTTGGGCCACAATAGCTTACCATCTCTGCCTTAGCTCTGGTAATTTAGCCATCTGTAAAAGAGAAACACAATATTAAAACTGTTCTACAAGCCCGAATGCCCTACTCCCCCCAACCCCTAGTATTGCCTTGCCCCCTGTACCTTACAATATGCCCCTGCCTGGCACACACTTCACCTTTCAGCTGCACACCCCATCAGCCACACCTACCATTTGCAACCCCTTCCTAACCTATCAATATCCTTCCCCATATATATATCCATCTATATATATATATATATATATATATATATATATATATATATATATATATAAAATATTATTAATTAAATAAATAATCCTGCACCTCTAACTGTATCCCTACATACCAGCCACCCAATCCTATCACCATTCACGCAATCAAGCCTGAAAACACTTACCTTTCCTCCCAGCACCACAATCCAGAGAGGTAACGGCCAAGGACCGCAGTGTGCATGCACAAACCGGTGCTCTGACCCAATGGCTGAAAGAATGGCAGAAGCTGCCCGTGAAACCACCAAGGAGTACGGAAAGGATATTCCACCACCACCACTGAATACCAGGATGCAGGGGCACCCAAAACCGAGACGCCATCCTGACGCACGGACAGGACCAGAGAAGACAGTTGGAAACCCACTAACCCACCAGGGAGCACAAAATGGAAATCCGCCACTACTCACCAATGCAGGAGACTGGAATGCAATGATGGACCCCCCCACCACCTACCACAACCACCGGGATAACCGACAAGGACACGGCAGCTCACAAAACCACCAGGGAACAATGAGGAGATGATCCGCCACTACACCCCAATGCTACCACCTACCTTAACCACCGGGAGAACCATTTCCCCAGAAACGGACATGGCCAGCCCACGAACCCACCAGGGAGCATGAGGAGATGCTCCACCACTACCCCCAAATGCTAATCAGACTGGATTACAACGATTGATCCCCCACTGCCTACCATGACCACCGGGAGAACACTTTCCCCCATTTTTTTTTTTGGATTACCCCGACCACATGGCCCAAACAGGAAAAGGCAAGATGGGCCCAACGGATCCCCTGGAGACACACGGATGACAGGGAGCAACCTCAGCAGCACCAAATGACCACGAAGACCCCAACCACCATGACCGGCCCTACCACCCCACCGGAGACACCACCAGACCACCAGGAGGACATCAACCGTGATTCCAGGACACCGAGAAACACCCACCACAACCCTAGGCCTACCGTATCACCGGAGAAACACCTCAACACCCAGGTAAGCTGAGCACTACTCACATCAACACTTTTTCTTTTTTTTTTTTTGACCACCCCCACAACCATTTACCCACACACACACACACACACACACACACACACACACACACACACACACACACACACACACACACACACACACACACACACACACACACACACACTCTGCACTCAGTATTCTTTCACCCTTCCCTACCAGTAAGCTCAACCTATATTCCCAGACTCCATCCCCACATTAACCTAACACTCTAGAAAACACCAAAGGGAGAGGAGGGAACTGACCCAGTTAACTTAACCCCTTCTCTCCCCACCATCCAAGGCCTACCTGCATCTACGATACCTACAGGTCGTCTGGACGTAAGCTAGTTGTTACTGCACCACCAACTCACACCAAATGTGCCTACTTCCTTTAATCCCTAACACTTAATCCTGTCAGAAGTCCCTCCTTCCCCTATCTCACTTCCTTTCACATCTCCCTCTCTCTTTAACCCATTCACCACCACAATCCCACTATCCTATCCAACTACAATCCTCACCTTAATTTCTACCTCTATACCCTCCCCACACCCATTTACGCCTTAGTTGCGGGACCGAGACAACTTAGTTTGTCCCAAACTACATTTATTGTTTCAGGAAAAAAATAAAAAAAGGTAGCTGTGAAAAAGTATTTCAGTAGAGGTGCTGTAACAGTGAAAAAAAGCAAAAAATGTCTCTGTCAAAAGTAGTTTGTGCAGTTTTCAGATAATTTAGGGAGATATCATTCCTCTTAAATCTGTAAACTCTCTTAATCTTATTTTTATTTCTGCAGTTATGCCGTAGGTCTCTAGTATCAATAAATAATTGCCGGTAAATGAGTAGAACTGTGCCACTGAAGAAATAATATGTATCAGTCTAAATAAAAAAGCTTTTTCAGGTTTAAAGCTTGATTGCTATAGTGTAGTTGTTAATGGGTTAAGGATTATTTAGGCATTAGAGCTGTTGTGGATGATAAATGCAGATTGATAAATGCAGTTTACAAGCTGATTCATCTTTCTCAGAAAAAAAAGAATAGTTCTTGAAATTATTTCTGTGTTGATGCCATTAAGTGCTTGAATTTCTAAAATATGCTAATTTCAATCATTGATCCAAGGGTTATTAAACATAATTTCTTCATTTATACCAGAATACAGATACGCAGAAGTGTGTTTTCACAGAATCCAATAATTATCAATAATTAAAACACACATTTAAAGCACCAACAAATATTAGCTTCAGATAACTATGGCTTAGTTTGTGAAATTCATGATTGAACATTCTGAGCTGAAGCAAATATGTTGCAGAGCTTTTTTTTCTGATATGTAGTCTTTCATTCAAAATACACAGATCAAAAAGAGGAATATTACAGGAATTACATGATTACACGATGCTCAGAAGCACTGGAGATATGTTGCTGTAAGTCCAGAAATAAATAATGCAGCAACTGATGCAAGCAGGAATTTAGTGGTTCTTATTTCATTTCACACTAGTTAAGTAGATGCTTTAAGACTGAAAATAAAGTCTGTAAGCAAAACAAGCAGATGTCTTACTATTTTAATCTAATATGCCTGACAACAGAGATCCCCAGATCAGTATAGGATCTAAAATGTAGGCACAGATAATTTGAGATTGCCTGACATAATACAGGGAATGTACAAGAATTCTTTTTAAAGGCAGATCTTCATACCTTGAAAAAAACCCCAGCAAGTATGTTATGACTGGGCAGTAGATGTTTGCAAAAGATTATTGAAGTCTTGAAGAGAGAAAACTGTTTGCAGGGGTAAAGGATGCACGCTCCATCTTACCAAACATCCAGTAATATAAAATAGTTTAATTTTCACTCTTCAGCCAGGTAAGTTATCTTCTTCTTTGCTGAGTCCCAAATAATGACAGTGTACTTGTCTGCAGGTGTTGAATATATAAGCTATTAGACTGGGATTCAGGTTTTTCTGCCCATGCTAAATGGCTAACACAGGTTGGTCAAGTAACAAGACCTCAGACAAGGTAAAGTTGCACATGGAAATGTTTCATTAATATCTAATTACTATGTCTGTGCACTGAAGACTGTTCTGTCAGACCTGACCATTATAGTGTTCCCAGTACCAGCCCATGCATGGCAGTAGCATAATTATACCCCAACACATACACACACATACACACACATGCACACACACACACACACACACACACACACACACACACACACACACACACACACACACACACACACACACACACACACATCCAGGCACCCACTCACAAACTTGGACGCATACTGCAACACACACACACACACACACACACACACACACACACACACACACACACACACACACACACACACACACACACACACACACACACCTACAGAGGTGGCTTCCAGTACTTACTTCCTGCAGGGCATCCACCAAGATACCCACTCACATACCATGCATTCGCATTCATATCTCCATAGACACAAACAATCACACACACAGCTTCACAACACCTATGTGTAGCTGTGGTATGTGCCGCAACCATTTCTAAGGGGGAGCACTACCTTTATGAAGTTGTTCATGTTTTTCCTCTTGAGAAGACATTAACTCAGTAGATAATTCTTTGAATCTCTCAGTTACATCAGTACTCTGCTGGTGCCATTTATGAGAAATAACACACAGCTAATCTGCATTAGCTGTTCCTGCAGACTGACATATTTTCATGTGGCTTTTTCAGCAAGACCTCTGCCTGTGCTACAGCAGAAAACTGTAGCCGGATAGTTATATCTGAATCAGTCAGTTTTACTGCTATGCTAAAATTGTCTGAGTTAAGGCTTCTACTTTATACTAGGACTTTCTGAATCCCAGAGTTAAGTTTTTTTTTAATCTTATTAACAGTTTTCATCTCTACATGTAGCCAAGTCTATAATAAGAGGTACTGCCATTAACTTGTTTTCAGAATTTTAGGGAAACGTATATATTTATACACGCACACACACACACACACACACACACACACACACACACACACACACACACACACATACACACACACACACACACACACACACATCTATAACTATATATATATATATATATATATATATACATATATATATATATATATATATATATATATATATATATATATATTTATGTATATGTGTGGTGTGTGTGTGTGTGTGTTATACCACAAACACACATGCTTGCATGCAAACAGAATTGCAATTGCTGCATTGTATAATCCCTTTTAAAGAGTTTTTGCTGTTTTAATAGGGAAACTTTTTTATGAGGATGCAATGCTATAATAACAATGTCTGAGAACTGCACATTTTAGCTTCTTTGGTTTAAATCCATGTGTGTTTTAGAGGACATATTCCTGAACTGCACTTAAACCTTTTGCTCCCAAGCAGCTACCATAGCCACATGCTCACTTAGTGCTGTTAATACCATAGGCAAATGTTCACTTAGTGCAGTAAATGTCATAGCCACATTCTCACTTACTGCAGTAAATACATAACCATATGTTCACTTAGTGCAGTAAATGTCATAGCCACATGCTCACTTAGTGAAGTCAATACATAGCCACATGCTCACTTACTGCAGTAAATGCCATATCCACATGCTCACTTAGTGCAGTAAATGTCATAGCCACATGCTCACTTAGTGCAGTAAATGCCATAGCCACATGCTCAATTAGTGCAGTAAATGTAGGCTCCTGTGAATTTGATGCATTTCATCTGCAAATGATGGTCTTTGTGGAATAAACAGTGTGACATCAGATGGTGTTCTTGGGCATTTGATGACATATATATCATAGTAACCATCTCAAGATGTGGTGGTGAGGAAAGGACCGTATAACTTAAAGCATTTTAATGTGCTTTATGTGCATTCGTTTTGAGCAGATGGTATTACTTTACAGGTGCAGTGCTTGCACATTGCAGTGGAGTGTACAGTTCACTCCCATGCATTGAGCAGTAAAGTGTGACATAATAAACATATGTTAGCATACATGAAGATTTATTCTAATTTTTAGGAAGAAAAGTGAATCATAAGTGGAAGGAGGGCATAATGAGATAATATGCTGCCAACAGTGATAGAATGTATTGATCTATTTATTTATTGCATTCTTGGAAGAATCAGCTGTGGGGATTTTCACCACTGGAGGCCTAGAGAACATTGTGATAAAGTGTAGACATTGTATTCATTTATTATACACATTAAGGCTTCATTAAGTTTAGTTGACAACAGTGTTATGTAGTCCATTTATATTATGTAGAATTCTAAGGATGAGGATCAGTGAGCATACGGTGATGTGTATCATATCCTGATGCAGCTTCATAGTTACATGCAGTTTTAAAGATCACTACTTGCCTGTTCGAATGTGTTTCATTCTGAGAAGTTCTGATTGCATAAGTCCCTGTGCACTTGCTATTTATTGCGTGTTCATTTGCTTTCTGCCGATTGGATCTCAAAGGTTTTAAAATCAAGCCCTAATACTTGGCATAGTTTATTTATTTTTAAGATCTGGATCGACGATTTCCTGGTAGCAGTGATATATTTGATGATTTCTGCAGTTCCCTGAATTGCTTTCTAACAGCCTAGCTAGTGACATCAGGTCAATAAGCTTTGATCATCTGTGCACCTGATCAAAGCAAATAGGGCCCATGTTTGTATGAATGATGCCCTTTGTCTCTAGGTTGGTATGAATTCTCAGAATAAAAACTTCAGTTTATGGCTGTGCCGGGATTCTTCACAAAATCTGAGAGGCTGCAGGCAGGGGCACCTTTTACTGGATTAACCGATAGTTGCCATGAAGATGCAATAAATAACCTAGGATCTCTAGGCCACAAATAGCCATTATACATGTATACTGCAAGACTGATGGCATTCTCAGTATTTATATGTGTTATAAAAACTTCACAAAAACGCTGAACAGGTATTTATAGCTTTCATCACTGCTCTGCTGTTTGTCTTTGCTTTGCCTTACTGTACATTTATTCTGTTTCTCTTTCTTTCTCTATCTTGAAGAATTTTCAGCATTTTTTTTTTGTTTGTTGCACTTAAGAGCTGTTTATATTGCCAACAATGCTGTTCAAGTGAAAGAGAATGGACCTAAATCACTCTAGAAGCTAGTGTATTTATTCCATCTCTGAAGTAAATAGCTGTTGGTTTAACAAAATGAATCTTTTGCAAAATGTTAAGATGGTATTTGTGTGATGCTACAGGACTGGTTCATTAAAGCTGTGCCATAGATCCAAAGAATGTCGGTGCCATTGTGTGAACTGACTAGATTTTTTGTTTTTAACTTTCATCAATGGAATAAATACATAAATGAGGTTTGCACTTTGAAATGCTCTCTGCAGGTAACTTACATACCACCATCAAGCAAAGTCCATTCATTGTACTTAAGAAATAAAAAAAATATCAAGCCTAAAATACCAAGTCTTTCTGAAGTCATAAAGGGTTCATTATTGCACTGCAGAAGCTTTCTAGTTATAGACAGAGAACACTATGCTTGCTGTTCTGTTTGCCTCCAGTGACTTAAAAAATGTGTTTTTTGTACAGCTGACCCTCCTGTGGTATAGTTCAAATACATAATTGGTTTCTCTGGGATTATGAAAACTATGCCACAGGCACTATCAAGCTAAAAGAAGTTCATATCTCACAGGCAGCTGTTGTGGCTGTAGAATTATTCGGTGTTGCATTGTCCTGCATTCTGCAAAGCCTCTTTCAGTTTTTGCTGTAATTATTGCTTACACATTTAATGATGCATTATATCAATTTCCTTGTGTTTTTTTTTTTTGTCGGAGTAAACAAGCATTTTGGGAAGCTTCTCATGTAAAATAATATCCTTTATCGTGTAATTCTATGAATGCTTTGTCCATTTTAAGAGAGCTGCCATTCATTTAAGGACACGTATTGTCCTCTATATTAAAAAAAAACATTGTATCAGTAATAGGTAATGTATAGTTTAACAGAATAAATAGAATGTATATTCTATGGATTGCAATTTTTTCATAATTTCAAATTTCAGGGAGACATGAAATAGTATTTATTTAGACTAGTGGTTGATTTTACCTGGATACCAAATGAGAGAGCAAGCCATCATATAGTGCACATAAGCCATCATATAGTACACATAAGCCATCATATAGTGCACATAAAGGTGATTAGACACCATCAGCACCCGTTTGTCTCATGAACAATATTTCACTCCAGTGAGGATTTCTCTGCAATGAGCTGCGTAGTAAGTGCAACTGCCTGTATATGAGGGAGACAAGTGAAGGTAGTATGATAGGCCTGAACCAGGGTGTAGAGTTGGAAACCTGTTTCCTGATATCCCTGATATAGACACAAAATTGACTGGGGGGTGAAAACATACTAGATCTTCCAGTCAATAGGACAGACATGAAGGAGAATGGGATGCGTAACTGTTTAAGAACTAGAATGTTAAATGGGATTGCCCCCCTGCTTGTATTTGGAGGTGTAATATGGTTTGTTTTTTATTTGTTTCTGCATGTAGTTGTGCTGGCATATATTAAATGGTGGTTTCCTATGTTTTTCAATGTTATGGGATGCAATGTTTTGAGTTTTCAGTCTTTTGAATTTTCAAGATTTGTCTCAATATTTTAAATTTCAATGTTATGATCTTTTGATGTTGTAAAGTGAATCCTCTGAACCTGATGGGTTGTTTAAGTTAAATCTCTGTATAGGAAACAAACCTGCCCCTAGGTTGTGTGACTTTAGAGATGGTTATATTAAGTAAGTGGGTGTGGTCTCCTACATCTGAGGTGTGCAAGGTTAGCCCCCTTACAGTAATACAAATGTATTGTTTTATTTTCCATTTACAAACTTATTTTCACTTAAGTGGGTATTTTGCTTAATTGGTTCACTGATTTTGCATTCAATATCCTCTTCCAGATGTTCCGGTGAGCAGGAGACATGGATATGATACAGAGAGTGGATCTATCACAGAATAATGGGCCTGTCTGTCCACAACAAAATCCTGTTATGTAGGCAATCAAAGGGGAGACTAAACGACATACATACCACCACCACAGCTGATACAGACACACCTGCGCCATAATGCATTTTTGCTGCCCTCCACGATTCTGGGTCACTCAGCTTTTGGGCCATTTCTAGGAGAAGAAAAGAGTTGGCAATGAAGTTTGACCAGAATTAATGCACTGAAAAAAAAACTTGCTTAGTAGCTGGAACACAGTTATTTTCTTTTGATGATTAGTTTTAGTGACTGTCACCATGACAACACCCAAGAAAAGGCCATTGATAAGAAATGTTGTGTTGGGCAGCCATTCTCCCAGTTATATTATTGTGGATTCTCACAAGAGTCATCTGCATCAACAGCCCTTCCTGTACTTCCCACACCCTGGTGAATATTTTGGGGTATAAAATAAGCTAAAACATTTGCACCCATCACCAGCATTAGAACATTCTTAAGGCAAAATATAGAATGCTTCTTTGCAGTTACAACATGAGCAAATCACCAGCAAAGATCTCACTTATGACTATACACCATCCTGAAATCTAGAGGTAAGATATTGCAACAACAACCTCTCTGTATCCACTGCAGGTACAATCTTTATAGTCCCTTTCAAATGGAGGGACTGGGATTTTGCTACCAATTCCTCTTTGGCTACTTGATCTTCTAGGGAATGTCCTATCAGTACTGGACCTAGTGGCCCTCTCAAGTGATCATCCTTAATAACATGTAGGACCTACCTATTTTAAATGATGATTATTCAGACTGGGACAATATAGCTGTCTGTTCTGTCACATTCCAGCCTGCTTGCATTCTGGACTGATAGGAGCTACAGAAACAGCCTGTTGCTTAATTGAGTGATATGCTGTTGTGTGGAAGACAGTGACAAATGAAACTTGGAGGGATATGTAAGCTTTGTCGGACACTCTGGCTGGTTGACAGAAAATCAGTGCCTTTATAACTAACATATATTGTTTTCTTCACAAAAGAGCAATGTTTCTGAGACAAATTGAAATATGAAAAAAAAAGAAAAAAAAAAAACCAAACAAAAAAACAGATAACTTCTGCGGAGGGGGCCCGGTATAGGGGGCATAACCCACACCCCTGCTTCTTATATATTCTAACTGCAAGATTGCAGTATCTTATGGAAAGAAAACTTCCTTGAGCTACTCTTTCTTAGTGTTTAACTTCAAAACATGGGAGTTACACATTAGCAGTCACACATTAGTGTGTCAATTACTGACGTTCCTAATTAATCCAGGCAATCCAGGACTTTTCTTTGAAAGGACTTGGACTTGTAAATCAGTGGAAAACATTGCAGGGGAAAAAGTATATCTGTGCACTTTCTGATTGACAAGTCTTTCATCTTTTAAAGGCCCGCGCTTATACCCTTGTAGAATTCTACAGACATGATAATAGCTAGAACGTAACAATCCAAGATACCTTGAAGCCATCTGATTACTGCAGAATTTGAGGTTACGGCAGCTTGCAGCTGTTGCAGTTGCTTTACATTCCATAGTTTTATATGAACTTGCTAGTATCACACTTGCTCAGGCATCAATGTACTACTTGCTTGTGTGTTGTTCTTGCTCCATACATGACTGACTTGTTGCTGCATGAGATGTGTCAGTTTGCAGTCTTTGTCTCTTAGTGATTGGGCTTATTCGGACTGAGTCCTGATGGATCTGTTGCACGTGTGTAAAACAAAGAGCACCAGAAACACTAGATCCAGGAATCTAAACTTTGCTTGTGGCATAAACAAAATGTGCTGGAGAGACAGATATGCATTCCAAAGGATCCCTGCACTACATAATAGGCTCCCTATCCATGTAAAACAGAGTTTGTCACTGACCCTGTTAAAACAAAACCTTGACAATTGGAAGGGAAATCATAAATTTATCCCTGGTGTGGCATCACCCCCATGTCCCTTACACCCCCATTTCAAGTCCTTAGTTACCTGCCTACTAACATGCCTCACCCCATCCCCACCCCCAGTTTGATACTTGGGATCCAAATGGTTTGGGGTACATGGCTAGGCTTGTAAGGGCCTTAGTTGCCGTTGGTCTAATATCTCATCGTACTTGATAAATAATGAATTAAGGAGGTGTAAGGGACAGCTGGCACATGAGAATGTAGGGGACTTCCACACATGTAAAAATGCTGTTCTCCTACTCAGCATTGCAGCATATTTGCACAATTGTGTAGCATGTGCTCTGTGGGCCTGTGTTCTTAACCTGTTAGTTTAATTCACTTTTGCAAGGAGTTTTTGATTCAAGACTGAGAACACAGTCTCACTGGGTACATAGAATGTAATATCTAAATGAGAAGTCTAATTTTCACTGGTGTCCTAGAGAGATATAGCCATGCATGCAACAAAGCATGCAGATAATGGATTTGCCAAAAGGAAACTACTGAATTACTTTAACAAGTGTAGCATTGTGTGGTGTATCTTGCAAAATGATGAAGTACTAGTGATCCAAAACCATGTAAGTACTGACATAAATGGCATATGTATTAATAATATAATGAACTTGGTGTAAATGATCACTACTGCTTTTAAATTAAATGTTCCTTTACCTTAACTTAATACATTTTATTAACAGCAGAGAGAGAGAGAGAGAATTTGCAGAGTAGCCAGAACAAGGTTACTTAATAAAGCAATTAAAGCTGCATGAAAGGAAAGCTGTGGAAATCCCATGCAGATTTTCTCTGCCCTTTCTGAAGGGGGAGCTGATGTGTAAGCCAGCAGGTCTAGAGAAGTTGCAATTTACTTCTTTTAAAGGATTACTAAACTGTGAACAGAGAGAGAGAGAGAGAGAGACAGAGGCTGAGACTTTCTGATAGACTATGTAACCCATCAAGATACAACTCTTTTGAAGGTACTGGTTGAGACTTTTTTGTTAATTGTAAGACTTTTGTTAAAATTAGACTTTTAAGTCTGTTTGCATGATAAACGATGCTGCTTTCTAAGACTAACATCTCTGCTGCTTTCAATGTTGTACTCAAGAAAAATGCATATTTAGGTTATTTGGACATAATGGATGCACAAAACAATAATATTGGATTAATAATGGTACACGTGTGAAAAAGGAAACAAAATAAATAGTTAAAGGAATATACAGTTGAATTATCAGTGTAAATTCAATGTGTAGGATGATACTCGTATAACATGGAATTATAAACCTAAGATTGTAGCCTTACTGTCAGTAGATGCTGAATCATCAGATAGGTGGTCTAAGAAAAAGATTATTGCTTTGGTTAATTAGGTCACCAACGTGACAGAATTAAGTTATTTCACACCTGCCTTTGCAGTTACATTCAAAGTTGTATCTTAGTCAAGTCTTTAATGGGACTCTTTTATGACTACACCTTAAGTTGCAAGCGAGCTTGTTCCACATGTGGACAATATAAATGGAGAATTTTGATTTCCCAGGCATGATCTGTTATTGGGAATAAAAAAAATCCTATTAAACTTCTGTGGGGGGGTCCATGTAATGGTGTGAATTAAGGATTAAGGAGTGGCATTTGGGTGTGAAGAAAAGTTTAGGTAAGAAATAAGGATGGTGATTTCATTTGAAGTAGTAGAGATTGAGCAATAGCTACAGGATTGGATTCTACTTTGATGACCAACAATGAATCCAAAGATTCTCTTGAAAGAGTGCTAGAGTTTACATTGCAGTGATGAGAACATATTATCAGAATCTGTATAGAGTACACTAAAGATAGTAAAGTTCATATATGACTGACAACAGTTATTTTTGCATTGTGATTGAAGAATGCCATTACCTTTTTACAATTTGCCCATTGTCCAATTGGTTTACGTTGCAGATTTCTTTATATATAGATTACATTTTATCTAGTTACCAAAAATGATTTTAACAAGTTTTGTGAATACTTCTTAATCACTTCTGTAGAAACAAGTGCAGTGATAGCAGTGTTCTTTTATTATGGGAAGCAGTTCTTCCTGCATTTGTTGAAAAAATGTTGATTTTGGGGCTAGATGTGGCTTAGGAGAGATGGGCACCTTTGCAGTTAATGCAGAGGATTAAGGTTATGGTTATTAATGAGCTGTTTCAAGTAGCCAGAGGTACATGGTTTGATTCCTTTCACTTCTGTTTGCTGGCTGTGTGACTCTGGGCACAAGACTTAACTGTACCTTGCTCCTGAATCACCCCTGAAAAGGAGCAATTTGTCCAGGGGGTTATGCATTAACAAATAGATAAAAATAAAATACAGATTTTGCTGCTGAGGCATGGAGGTGAAAACCTAAGTTATTTAGCCTGGACTGGAGAGAGTAAAAACATGAAATGAAAAACATACAATCCGAACTGGCTGAAGGAATGTTTATTAAATCAAAAATCAAAGTAATAACAATTTTACCCAAAATGTTAGATAGAGTAAAAACATACCTGGAGTTTTTTGCTGACAGACTTGATTAAACTGAATGACTGGACAATGGCTGGATCATGTTCGAGTGACAGTCCTACTACATTTAACTGTCCATATTATTCACACAGCAAATGAAAACAAGCGGGCCAAGTACATAATTATCTGAAATACCACTGCTGTTTAGAAAGTAGGGAGAAACTGATCTTACTTTTCAGGTAACGCTAAGACCACCAAGTTACATTTAATGTGCATCCAAGGTTGCTGAGGTCTGAAATAGCCTTGAGATACATGAAGTTGCAGTTCTGTTTCCTCATAGTCCTTTTGAGTGCACTTGTCATCATGCAGTCTGTCACCTCTTGCCTTTACTGTAGCCAATCCAATTTCACAAAGTATTTTGTTGCAGGGTATCAACTTCCTTACACTTACTTGACAACCCTTTTTTGCTACCTCACAATGATTCAGTGTGTGAGTGGGGTAAGTATTCATTGAACTCGGGGGTGAGCACAACAGACACGTGCAACATAGACCACCTCCACTACAACAGCTTCATCTGAGGTTATTAAGAAGTCACTGCCTAAATCTGCCAGACTAAGAACTACGATGCTTAGTAAACACCTATGAACCTATGAACTTATAGTGTCTAAGAGAGATAATATTGATTGTATAAAGTAGGAATTACACTGTGTGGCAATAAAGTCTGTTATTTTTTTTTGGAGGGGGAGTGGTGGTTTTGCCAGGATGGAGTAGTTTATTTAGTGATGACCAAAAAAGTTTTTGGTTGTTTTTATGTTTTTCTTGTATGTTGATATAGTATGTTTGCTTATCCTGTTTGACATGGTATTTTGTAAGGTTTCTAAGATCAAAGCGTTTTACTGAGCAGTAAAATGGTGTGGATTCATTTAACCTTAGCACCAAGGATTTTTCATTCTTCCTTGAATGAACAATGAGATGTGGACCCTTACTCCAAAGAAGGAGTGAGTCTGAAGGAAAGACGACTGGTGATGCTAAACAAAGCATAAACATCCCTGTAATGTTAATCAGGGCAGCATACCTACTCACCCTGCCCCAGTAAGCAGTGTCCATACCTCTACTCACTTATTTTACTTATGAAGCAGTGTCCAAGACTCACTTCATATCCCATTTATTGAATTACCATCCAACTTACTTCACTTATGACGCAGCATCCCATCTCACTTCATACACCATTCATTGAATTACTTTGCACCAAATAAGCAGCATCCTTACCTCAGCTTGCTTATCTATTCAGCAAGCTTCCTCCAACTACGCATTTTCCTTTTCCAAGATCCTTGAAATGAACATTCAGACACCAGAGGGGGAACAGAAGATGACAAGCCTGTCTCTCTTCTCTGCCAACCAACCTGACCAGGTTGTTCCCCCTCCCTTCCACCCACAATTTTAACCAACTATCTACCATAAAGGGAGGGTTAAACCAAACATAATTCGGTCTAAGCATCATCCCTAAAGTACATTAGAATCCTGAGTAATCACCAAATTGATTTTCCTTTCTTAGTAAATCAGCTGCCTAGTAATCCCACCATCATATGCACTATTCCTAAAAGCAAGAAAACATTCATAATCCCGAAACCACCCAAATAATAACTTCAAAACATCCATGATATGGCAATCACACAATTTATAGCCCACTGACCCTCCATTTATCAAGCACCAAGCTTTACAACCAACTTACTTTGACAATAGTAATGTGCTAATTTTCACACTAATGAAACCTACCCTAACCCCTCCAGCATGTGAACCACTATACACGATTTAGCAATTAGCATAACCCTAACACCCATACAACTGAAGTAGTAGCTGCCCACTCCTCCTTGTTCCACTGATGTACCCCACCTTGGTGACAAGCTTGCCATATCTGTCAACAATCCAGCCCAATCTGCTGTCACCTGGCAGTTATAATACAATGTGACCCCACTAGTAACAACCCTACCATATACATTACTTATAAAGCTACCCCAAGCTCCTGCCACACTCATGTAATCTTTTAAATTAACCCGAGATGCCGCAGCCAACTGCACCAGTGACCCATATTGCTGCCATAATATCCCTGTGAAACTGGACCCTACTTGTAAAAGTCAGACATATACCACCCACCTCCTATCAGGCCAAAGTGCATGTCATCTGGTGCCATGGCTACTCACTCTAAAGACCTTAACCTGGTATTTAACATTAGAAAACCTGCTTAAAGGACTGCTTGTCTTTCAACCAATACCACACCTTAGAGTCCCCTTTATGTCAACAGCACACCCCTTGGCCCTCTTCAAACAGTCTAGCAACTGAATGCAAGTACATTATTTGCAACTAACTCCACCTTGACCAATTGACAGCTTACCGCGTTCTCATACCAGCCAAATAACTAAATCCTCCCCCTGAGCTCCTTCCTTCAAGCAGCTGCAACACAAGCTTAATCAATCTGACAGTACCCTACCATAAGCCTTCCTTATAACAGATACCTCATAGGTCCCCACCCTGTCCCCCTGAAACAAAAGGAACAGGTCCTGCACCTGGAAGTAAGGATAGTAACTTCATGTGGTCTTATGAGTGTTGTGACTCCATCCCACTTATAAAAACCCCAGACTCCCCCCTAACAATCCCCAACCCTATTTATCCTTCTCCAACATGCCTCCTCCTCCTTCCTCGCCCCCCCACTACCCTGAACCGCACATGACACTGATGTGCCTTAAGCTTTCAATGAAACCAGATTACCTGTAACTTCTTGTGCACCACTGTAGCAACTGGAACTTCCGCTCCTTCCAGTTCCATTACCTTTGAAATGCACTTCTGTTGCTCCCCTTGCACTCCTCCTGTCTGTGACCTCGTTACACACCCCTTTAGCGATCAGGACATCCACTGCAACAACCTGCTTCCACCATCTACGACCTCACTGTGTAGCACTGCAGCAGCTGAAACACCCATCACAGCATCATCATCTTTGAAATGCACTTCTGGCATCATCATCTGCAAAGAGAAAAACAAATGTAAATCCTCAGAAATGCATTTTAACCATTTGTTCCATATTATAGCAGTGACACTCTTTATCGTGACAATGGAAGGAGAAACAGTCAGAGCCACAGAAATTTAAACCATGGCATCCTTGTTAAAGTAGAGGCTTAACTTACATTATGCCCCGTACCATTGCCAGATGTCCAACCCCCATAACAATACCAGACTTCCATGGTTTCCAGATGAGAATGAGGAGTTTCAACATAGCAGCCACAGTCTCTGTCACAGAAAAGCTACCACCTTCTCCAACCTCACAAAGCTTCCAGGGACAGTGATATACCATCCCATCAATTAATTTAAATTGTTAACATATTCCCCCCTTCCAAAACTTCCCTCTAACTAAAGTGATAGGCAAAAGGGAGGGCCTGCCTAACGAATACTCACCCAGATCCTAAAGTCCAACCCAATCTCACTTATTATGATTCCAACCCCCTGCCCCCAGATCACTCCAAATTCCCCTTAATTAAACTTAAACACCTGTTTCAAACATGCCCATGAACTCTCCTCCTTACCTGTCCTACACACTACTGCAAACCTCCCAAAGCTCCATGACCACAGAAAATACCTCACTACTTGTGACCTCACCACCCCAGCAGCCAAAATATTCCCTGCAGAAACATCCATCAAATGACAAGACCACTTTCTTCAGACCACCAGCTGGTACTGACTCTGCATTTCCACCCTCTGTGGCCTGCTCAACACTCCAGCAGCTGATTACCCAACACAGCAGCATTTCTTAGGGTATTGATCTGCAAGAGAAATAAATTAAATAAATACTGGATTTGCATGCCTCCTCCTCCTATAAAATATTGCTGTTCAGCAGTTAAATTAATTATTTCCTAAGACTAAATAACATGGTTACCAACTGAACTGTTATATGACCCTAATAACACCCACCAAAGACAGGACTATAGCACTTAACCAATCAGGGACAAATTCAACAGCATGAGAGAAGGTTTAGTCAAGTATAATTTGGAGGGATTACGAGGGATAAAACTAAAGAGCAAGTTAAAATTAGGGACGCCCATAAATATCAGGGACCATTGAGAGGAATACATGAATTAAATAAGGTTGTATGAATAAGTCACCCAAGCAAAGATGGTAATTTTTACTCAAGGAGACAGCTAAACAGGTAACTTGGTTCAAAGCAGGTTTGTGCCCTCCTTGCAACTATCAAATGCTGCTGATTTCTTTATACAATTAAAGCATGTGCAATACTGCTAAGAACCACCATCCATAGCAATGGAGACCAGTCTTTAAGGCCATCAGCCACACCACGTTAAGAGGTGCACATCCTTTCAAGCTTTGACAGCCTGTCACTGTCCAAAACCAATGGCACCACTCTACAAGCCATTATAACCCACCTTTCCACAAGTGCTGTTGATTCATGAAGAGCCATGCATGGCATCATCTGGACACAACCCCCCCCCCAAGCTGAATCCCAAAATGCTAGACAACACAGAAGCCAAAAGCCAGTGAATAGCCTTCTGCTAGATGGAACAACCAACTCCTGTCTAGTACGGAAACCACTAACCATCAACAGCACTCCGACCCAACATGCTAAAATGAAGCAATCTATGCACAGAAGATATCAGTCACCTCATCACAACAAAAGAAACCAAGCATCCAACAAGTCACATAAACTCAACCAAAGCAGAAAAGACATACAAGGCTGAACTTTCTTCTTCTTAAAAACAAATCCACGTGCAATAAACGGAGATGACACAGCACAACGAGGTGCTCCAAAATACATTCTGTTCAGCTCTGGTATACTACTAAACACAATTAGTCTCTGAAGCTATACCCACAAAAATAAATAAATAAATAAATAAATAAATAAATAAATAGATAATTCTTGTCTCCTATACGAACTCACAAAATTCCTTCCATGGCTTACCTCCACACCACACTATCCACCGGTTGTCTTGGGCGTAATACCTGCATGTAGCAACACAACCAAAACTCTTTCTCCCGATGCCTCCAAATCCCTGACATGAAGCAATCCAAGTGTACTATAGAGGAATTCTTGTACCATGCATGTGCAGGGGCATCTAGTAACAAAACATATCACAGCCCGCGAAAACCACTTGCCGCTTAAATGGAGCCACACAATATAGAACCCTGTCACCACCAACGATTACTTTGCCAAGTAAGGAGTTTGAAAACAAAATTCATGCCTTAAACTGGGGGAACAAAGCCCATAACA
Organism: Protopterus annectens; assembly: GCF_019279795.1. Classification (NCBI taxonomy): domain Eukaryota; kingdom Metazoa; phylum Chordata; order Ceratodontiformes; family Protopteridae; genus Protopterus; species Protopterus annectens. The sequence goes on along the minus strand of NC_056739.1, from coordinate 372,109,376 downwards.
CACGGAATTCTATGGAAACCCTATCACCACCAATGACTACCCCTTTTTTTTGAGGTAAAAACAAGAATCAGAAAACAAGCGGCCCACTGTATGCTAGGTGCATAATGCCCTACCAAACCTCTATCATCCAGCCGACTTACTATATATAATATATATATATATATATATATATATATATATATATATATAGTTTACCATGGTATATCATTATTATATAGTTCTACCACAGAGCTCCCTCCCAGAATACAGTTACCAAAGTACCCATTCCACTGCCAAAATACTCAAACCCCCATGGTTTAATACTAACCAACTAGGAAAGCAGAAAGAATAAATTAACCTTACCCACTTTGCTCCCTGCACACACTGGATGTAAACCTGCACTGTAGCAAGTTCATGCCAAAATGTCATTGCTTACCCATCTACACTTGTCTAAACCCCTTAAGCCCCTCCCCACCCTTATCTCATTTCCTCCCAATCATCCCTCCCTCCATTTAACCCTTTCACTTTCCCAACCCACTTAATTTCCACTAATATTTCAATCTAACCCTTCTTGAAGATGTCCCGGGACAACTTGTTTGTTGCTAAACCTCATTTATTCCTTGTATATTTGGCATACCCAAAGTACATAAGAATATTAAAAATCCTCTAATGCATCCCATAGTGTTTGGAATTAAAGTGAATGAAAGCACTAGTTATTATTGTGCCTTTATTGTGGTTCGATACGCACTTCACTACTTTTTGGTTTCTGTTTAGTTGGCTATTGGGTCTAAGACACATTCTCTAGCAAAGTTTGTGGATATGAAACTTAAGATCCTTAAAGATTCTTGGGATTTTCTTAGGGAAATTGACCATAGTTTGTATAGTGATAATATTTTATATGTTATAATAGACATGGTGGATCTGTTTTCTATTATTCCCCATGAGGTAGGACTAGAGTGGTTTGAGGAGGCTATTAATGAATCGGGGAAGATTAGTCAGGATGAATTTAGAATTTTGGTGGGGTTGATGAACTTAATTCTTCATAATAATTTTATGACTTTTGAAGGTGAGTTCTATAAAGAAATGGGTGGTGCAGCGTGCCCCCACATATGTGAATATTGTGCCTCAGATGTGGGAAAACAAATTTATCTTTAATTTTTCCTTTTCCCAATGGAGTCTGTATAAAAGATTCCTTGATATTATCTGCATTTTTTGGAAAGAGACTGAACAGAAATTAATAGAATTTATTGATTATATAGCCAACACAACTAGTTTCTTAAAATTCACCCATAGGGTTGACAGAGGTAAGTTTAATTACCTCGATATTACTGTATGTGTATTGAAAAATAAAAGAAAATTTAAATCAAAATTTTTAGAAAAGATACATTTACTAATTCATATTTATATTTTACAAGCGCCCACCCATACAAGCAAAAGCATAGCATTGCCAAGGGTCAATTTATTAGAGGCTCCAGAATGACCTCTGAAAAAGATGATTTCCTGATTAAGTGTAATAATATTAAAAAAATGTTTTTGGATAGAAGATATCCTGAGAAGATGTTAAATGAAGTTATTGCTGAAGTTATGGAGGGTAGAAAAAATAGATACCTTCCTATTTTAGGATGTAAGAAAGGTACCCCGAATTTGAATATTGAAGAGGGTGTTAATAGGAAAGTTAATGGTGAAGAGTATGGGGGTGCCTTTATACTGAATTTTAATAAGGACAGGGCAATTGTAAAGGATACTATACGGAAGTACTGGGATCTTTATAGGGATTTTGCATATAATGTATTCAAGGTGCCCGTGCATTTTAATTATAAAAAAAGTTTTAATTTAATATTTGAATATAGGAATGGTATGTTTAAGTATGGTGAGAGTAAGAAAACAAAGACTGGAACTTACAAGTGTGGTAGGTGCACTCAGTGTACTTATATAAGCAATATAGAATGTATGTATATACCCAGTAGAGACTTTATGCGTAAAGAAAAACAATATTATAACTGCAATAGTAAACGGTTGGCTTATCTGGCTATGTGTGAAGTGTGTAAAGCGTTTTATGTAGGCAAGACTGAGAGGACCCTAAAAATGTTTTTATGCCCATAATTATATATAAGGACCTGTAATGTGAATAATACTTTATACAAACATACTATTGCCTGTAAAAATGCAAAGTTTTATTTTTACGTCTTGGAGTCCATAATATGGAATAATAGAGGTGGCATGTGGGAGGAAACCATTGAATATAGGAAGACATATTGGCAAATAGTTTTACAAGCAAATGAATTCCCTGGATTGAATGACAATATTTCTTTGCTACCTGTTTTAAAATTAAGAGCAGCAAGGTTATAATTTCTTTAGACAGTTAACTGCCTTTGCTTACATGGTTTTTATGAGGCTGTCCTTTGTCGATATTTATTATTTTTAAAAATATGTTTTTTATATAACTTTTATATATATCTATATATATATATATCTATATCTATATATATATATATATATATATATATATATATATATAAATATATATATATATATATATATATATATATATATATATATAAATAGATATATTTTGCTAAGAGAATGGGCACTAGATTTTGATTGACTCTGATACCTGTAGAGGACTTGTGGGGATAAAATTATGTTTTATTACATTAGGTCATTTTAATGTTCTATTATTTTAATGCACTGGTATTTGAATGTATTTTTATTACTTTGCTGAATGCTGACTGGTTAATTAGTTAATTCAATTATGTATATATTAGATCCTTTTATTGATTGTTAGGTATCTGAAGAAGTCCTTTCTGCTTTGGATGAAAAACGTGGTGATGTAGTTAAGGCGTTTCATGTTTTCCTTTGTTGTTTTTTGACTTATTAAAGTATTGCAAGCTCTCCTGGTGTATCAGCATTTCTGTTGTAGAGTTATCTCTACAATGTGCTTATTTTGAATTAGTTGTCATGCTTTGCTCTTTACACTGTAATCTGTTTATTTGTTTTAAGGTTTCTAAGATGTCTAAATTGATGGAATCATTTTGAGTTCGATTTTTATACAAAATTTTCCAGGCTTTATCCCTTTTTATCATGATGTTTTGGTTTTGTTAGCCATGGTGTGGGATTGGACTTTCCTCTTTTATTACATACTGGTGCTAGATTATTTAAGGTCTCTAAGAATATGTTATTAACGTGTTCTACAACAGTATCTAGTGGCATTGTTCCAAGTACATTCCAATTATATTGTTTTAGTGTTTCATTGTAAATATTTCTGCTGAAATTGGTTGCATTTCATATTTGGTTATAGATGATATGTTTATCTAGATTATGGGGAAGTCTAATAGCATATGTTAGTATGTGGTCACTTGTAAGAATCCAGTCTAATGTTGAGTGTCTTCCCTGAAGTTTTATTGATTCTAGTAAGTGTGGTTATTAATTGACTGAAGTTGTACAAATTTATGGATTCAGTGGGAGTAGTAGAATTAATGAGTTGCCAGTCTATATTTAAGTTTCCAAGTATTATAGTTTGTGTTCATTTGTTAGGATATCCAATACAGGACACTGAGGGGGGTGATCTCATTATCCTTTTGTTTTTTTTTTAACCAGGTTCCAGTAGCTATGACTAAATCAGGCTTGCATGTTGCAAGATAGGCATGTATGCCATGGGTTTTATTGCATATACTTCTTTGGTTCACATTTAGTAAGGAGAGTTTGGATTCTGTTTTTTATTGAGATGTATTAGATGACTGGTTTATTTTTGGGATGGAAGTGATGGTTTTATGAACAGTGGGTCCTGGGTTGTGGTGACTATCTCCACTAACTTTTTGAATTGATATTTTACAGAGGGAAGATTGTGGCCTGTTATAATGTGGTCTTGTTGCTATTTGATCATAAATTTGGATACTTAATTTTGGGAAATGTATACATATGTAAATTAGATGTGGCTTGTTTGTAGAGATAGGGTATTATGGAGAAAGGCAGGCAGGGTAGATGTTGATATTCTTTGTGAACATGTCATAGATGTAAATTTGTGAGGTGTGTGTTTAGGGACTTATCAAAAGCAAAGCTTCAGTTACTTGATGATGTAAACAAATTATTTTGTAAACTCCCTCTGATGGTCACCATGGTTAAAGTTGTCACTTATTCCTCTGATTTCTACTTCAAATTAAACAACTGTATTGCAAAGGCAGCCCCTATCTGCAATAACTATAATTATATAAACTTAGAAATGACCCCCTGTAGTGGAATACATATATAAATAAACTATATTAAGAGAAAGAAATTGCTTAATGCTTATAAGTGGTCTCATTCAACTCACAGTAAGAGTACAATTAAGCAAACAAGCAAGGAACTTAAGTGTACCCTTAAGAATCTGAAAGTGGAATGTGAACTTTATATAGTGACTAGAATAAAAAAAACAGTAAACATTTAACTGTGTCAGGAAGTTAAGATCTCACATCCAGCAATGTTTGGAAGTAGTGGACAAGAATGGTGCTCGCTGTGACTTAAAGGAACTATCTAATATCCTTTCTGACAAATTTAATGCAAATTTTGCTCTATACACAATTTTAACTATTCCATAGACTATATGAAAGCACTTGAGTCAGGAGTCCACACCACAATCCTTTATTAAGTGCTTTTGTTTCCTGTTAGAAACTTCAGATGAAGTTTCTAACAGGAAACGAAAGCACTTAATAAAGGATTGTGGTGTGGTCTCCTGACTCCAAGTGCTTTCATATCATTTGTGTGGGACTGACTTTACTATTCGATAGACTACATAGTCCCAGCTACCTCTTATCATTCTATGGCACAAGTCCCCTTCTGTTTCCTCAACAGCTAAGAACACCTCATCCATTGGCCCATATAAATCAGTGCCAAATACAGCCTGAACTCTTTCACTAGTCACATTCGTGAGCTTGGCAAACAGATATTGTAATGTCATTATACAATGGTGGCCCAAGCATGGGCCCTGGTAACTATAGATTCATTAATCTCAGTAGCCTTATATGTAAAGTTATGGAATGTATTATCTCAGATCTCATTAATTTAGATATTGAAAAATCTTTTTACCTTGAACCTTAATAAATTCTGCTTTGTCAAATGTATGTGCTTCCTCTTTAAGCTTATTAAGTTCTTTGAAAAACTCAATAAAGTAGTGACTAGTGGTTATGCAATAGATGCAGCATATGTTACCTTGGACAGGACCTTTGACACTACCCCTCAGACTAGCATCATTGACATACTTTTAAATCTGCCACAGCTGCAAAGAAAAAACTTATTCAGAAATGTACCACAGGAGTCAGATCCAGACCCTCTTTAATTTTTGCATCTGTTTCTCAAAACTTCATACCAACAGTCCCGACCTACAGTTACCTAAATTTGCAGTTAACTGCAAATTGCTTAGAGATGCTCCAACATGAAGTATATTATGTTAACTATGGGGGCAAGGATAACAGTCTCACGCTAATGTGGTAAACAGAACATTTCCACATCATGATATAGCTGACAAGGCCTCTCCTATCAAACAATGTTGTAAAGATTTAGACACTTTTGTTCATAATGCCTTATCATTTATGCATTGTGTCTAAATAGCAGCTCAGACAGCAATTTGAATCTAATTTCCAAAGAAATATCCTCTGGATCAAAAGAAATATTAATTCTCCTTTACTCATCTTTCATCATACCAGCTATGGAATATAATGTCCCTTTTGTCGCGTATTTTTCTGAACAGATCATTCAACTTGACAGACCTTGGACTTCTAACTGAAAAGATCAATGACTTCGATATCCTCATTTATCTGCTCATAGACCCACCTGTTTGTCTTATCAGTTTCCAATTAGTTCCACCATGGTCATCTCTGTGTAGTCTTTCAGGCAGTGAAAGACCTGAACTTCCTATTTCTTTGCAAAATAAATGATTACACAAATACTTGGTAGGACACCTTGGTGTGATAAATAAACATCCAAAGTATTCCTAACCTCTGGAACAAGCTTTCAATACATGCGAATCAGGGTAGTACCCTTGCCAACTTCAAGGTAAACCTAGATAATTGTACAGGGAGCCTCAAATTCTCTCCTGGCTTATCTTGTCTTGCCATTCTTGAGAATGGAAGGAACCTTTGAATACTGGTTATTAGCTAAGTTTATTAGTCTGCAGTCTGATCGCCTAGTTGTTATGCATTAACTGATGAATCTTTACTGCCTTGTTCTTACATATTACCTGATGAAGCTTACATATTAACTGATGAAGCTTTACTGCCTCATTCCTATGTATTAACTGATGAAGCTTTAGTGCTTCATTCCTACATACAAACTGATGAACCTTTACCTCCTAGTTCTTGCATATGAACTGATGAACCTTTGCTGCCTTGTTCATAAGTATTAACTGATAAATCTCTACTGCCTCATTCTTATATATTGACTGATGAAACTTTGCTGCCTAGTTCTTACATATTAACTGCTGACTTTTACTGCCTAGTTCTTACATATCATCTGATGAACCCCTACCACGTAGTTCTTATGTATTAACTGATGAACATTTACCACCTAGTTCTTACATATTAACTGATGAACCTTTACTGCCAAGTTCTTGCATATTAACTTTTGAACCTTTACTGCCTAGTTCGTATGTATTAACTGTTGAACCCTTACTGCCTTGTCCTTAAATATTAAGTGATGAACCTTTACTGTTATGAACATATTTTACTCATTGCATAAAGCTGTCTTACTTAACGAGTTAGCAGTCATTCCCATTATCAGATTTACCATAATATGATAATTAGTTTCAAAATCTTAACATTACATCACTAAATGCTCAGTCCTATTCAACATGTATTCTAAGATGTCAATACATGGATGTGGATCACTGTATAACAAAATGCAATATTGGTTTATACATTCTTTTAGCCTGAGTACACTAACATATTGAGAAGTTGTTGTTGTTTGCCTTTCAGCTTTTTCCCGGTAAGGGGTCGCCACAGCGGAACTCTGGTCCGCTAATGATTGGCAGTAGATTTTTATGAAATGCTGAGGTGCTAGCTCGACGCCCAACCTTCAACGAAGGCACACCCATTTACGCACGCATGTCTTTCGAACGCTACCCAACCATGGGGAGGACATGCAGACTTCACACAAAAGGCACTCCCAAGCCAAGCCGAGAATCGAACGGGAGAACCTCTTGCTGTGAGGTAACAATGTTACCGCCGTACCACCGTGGCAATACACTAACATATTGAGAAGATGTAGGGAAAATGTGCTGCTGGAGTTATATTTTCCCATTTTGTTTTTAAATTGGGAGTTTCAAAACTTTTTTTTTCCATTATTTCTGCTGCATTGGTTGAATTTAAAAACACTTTAAGTAATTTGTGGTAAAGTAAAAGCCTGACATAATCAGAATTTTCACTTATGCTTGTCTGCTGAATGTCTTTCACCAGGTGTTATCATTTTCAGTGTGTGACAGGTATGTATAACCTTTTGACATAAGTAACCAGTTTAGTCTGTTCTCTGTTGTGTTGGCCAAAATATCTCAACACTGTCACTATATCTCTAGTGCTGTTCATTTAAGGCTAGTATCCACAGGCTGCAAGTCTCTACCATTTCACTTTAACCACAAAAAGAGGGACTTTCCTTTAACAGGAGTTATTCTAAATCAGCACTTCCATTCTCCATATGTTTCTGCTGTGCTCAGTCACATGGTGATATGTAAACACATCAAATGTAGGGAGTATGCCACATCACAGATAACAGGGCATCAATCATGATGAATTTATGATGTCACATGATGACACGTATGCATATCAAATGCAGAGAATATGCCACATCACAGGTAACAGGGTATCAGTCACAATGAATTTATAATGTCACATGGTGACATGTCTGCACATCAAATGCAGGGAATATGCCATGTCCCAGATAACAGGGCATCAGTCACAATTAATTTATGATGTCACATGGTGACACGTATGCACATCAAATGCAGAGAATATGCCATGTCCCAGATAACAGGGCATCAGTCACAATGAATGTATAGTGTCCCATGGTGACATGTATGTATATCAAACATAGGGAGTATGCCACATCAGAGGTAACAGGGCCTGACTCATGATGAATTTATAATGTCACATGGTGACATATATGCACAGCAAAAGTAGGGAATATCCCATATCAGAGATAACAGGACTTCAGTTGAGATGAATTTATAATGTCATATAGTGTTCATTCATAGATCTACAGATGTTATTCAATGCACAATCTGCCCTAAAAAGAGCAACTAAGTGTGTTTGTCTCTGATCTGCACAGACTGCAGTAGCCCTCAGTTTTATTAAACAGTTAATTTAAAGCATGGATTAATGAGATAACAGATAGACATCTGCAGTATATATGATTCATTTCCTTTTTTGAAAAATAATTTCTCATTAAAATCATTCAAGCAAAATTACAGTGAAGCATTTCATTTAGTCAGAAATATTACACTAGATGTGATTATATTGTTGCACTATAAAATCTTTTGCAAATTATTTACTAGTGTCTGAAAGGGTGAGATTTATTTATGTTTAAAAAACACATTGAAAACAGTGAAAATTTCTTGCATGTTATTGGTGCAATTTATGCCACAGTGCTGAAGGTTTGTTTTAGTTCCTAAAAGTTGTTGTTTCATCTCAAACCACGGCACAATGTGGTATAATGAGCATAAACCTTATTCTATAATTCTAAGATGTGCAGTGTAATAGAATGTAAGTGAACATTCCTCAATTCTGTTATGATTCCAGTTTCCATACAGAGTGGCCATGAGATGGGAAGTCCAGTTGTACAGTATGAGTTTATGGGTAACAACATGCTGATCTGGTGCAAGCATCTTGCAGTTAGTGCAGAGGATTAAGGATATGAGCTGTTAACAAGCTGCTTCCTGTAGTCAAAGATTTGAGTCTTTTAAACCATTTACTTACTGTGGGACTCTGAGAATGTCACTTTACCAGGAAATACTTTGGGGAAATTAGGATATTGAGCTAGACTCCTCAGTAGTAACTAGCTATGACCCAATAATAGCACACCTTCTGCTCGTTGTCATATCATATTGAACTGGTAGCAGCCCACTGCAGTGCTGGTACTTCTCACTACTCCATTACAACAATTTCTGTTGGTACACTTCCATTTGACACTATTCATTGTAAGTCGTTAATTACCATGATGAGCCAAAAATACTCCAATAACATGCCCATTGATGCATTGTGTGAAATTAAAAGTAGGTGTACTGATGTACTCTAGGTGTAACATTGCTCTTTATCATGCTGACGTATTTGATCCAGTGTGACATAAGGAGTGTCCCATTACATCACACTGGCCTATTGTGAATTGCAGTAAATGTTGCAGATTGGGTACCAGAGATGCTTAACAGCACCCTGAGGTATGTAATGTGGCATTTTTCAAGAGTTCCTTCCACAGTCTGATGAATCTGTAATTTCCTGACACACACATAACCTTTTTTGCAAAATCAACCCCCCACTACACCCCTACCATATTAAAGGCTGTGTCCCCTGCATCTTCTGCTTTCTATATATACTAACTGCAATGTTGCACTATGTTAGGGGAAAAGGGAAATCTCCACATTAGGGCAGTCTTGATCTTTACTTTAGTATCCTTATAATCGACAATAAAGAGATGATCATTAGTGTAGCAGTGTTAAATATGTACAGATATGTAGAAAGAGATATTTAAATAGTATGTTATTTTAATGAAAAAAAAAAGACATTTAATTTAGTTTAAAGAAAGTTCTGCTAATCAGGACTGTTCTCATTCCCCAGAGATGGTGCAGCATCCTAGGAGTGAGTATAACAGGTGAAGGTGTGTGAGGTCTGACATTGCATAAGGTCCATAGATAGACAGAGAGAGAGAGAGAGAGAGAGAGAGAGACACACACGCACACACACGCACACACACACACACACACACACACACACACACACACACACACGCACACACACACACACACACACACACACACACACACACACACACACACACACACACAAAGGGAGAGTAGATGAGCTCACATGTCTGAAAACTGTCATTCCCCTGGGAATGAAACTAGAATGTTGTCTTTTTCTTGAAATCATCCCTATCATCCATCCTTTTGTTGTTAGTTTGGTGATAAATACGTCTTGCAAGAAGTCTTTCTGTCACATGGTAGATGGACACAGTCATCACTTTTGCAGGATTATTTCACACACCATGTGCATGCCTTGTCACATGATAGATGGAAGCAGTCATCACTTCTGCAGGATTATTTTACACACCATGTGCATGCCTTGTCACATGATAGATGGAAGCAGCCATCACTTCTGCAGGATTATTTTACACACCATGTACATGCCTTGTCACATGATAGATGGAAGCAGTCATCACTTCTGCAGGATTATTTTACACACCATGTGCATGCCTTGTCACATGATAGATGGAAGCAGTCATCACTTCTGCAGGATTATTTTACACACCATGTGCATGCCTTGTCACATGATAGATGGAAGCAGCCATCACTTCTGCAGGATTATTTTACACACCATGTGCATGGCTTGCTCTTTTTCATACTCATTTATGAGTAATTTGCCATAGGTCATCAGTTTAATGAATCTTTATTATTGTGTTTATCTTCTCCAGGTACCATGGCTTATATTCATTATTTACCCTTGGGATCCAGTCTTTAAAAGAATTCGATCTATTTACAATATGACATTCTTAAAGTCATCACTTTATGACCTATAATTAAAAAGTTTGTCCAGTCCTTTTTCTGATACTCACATGACTGCTTGTATGTAGGATCATTTTTGAAAAGTCACATTTCTCTCCGTTTGCTCTAAGCCAGGCCTTCTTTGGCCTGTCTAGGACCATCTGTAAGGTTTCCAAATACAGGTCATCATTCTGCCTTCTGCTCTTCCATGGATATCCGTTTGACTGAATTGCTTCCTTCCAAATAGGCAGAGACACCTCTCCAAAAATCAAACGTTTATACTTGGACGATTCCTTATATATATATATATATATATAGCACTAATTAACATCTAAGCAAGTCTCTTTTATTTCCTTTTGTAGACAAGTCTGCATAATTGTGATATTTAATTGATTCCTGTGTTGGGGATATGAAAAACTGCATCATTGCAATATTTAATTACTTCCAATGTCAGGGGTATGGAAAACTCTCCAATTTTTTGTCAGGACATACCACACAATCATTTATTACAGTCTTGACAAAAGAACACATATCACACAAGTCTTTAGTACAGGCTTGGCAACAGTTTTGTAATCTCTCTCTCTCTGTATGTACATATATGAATGTCCTCTGAGTTACTGGCACTGTGGTTTTAGACAACTGATTACTCCTCCACACAATTTTCCAACTTATTATGTTTAATTCCATGTTAGATAATGTAGCATAACACACTTGCCAGCCTCCCTGGATTTCATGCTAGCATCTGGCTTTACTTTATTTCTTACTTTTGGATTTAATGTTCTTTACCTGTAGTGAATTTAGTATGCTAGCTTCTATGCACATTTTTTTAAATACTAGATGAGTTCAAGCTGGGTTATATACACTTAACACCATTTCATTGCATCCTGCACATTGATTCGCTTTTTGCATACTGCCTTCATACTCTGATGGCACTCACTCTATTTTCTTTTCTCATGTATAAGCTTGGGATAATACTCTGAATTCATGCAGTGATATTTATAGGAATAAGTCTTCATATTGTTAAAGCAGCTCCTTTATCTAATTTCTCATTGTTTGACTCCTGCATGTACTAGAGAGATGCAAATCTGTTAGTTTAATTTGTATTACACAACTCCAAATTAAGTCGTAATTGCTACTTTTTGCGCTTCCTTCTGTTTAGTCAGATTCTCCTTCACTTCCAGTAGTTTATATTTGTCTTATGTTTTTAATATTTTACTCATTTTACTGTACTCAGTTTTTATTAGCTAATAGTTTATCAGGATAATGTATTGATCCACAAGGGACATGTTTTAGATATAACTCAGCTGGAGTTCATTTCAAACACTGTGACTCAATAAGAGAGTTAAAAATGCTTTAACAGTCATTTTCTCGCTACAAGCTTCCCGGTATCACAGTTGCTCGAACAGAATCAGTTAGAATGGTGATAATTCCCACATTGTTGCTCACTTCCTATAGGAGTGATGTTTTGCTGCTCAAAGGGTAGTGTGTTACTATTTCTCCAAGGTCACAATTCCTTGAGAAAAAAAAACAAGGGAGCTTTTTTCATTGTGTATCTCTGCTCTTTCTCTAGGATGCAGCGATATTGGAGTGAGAATAATAAAGTAAGGGAGAATGGAGGAGTTGAATTCCCACAGAAAGAAAGGGGCTCACAGGGACTTTGCACTACTGCAAAAAATATCTTTGTAGTCTGGTAATATGTAGTCTCTCTGCTGGTAATTATACAAACTCAGGTACATGTGTTTTCAGCATATGTGGGCTAGAGTTGTCAGTAATAAGCAATATTTGCCACACTGTTATGAAGCAAAGTCATTAGTTTCAAAGACTAATTGTGGATTTGCATCTGGAATTTAAGGAACTGCATGCATTATAATGTGTGGTGCAGAATTTGGTTGTATAGCCTTACTGCAGACTTTCAGTATTTTAGTTGGATCGTTAAATGGAATTCTAACAGTAAAGAAGAGGTAGGATTAGAACTGTAGAATCTTATATCTGCCAGTGCCATTCCTTCGTTAGCCTCCCAGCTGCATGTTCTCTCACTATTCCCTATTTTTACTACAGCGTACATTTTGCTGTTTAAATAAGCAGATGTAATCCTCTTGTGACAGTCTGCCTCATCCAAAACATTATTTCAGAGAAGACATCCTAGTCTGTTAACAGTTCTCTTAACTACAGCTTGTCTTTGGATGGCAGTTTATTTGACATTACTGTATGTACTATTTGTTTTTGTGTTAAATCTTCCATAAAAAGAAGTCTTTTCATTTGTTGCACAACATACACCCACACACATCTGACTCTGCCCAGCAGCTGCAAAACCATCTCCAAATGTATAATATTTATCTAATCTCTGCAGATTTTTTTATTTCTATAGCAATCCTTTCATATAGCAATAAATGATGAGTGTGTGTAGCATATTGAAGGTTTACCCATGGCTGGTGTGGTTTAATCATGAGAGCAAAGCCCAAGTGATTAAACAAAGGCAACGATGGGTAAATCTTCAATATATCACACGAGGAGTCAGTTTTTGCTGTTATACAATGACATTAAAACAGAAATTACTTACTTTTCTTAAATATTGTCTTGGTATAATGGCGCTGTGGTGTTTTTCTGCATTGTTTTCATATTCTGTTGCTTTGTTGATGTACTACACATGCATATGGGACTTCGTTCCCATGCTTATATCAGTGCTTTGGAAAGCAAGCAACAGAGAAAGGGATATCTCCGTTGCCTTTTTTTTGTGAAATTCCAACACTTTAAAGGTATGAGAGATACAGGACATAAATACAAGGAAAACCAGGTGAGTTTACTTAGTTTTGCATAATGTACCTGATTTTCCTTGTATTTTCTCTGCCCTCAGTATGTACCTGTTAACCTCTTAGCTCAAGAAAACTGAAAAGACTTAGCATAAATTAATAGAAGAAAGTCTGGTCACCTGGACTTTTTTCTGCTGGTATATGCTCAATTTACAAAAGGCATGCTGGCCAATCAGTGTGCACATTTTTGAATGTTAACCAGCTTCCATTGTATAATAAGTAATAAGTCACTTGATTTGCAGACGTTATTCTTTGCTAGATAAGAATTAATTGCTGTATTGCTTTACCAATAATTAGATCAATTCATATTGATTCCATAAATATTGCATTGTGTATATGCTGTTATTTAAAAATTGTACATATACTTTTCAAAGGTTAGTTGTTTGTGCTTTAGCCACAGTGCAGAGCTTATTTTAAAGCATGCATATTTATAAATGTCATTTTGTAATACTCAGCCACGTTTATTTCATTTTATTGATATTTTATGTTTCACTCTCGCAACCCTTTTGTTTGCCATGTTTATAATTACAATTTTATCTTGCTTGTTGTCACATAATAGCTTTTCCATATTTGTTTTTCTGCTTTTCTGCTTTTCAAGTAAACCTGGCTGTTACGTATACATGATGTGATTGCCTTCAGTGTGCATTATCAGGAAAGCATTAATAACAGTCTGAGCAGCTTTTCTGTGTGACTTTTATACACTCTATATACTGCTCCTAAGTCATGTGTCACCAGTAATTATATAGTACTTCTGCAAACATAGTAAATATATTACATTTTTATTTTAATTTGTATTAATTTGTTTAGTCATTTGTTAGCACAGTACACCCACTAGACTCAAATGTGTCTTCCCAAGTGTGTTCAAAAGCACTGTCTGGTTAAATGACATAGCAGGCAAAGGAAAACCGAAGTATTTAAACCCAGGACTCCAGAAGCAAGGAGATAAGAAACATAGAATTAATCTTCAATTCTAAATTGCCAGACATTTTGCATAGGTTTTCATTTCAGAGACTATACAGTAACTTGTAACGCATTCTAAAATATTTTATGTTACCTGAGCACCATCAAACTCTGTACCCTTGGAAAATAAATTTAGCACATTAATAAGTCAGATGTTTAGTCCACTGTACTATCTTCTTACTTATTTGAATTCCAGTACTCTTTAGTTGTTTCAAGTTGTTATGGGATATGGCATAGCTAACATAAATGACAAATAATGAAAACAAGCGAAAATAAAACTTCCCATTTATAATGTAATTCATGATTGTGCACTTTACAGTTATACTGTTGTGTTCATGCTAAATTCGATTTGGCTACTCCAGCTGTAGATCAGAATTAGAATATGTCTCATATAACAGAATAATATAAAGCATAGGATAATACCAAGTGGCTAATTTTAGTATCATGTTCATAGTTTGAAAGAAAATGTATGTTATTCTTATCCATTCTTACACTTCTAGACTGTATTAGACAACCTGTTTTTTTTTTTTTATTCCTAATAATTCAAAGAATCTCAGGGGGCAAATACTGGTAAACCATATTCTGCCAACATTATGCAGTAAAGACAGTTAAGGTTTGGAATGATACAGGAACAGGTGCTTTATTATTACTAACCTAATTTATGCGGAAGCTATTTGACAACAAGCAAATAAATCTAGTAGTATAATAGAAGAATGCAGACAGAGTTTTATAGCTGTATTTATTGTTTCAGTGGGACATTTTCTGATACATTGTTCACAGGTATTCTAACTAGGCAGTTGTTAATAATATTAAAGCAGTAGCAGTTTATCTTTTATATTTGTTTTTATAGCTGCCATCTAAGCACATGAATATTCTGTAAAATATGTATGGTAAAAATAAGGTTATTTTAGATAGCCCTCATATCATTTTAATATATGCATGTAAAGGCAATCAGTTGCAGTTGGTATAATATAACATACTGGTAGTAACTTCCCTATACCCTGGAGAGGTGTGGTAAAATTTCAGTGAAGACATGCACTCAGGATGTTTACAGAATAAACTAAGAAAATCTGATACGAATTCATAAATAACATATTGTACTGTTAAATCATGGCAGGGATTATAACATTCCTTGCATTTAGATGTGTGCTTAAAGTAACAGTATATGATTTCATCTGATATAATTATGGGCATTATATTTGTCTTTTACTGAGAGTATTTTGTTTTGATTATGTAGCCATATTTTATAGGAGGAGCTTTCTACCTGTATTACTTCCCAAGTATTAAAAGGTTTACCTTATTTTGCTTAGTATAGTGTACTACTACATTCACGAGTTTGTATTTATATAGTGTTAATTGCTTGTTTTTATTTTATTTTTCTGAAGACGTCATTTCATCCAGCCTGCATGAGAATTGGTGCCTAAAGAAACGTTATAAAATATGATGGCATTTTAACCTGTATAAAAGTCTAGTATAACCTGTATAAAAAATTTGTATAACATGCTAGCCTTCAGCCAAAACAAAGCAAAGCAAGCCATAGCATGCAAAATTAAAGGATCTCTGCAATGACCGGAGCACAAACACAAGCAGATGTGTCCTACCACTATTTGTGTAATTTGATGTATTTAGCATGTTATATATCTCTGGCTTTCTTTACATATTTGATAACTCTGAACAAATCAGGGACAAATCTCAACAGAACTGGAAACAAATCCAAAAATAATTAAGGACATTTTTTAAAATATTACTACTATTAACTTGAGTCATGGGCAGACTAAGCGGATGTGAATTAATATACATTTTCTGAAGTAAAAGATCTCTAATTATTGTCATTATTTGTTAAGTGCAATTTACCACCTTTTGTCTTAAAGTCACCAGTTTTATGAGGGATTAGGAGGGACAATGTTAACATTTGTGTCAAAGTCAGGGACATCCCTGAAAATGAAGGAAAGCTGAGACGTATATTCAAATGAGTGGTCTTATTTCAAGAAAGAGTAGTTTCTAATTATTTACAAAAAAGCAAACATTGCAAGCAAAATGTAGCAAAAGATTTCACTTCACAGTATGCATATTTGTAGCACATCTATAATTTTTTGATGTTTTTAAACTTTTTCTGCCCCTTAAGGAGGTGCATGTTAATTTTTTCATTTTGTAAAAGATTTCCTTCCTATATTAAATTAAAAACAATGGTGGTTACTGGTAAGTAAAAAGCTGCCTTAAGATTCAGTATTCCTTAATTGCTGTTTTGTGCTTGATATGGACTTACTACATACTTTGCAAATCTTGACTGGACTTTATAAATATTATAGCCATCTAAATATCTCTGACGTTGAAGAGATATATATGTAGTACTCTGTGGAGTTCTTAGTGTAATGGAAGCAGAGGGTAAACAATATATTAGATGCACCATATTAGATATGTCTTAAAACTTTTATCATGTAAAGATTCAGAGTTGTATGTCTCTGTATTGTGTTAAATTATGGCTGTAATGAAACACTTGGATTTGCCGAGATGAATCCTTGCATTCAACTATATGGCCATAAACACTTATTCTCTTTTCTTTTCTTTTATGCAGTGTTTTTCTATAGTTATTTTCTGTTAACTTAGTGCTATGGTGATGTAATTTTGTGTAGAAATTGATATTTCCAATTCAATTATAACACAGATAACAAAAAGTTAGACCCCTGTGGTCATATATGTTATCCCCAGCTGTTTAGGACGCAGTCCACTAAAACTGTTATGCTTAACTATGTTAAGATAAAAAAAGTTTGACTGTGGAGTGTTTTTTCTGTTTTCCCTATTTGGTAGGAGATGGAATGACCACTTGTGGGAGTTCATGCTACTTTTGTGTTAGGTGGTATTTCTTATGAGGGTTCTTTTCTTTGGAATTTTATGATTTAGGAAAACTAATTCCAAGAGGTGGGTTTTGCCAACATTGCCCATAAAGTATAGGTTTTGTTTCCTAATTAAAGAAACACCATGAAAAAAACTTTTTTTACCATGTGAAGAATTAATATTCTGCTGGTAAAAGATAAAAGGCAAGTCAATTACTAGTGAGATGTGCTAAAATAAAAACGGTAACACATGGCAAATATAATGTAGGGAAAAAAGTCTTTGGACAGTGTTCATAGTCACTTGTGCGAATGGTATTCTTGATGCTTACCAGTGAGTTTAGCAAAGGTGCGATTCATTGAGGCCATTTTATGCTAATGCACAAGGCCTAAAAATAATGAGATGCAACTGGGAAGTGATGTACAGTGTAGTGATGCTAATGAGGTAGTTTTGCAATTCATAGACAGACATCACTGTGGTACGCACATCCATTCTTAAATGTGGTGCTTCGCCTATGATATTGGAGTTACAGTCCGTGAACTTGTTTGTCAGGGTATATGCACAAGCACTTCCCTGACATACAACTGAATTACTTCTCTCAGCAACCACTTTATTAGTTAGTCTTAAGTATGCACACGCACTAAAATGATAAAATAAATGATTTTGCCCAGCAGTCACTTCAGCTGTCTGACCATAAATGAACAAGCTCTTCCCTGACAGACAAATTAATTATCTCCTTGTGACCCCTTCAATAACATTTCTGCCAGATAACCCCTTCAGTAACATGCCCTAGTATGCAGAAGCAGTAAAATAAACATTTCACCGAAGCGACCCCATCAGCATTATCTCCAGGTATGCACAAGCAGTGAATTATACATTTCTCCCAAGTGACCCCATCAGTAAAATGTCCAGGTATCCACAAGCATCAAAATAATACATTTATCCAAGTGACACCCTCCAGTATAAATGTGAAGGAGTGCTGAAGCACCATATCATCTCCCACTTCTCTGTACTCAAATAAAAAAATGGCTGCTTTCTGGCATAACTTCAGGATGATTTACAAAGTTTGTATGCAAATGAGTTCAATATAGATTCATATTTATGATTCAAACTCATAGGCATATGTGTAAGCCCCCTTAACAACGTAGCAGCAATTCCCCTATCAGTTATATGTAAATCACTTTACGCATTTCCGGGGGGGGGGGGGTGTTCAGAAAAAAGTCCTCTGCATTTCTGTAGTCATCCTGACAGTCTAGAATTTGCATAACCATGTAGCACTGTTCTTTGCAGATCACCAGTACATGTATGTAAAACCCCAGAATATGAATACCCCCCTTTATTAAGTTAAACTCATCAGGACAGCACAAGTAAAAATGGAAGCACAGACATAAAGTAGCAATTTCCGTTTAATACCTCATCATCTTTCCAGCAGTGGAGATAGCCCCAATACACATTAGTTTCAGGTAACTATTTGATTTGTACTTATGATACAATTTAGATTACTATATTAAATCAAAAGATTGTGATGCCTGATAATCTTGTATCATCTTTGAACACTGTTTCAGAATTATGATTTTAGCAAAAAGCAGTATCAGTAAAGCTTGGGTGCCTGATCTTTTTTTTTTTTTTGTTATAAAGCAGTGCACATTTTGATAAAAAGAAAGTTTCACACATTCCACCAATTCTTCTTATTTCTTTACTTATTGGATAAAATGCAGATCCACACTAAAAGAATGCCTTATTTTGTAGCCTTCAAAAGAATGACTTCCTTATGCCCCATACACTATTGCTTTCCCTTCCTCCTTCATACTACTACTGCTCAGTAAAACTGTTCCATTCCCCTCATTTCTAAGATAAAATACTTCTTTGTCCCCTTGACCTCCCCATTATAACTTCAGTCTGCCCTTGGATTTTCCTACAACTCTTTCTTTTGAAAGATAATTTCTTCTGGCATGTTGATTCTTTTATGGTACTTAAAATTCTGGCATGTTTTGCCTCCCTTTCATAATTTCATGCTAATTTATTAAAATACTTTTTTATTTTATTTTAGAATGCTTTTTATTGAAACTGGCTTTTTGGCTCTGTCATGTTCCTCAAAGCACTGAGCTGTCCAGGGTGCTGAAGTACTGTCTATTACATAATGATTGGTTCCCACTGGATGTAAGTGTTGCCTGCATTATGGACTTCCCACCTACATTCCTACTCTAAAATAAAACATACAAATATCAGTAAAACAATAAAGAATGCTTTTTATTCAGTCACACATAAAAAAATAAAAAATAAGAAAGATGAGTAAAAACTTTGAAAAAGAAACACAGACAAGCTGGTGTCAGAAAAGCATTCAAGGTCGGTTATGCTGGTAGTAATGTACTAGAAGTAGCAGGAATCAGCAAAACCGACCTTGAATGCTTTTCCAAAATCAGCTTGTCTGTGTTTATTTGCAAAGTTTTCACTCTTCTTCCTTATTTTTTTACTTTTTAGCGTGACTAAATAAAAAGCATTCTTTATTAAAAAAAATCTTTTTTTTTTTACTTAGATTTTTTTCATAGATTATGATGCAGGAAATGTAGAACATTTGTTTACTTCTTTTGAACCCAAACTACTTCTGTCCTGTGTATTTCCTTCCAAAGAGGAGATCTCTCAGAGAAGAGAAAGAACATTTATTTATTTGTTTATTTATTTCTTTTTTGCCATTTGTTTTTCAGTAGTGAAGACAGTTGCATTATATTCTGGCCCTGTATTAAATTCAATTACTTTTTTCTTACTTTGTTTTCTGATTTGAAATAAGGTAGCTATAGCTTTCTTTGTAATGTTCACTTCTGAACTGCTGTTCTCTACAGATTTTCTAAGAATTTCTTCTCAGGAAGCAATGTTTTACGTTTTTTATTTAATTTACATTACTGTGTTTTAAAGAATTGTTCCAAATAAGTCACCTTTCTCTGCATTGTCTCCTTTAATTACATTTATGAGTTTTCTCAGATGTTTTACTATTTGTTCTCTTGCATCACTAGCAACCAGTTTTCTGCTAAGCAGTCTCCATTTACTACTAAACTTTGTATCCAGTTGTCCACTCAGGACTGTAATCACATTATCAGCAAAAGACCAAGTTTAAATTTAATCTGTTTTTTTATTCTTCTATCTTGAACTATCTAAGCTACCTTATGAAAGTCCAAGTATACCATATCTGCATCTTCTCCCAGATTAACTAATCCACCTAACCATTAAAACACTCTTATAAATTTGTCTGATAAAACAGCTCATTTGTTAATTTATATTGACATCATACATCCGATGTGTTGCTTGTTTCAAGCTATTACATAGTTCTCTTTCCCAGAAAGAAATCTGTTAACATGAAGTCAGGTTGACAGATCAGACCTTTCTAGCCTTTTTTCATGTTTCCATTAAAACATACGGTTCTATGTTTTAGGTACATTACCGGGAAAAGCCGAAAGACATTCCTTCTATGATTTTTCATAAAATGTGGACAGTGATGGTTCTCGCTCTTCTATTAATGCTCTTATAATTATTAAATATCTCCATTTAAGTCTCATTGCTTCACTTGACTTTCTTTATTGTGCATTTGTTTTGCTGTTTTCCTGATAGTTCAGGTACAGAAGGTATTTGCAATATTTTTCCTGTGGTGAAAGGCACTAAAGATTGAGAAAGTATAGCAGGAAAGGGATGAGATCTAACTAGACCATAGAATCATTTCATGTGCTAACAATTTGATGAAATCCCTCCTCAAAAGACCTACTTTTATAATTATCATTTAAATAGAAAAGGTAACCAATGCCTGCATTGCTAACTTTGGAACACCAATAGCAGACCTCACAATAACAGTTACATTCTACAGTAAACAGAGGCTACAAAATAATCCTGGCAAGGCAGACAAACATAATTAAACTGAGATACTCTTCCTATCTACCTCTCAGTTTCAGCTACAGACTGGGGTCATACAATATAAAACTGCATTGTAGTGTAAGGCAGTGAGATACTGCCTACATTTGTTTTATAGGGTAAGCTGCTGCTGTACTGAGCTTCTACTGATTTTGCATGATTGTTGTATAAGCCAGCATCCTTCTGCCATCCTTTGAATGAGATGGTAAAGTGAGGTCTTATCATCCTTGGTTAAGGGTAACTCTGGTGGATGTAAAAAGATACCATGGCCAAATTTCTCCTTGTCATTAAGAATAGCACCTTGGGTCTTCCCTGAAAACAGGCCACTGAACTAGTAGGGCAAACCCAGTCAACAAAGGATGAATAAAAGTAAAATAAATTAAATTGCATCACTCATTTCCAGATGTCTCCCTTTTAGAAATAATTAATCTATTTTGCATTGTGTCGGTGATTTTCTGTTCTATACTAACTATGGTGTTTTTGGTAATGTGTAGGCAACATTTTGCAAGTTTATATTTTTTTTATTATTGGTGCTGCGGTAGCGTTGTCGCCTCACAGTTAGACGTTGCCCGTTCGATTCTCAGTTAAAGCGTCTACTGTGTGACGACATGCGTGAATGGGCGTTCCTTCGTTGAAGGTTGTGCGTTAGGCCCGGCAAGCCAGCATGTAAAACTCTACTGCCAATCATTAGCGGACCGGAGTTCCGCTGTGGCGACCCCTAACCGGGAAAAGCCGAAAGACACACACACACAATTCAGGTCAGAAACTACATTAGTTGTATTATAAATATATATATATATATATATATATATATATATATATATATATATATATATATATATATATATATATATATACATATATATATATATATATATATATATATATATATATATATATATTGTAAAGGTGTCACAGCAAAGGTTTATATCTCTTGTGTGGCTGTTAGTTACAGCACGGATTTGAAAACTAAGATAGTTCCCATCAGGAGTCTATATGAGATGAAGCATAGGAAGAGGATTTTTAACTATACAGGATGACAAAGGTTACCTATTTCAAGATAAACATAAAACCTCAAACATTTCTTATCTAGATGCTTAGGGAGATACACCATGCCAAACAGGGCACTGTATTCAATGATAGGCTGAATAAGAGATGTATATAGTGGAAATATAACTCTTTTGGACCAAGAGGAGATATAGCAAATGATATGTAGTGCCAAGTAAAATGATTTTCTTACCACATCTGAGACATGGAGATCAAAGGGAAGGCTGGTTATTGATCTAAATGATCAGGGCTCTGATGACTGTCTCTTTTGAAGCAAGAAATAATATGGTATGCAGTAGAGTGTGTTAGTCTTCCCAAAAGTAATAGTACGGTATTTCCATGTCTTTTGGGTTTTAATACTATGGCAGGAATGGACCCTATCCCTAAGTCATGGTCCGATTAGAGATCATAAAATTAGTATTGTTTCAGTCTTTGATGTTAGGCAAGAGTGCTCTTGTCAGTACCCGCAATGTGCCCAGAATTGTCCCCTCTGCAAATCATATGGATTTACATATATTGTTTCTTGTTCTTCTTTAAAGAGCCTGTATTTGTTTGTTTCTCACACCTTTTCAATGAATTTTGTAAACCAGCTTGTATGTAGTCCACTATCCTGGGCAGCCATTATTAACTTTTCATGTTTTGGTTTTAATTAACCTCTCCTTGATCATTCCTATGTCAAATGTTTGTCAACATGAGGTTGTTCCAGGAGATCTCTTTATATGCCACTATATTTATGGGTGTTCCATATTTCTTTCTTTCTCATGTGATCCTTCTCTGTGTATTGTTTCTTTCTTTTTTTGCATTGTTCAGTAGTCTGATTTTGGTCTACTTTTCATCTGATATTCATTCCCACTTGACACTGAAATCCTTCTGCTAAGCTAAGCAAAGATGTCATCTTAGAATTTCACTATGTTTGGATCTAATGACTTTAACATATATATATATATATATATATATATATATATATATATATATATATATATGGAGTCCCATGATTGTAGATCTTTATATGCAATCAATTTTGAGATGGGCCATTCCTCCTTCAGTTTGAGAAATATATAATTTTGGTATACACTGATTTTTATATATCATTTGGTAAGCATTAAGCATTTTTCTTGTTTTTGTTTCCAATCAGAACAATAGATTTTTAGGGCCAGTTGATCACTCCAAAACTGTAAGTTAGAGCAGGACGAGTACATTGATTTATAGCTTGGATTTAATTCCTAAATATCAAGGCAGTTTTCAATATCAAATCAAAGAGACGGAAACCCTCCAAACAACCAATACCAAAAACAGGAGTACAGATAACTTGGAGAGTAACCACGAACTTGCTTCAGACCAGTTAAAAATAATTTTTTATTATTCCACCGCCAATGCACATACGCCATTTTTCAATATCAGTTATAGTCTTCTAAAATATTCCATACAGAGCTTTATTCACATTTACCCATGTTTTATTGTTAATTCTTCATTTATTCCCTAATTCCCTCCTGCTTAAGTTCCTTTATATCACTTTCCTCTCCCAGGTTGACATTTTCTTGATGCTGAAGGGGTTGCTTGGGTGAATGTTTCATTTTTGTGCTTGTGCATAACTGAATATACTCCTGAAGGGGTTGCTTGGAGAAATAATTCATTTGTTTATCAGGGAATTGCTTGCACATACATGGTCAGACTGCTGAAGTGATCAGTGGGCAAAATAATTTATTGTGCCACTTTAGTACTAATGCTTGCTTAGTACTGACAATACAAATTAATGAAGGGGTTGCTGGGACAGATAATTCATTTTTGTATCAGGGAAGTGCTTGCGGATATATGGAAAAACAAATTTGCGGATCGCAACTCCAATATCAAAGGTGAAGGATTACTTTTAACAGCAGATGTGCATACTGCAGGGATGTCAGACTATGAATTACAAAACTGTCTCATTAGTATACTACGTTTTACACATTTCACATTTACATCTCCTTATTTTAAGGCCTTGCTCATTAGCATAAATGGCCTCTATGAATTGCGCCTTTGCTATGCTCATTCATAAGCATCAGGAATACCCCCATCACATTTGTGTAGTGACTATGAATACCAGCATTAAATTTACAGATGCAATTATGATGGATAGGAATGGATAACGTAAAAGACAGTACATTTGAAAGCAGTATGCACTAGCGAAATATTTATGGTTATTTAAACAATTAAGCTATTTATGAATATAATTAAGGTCAGTGAAGAGTAAATAGTGATTACTGGAGTACTTCATGAATATTGTAAGATTCTTGTAAATGAGTTTTGTAAGGAAATGTTCACTGCAAAAGAGTTGAATTTCAAGACAAAGAAATTAACATGAGGAGTAGCATTGGTTGGCAATATATTTGCAAGAACAATGTCTAGGAGGTTAGAACCTCTTATGGGAATGGAGAATGATGTGGTCTAAGAAGCTGACACCTACAAAATTGAGAAATCTCTAAGTCTATTTATTTTTTGTAGTACAAATTAACCAGTTGATAGAGATGTGACTGTACAAATCTCCCATAAGATATGTATTTTGATGAATGATTGGTATTTCATTCTGAAATAGATACTCATCATTCTCAGGGAAGGTCACAGATGATAATCTGAAATTGACAATAATGTGGCAATTGGTTTTACTGAGTGTCACTAAGACTTCAGTAAATTTACAATTGGTATTGTGCAGAATTTAATGCCAGATGATGAGCTTATTAAAAAATATGGATATCCCACCCCGTGTCATGTACACTTTAATGTATAACAGGCATATGAATGAATGCATGAATAAGGTGGTGCTATCACTAACTACACTTGAACCAACCTTTAACTATTGTACAAGTATGAATGACTCCAAGGCATACCTCTCAACCTGTGGACATTGAAAACCTTTTTCAAAGAATCTTGAAAAGCAGGCTCATCTGGCCAAAAATCTGGATGCTAATTAGCATAGCATTTACATATCTAATATAATAACATCTCTTACTTCTAATAGACAGTAAGATACCACCACACAGAAACACAAGTTTGGTAAATGGTATTGTCCAATAACTTAAAAATCCCAAGAAAAAGAAGAAGAGGAAAATTAGAATAAAGTTGAAATAAAACAAACAAAAAAATAAATACATAGACGAATGAATGAATGAATGAATGAACGAACAAGAAACAATGCAAACTATAAGAAAAGAAATCCAAAATTATCAAAGAACAACTTTACCAGGCAGCTCTCATAGATTTTTAATAGGGTTTATGGTAATAATGCATGCAAGAGTTGGGAGACAAAACAGGCAATGTACATAATGTTGATTCATTCAGCAAGTAGGATGGCAACATATTATCAACAAAAATGAACTATGAATGGCGTTGTAACTAAAGAATAAAGAAATAAAACAATGATTCAGAAATGACCTAAACAGGAAACAAACACATTACTTTAGATTCAGAAAAGCTTATTGCAAAAGGTTTCCACATCATTGTTAGCCTGTATGGCTCATAGATAATTCTGCTACAGTTTTATCCTAGAAGTTGCTGTAGCACAGAGAATGTTCTTACTGGTGAAGCTTTACACAAACATGTCAGGCTGAGGGAGTAAGTTATATAAGTTATGTATGTGTTTTCCCCTGGAAATGGAACTACCAGCACAGTAATGTTGTTATTTAGGGAATCAATTTACTGAGTTAATTTCTTTGCAAGGAGGAAAAATGAATGTCACCACCACTATTGAATGTAGGGTTGCCACCTTTTCAAATGCCCAAAGTGGGACATTTTTAGTACAAACATCAGATTTTGCAGGGCGAAAAATATCCACAACCAGTACAAAGGACAGAATTAACTTTTTTGCCTAAATAAAAGCTTATTCTTGTAGCATTTTAGTTGCTTATTCTGTTTCTTTAACATTTAGGTGTTTCAGATACAGAATAATTGTTTTATGCAACTATTACATAAAATATAGGAAATAATTTTATCCTAAAATCTCAGGACATTTGCCATTTTTTCTCTTTTTTGCAGGACACAACTACTCAAAAAGGGACTGTCCCTCGTAAAGTGGGACAGGTGGTAACCCTAATTGAATGGTCACGGCTCATACAGTGACTACAGGCTGGTATCACAGGACACTGATAATGTATGTGTATATGTGTGCACCTATAGGGTGCATAAATGCAGCTGCATAGGTGTTTGTGTGTGTCTGTATTTCTAGGTGGTCACCCTGTGAGAGGTAAGTATAGGGGAAGCCATCTCACTCTGCATGTATTAGAGTGTGTGTGTGTGTGTGTGTGTGTGTGTGTGTGTGTGTGTGTGTGTGTGAATGCAAGTGCTGAAGGTATCTTAGCTACTGCAATGTGTGGACTGCAAGGGAGACTAACAAGGTGGGATCTGACAGCAGTGTTCAATTCAGAAATGTGGTAATTAGCTACTAATGAGGTGTTTATCTGCATGGCGTTACCTTGTTTCTGAACTGGATATTCTTGCCATCATGCTAGTTTACCATCCTGCATTAGCCAGTAAGTGCTGGTGGCAAGAATGTCTGTGAATCTCAGATTATTTCTGATTGAGGCCAGGCTAACATATTAATTTTATCTTTTATTTCCCCATTGTGGCTTGCATGCATAACTAGGTTACATCTTGCATCTAGTTCTGCTGAGAAAACACTGTAGTTTGGATTTTAAATTATGAACTTTTGTGTGCTCTTAGAACTCCGTGACAAAGTTTACAGACAGGGGGGCTTTCAAGATTGCTCTGATCACTGTAGAACTGCATACGTATACATGCATGGCTTGCTTGTCATAAACTGTTCTTGAAGCAGTTTCTATTTCCCAAGAACTATTCTGCAGAGCTTGATAATTCTCCACAGTCAGCAAAGATGTTTCCTGAATTACAAGCAATATATGAGGCTTGTCTTGTTACTGTCAGGAGACATGCAGTAGACATCCCACTGAGGGTTTTCCCTTGTTCCTGACCCTGCTCCATTTATAAACTGTCACTGCAAGTGTATCTTTTTAGTACTGCTGTGTAAAACAGCTGAAACAGAAATTTTGTTGCATTCTGTATTTTTAAGTAACTATTCTAGATGGAGCTGCAGTTTAGTTTTTAGTCTGCAATAGAAAGCAGTATGTAATAGTCAGCCTACCATGATGTTTGATGTATAGCTCGTCTTGCACTTGGAGAGACAAAATGTAGTACTTAAGTAATTTCATGAATTCATAAAATGTATTCATAATGGTGTTTCCTCTGCACAGTTTTCTGAAAATGCTTTTGTTATAATAAAATAATTACAAAATTATGATATTATGTTTGCTCATTTTTATTATTATTTG
The DNA here is from genome assembly GCF_019279795.1 of Protopterus annectens. Lineage (NCBI taxonomy): Eukaryota > Metazoa > Chordata > Ceratodontiformes > Protopteridae > Protopterus > Protopterus annectens. Next base: position 372,081,822 of record NC_056739.1, on the reverse strand, counting down.
GTCCATTTAGCTTATGCATGGTATTTATTCCTTGTGCCGGATGGGCAGTATACTCTATGTATATTTCATTTCAGATAAGAGGGCTTTTTTGCTGGGGGTGGAGGGTTCTACAACATTGTCAAGCCCAGACACCCATCTGGATGTTAGAGTTCAACATGTGACCTTGCTGAATGTGTACCAGGTATGTACTTTTGTGACCCTGCTGAATGTGTACAAGGTATATACTTTCATGACCCTGTTATTTGTGTACCAGGTATGTACTTTCATGGCCCTGCCGAGTGTGTACCAGGTATGTACTTTTGTGACCCTTATGAGACTGTACCTGGCATGTACTTTTGTGGCCCTGTTGAGTGTATATTAGGTATGTACTTTTGTGTCCCTGCTGAGCGTGTACCAGGTATGTACTTTCGTGGCCCTGCTGAGTATTTACCAGTTATGTACTTTCGTGACTCTGCTGAGTGTGTACCAGGTATATATTTTCGTGGCCCTGCTGAGTGTTTCCTATGTATGTATTTTCATACGTGTGGAGAGAGGCTAAGATCTTCTTGTCCCCATTGCAGTACTTTGTGTTTTCATTCTTTGCTGGAGGCCAGGATGCAAAATGGAAAAGTTTCCCCTCCATCATTTCATGAGATATTTAAAAGAATGTTACACTTGTAATTTAGTTTATATTTTACTTGATATAGGTTGAATTTTAACCCTTATGGAGATCCTATGTGAGCTTAGCTGGGACTAACTAGTTGACGAATTTCAAAAACATAAAGAAAATGCAGAAGAGACAAAACATTATTTTCCATTCCTCCATTCTTGCAATATAAACAGGCCTCAGAGGCAACTTGATATCCCCACTGCAGCCCACATCTAACCATACAGGCAATAGCTGGGCCTGGGCTGCTAGCAACATAGCTAATCACACTGCAGTGCAGAGATGGGCCTGTAAATTAATGTGTCTGAGATGAGGCACTTCATCCTTGAGAACTGGCAGGACTAAAGCCACAAGTCTTTAGTCAGCTTGTCACCTGAAGCTTTCCCAGGCTTTATACTCCTCTCTTTTACTCATAATACTCTGCAACAGGCTTACTCTATAGGTCCCTTTTGAATTTTGTATAACTGGCATCAAAGAAGTGGCCCCCAGGTATAAGTTTTTAAAGTGTTTTTATATAATAGAACAACACCTTTTTTTCACATGCTGCCTGTGTCTGCCCATTTAATTGAGCAACTAATATCAAGGTTAATTACGACTATTTGTTTAATTTAAGACATTTTGTATTGTATTTCTGTAACTTTTTTAATCAAACTACTTTCCTTAGATTATACTGCTCTTTATTTAACTTTGCAGTGTTACTATATTGTTTCTTTAGCAAATAATTGCAGCATTTGTATACATATCCTAAGGACTTTTGCATTTTTATTTCTGAGTCATATGGCTTTGTTGCCTGTGTGTCTGTAGTGTTTTCTTTCTGTAACTATGAAGTTGCTGGTGAGATAAAACCAATTATTGTTAGATGTCTTTGTTTTTGAAGGATTTCTTACAGTGTGCCTCTACCTTGTTTGTATCATGAATAGCTGAGTATTTAAAAAAGCAAGTGTCATCATAAAATACTTCATGATAACCACCCTGCTCATACTAGGTGAAGAAAATTATGTTGTACAGGTGGAAGTATAAGGCTGCCCTGAATCTGAAAGTCCTGCTGTCAGTGTAAGTACTTACTTTGGTGTTAGGCCAGCCTGGGATGACATGCTCGACAAGCCACAATGCTTCACTAGGGACGGCTTGCACCTGTCACCCCTGGGCTTTCGGATATTGGCAAAGACTCTTGCCACCCCCATAGTGTCTTTTTTAGGCAAGGCTCAAAAGACAAACCCACCTCCATAGGTATCACAAGGGATAAGAAACTAAGAGTAATGCTACTCAACGCCAGAAGTCTAAACCTCAAGATGCATGCACTCAAAACTCTCCTTAGCATGGAGAACATTGATATCTATGCAGTAACAGAAACCTGGTTCAAGGCTCCTGAGAGCACCCCAACACTACCAGGTTATACCTCATACCATGCTTTTTGGCCCCAAAACTTGGACCGAACCACAAAAGGAGGGGGAGTATCAATATTTGTCAAAGATGCCCACACCTCCAGGTTGGTGGCACAGCACGAAGCATCAGAGACTATCCATGTGCAACAAACAGTGGGTAAAACTGCCTTCCAGTTTATAGCCTGCTATAGACCACCCTCCCAAACCCAGGAACCCCACTCGGTCTTCCTGAGAACACTGGAAAATATAAAGGTCTCTCCAAACACCATTATATTGGGCGACTTCAACTATGCAAACATAGACTGGGAGCATTACTCTAGCTCCAACACCCTAGCCCAAAGGTTCCTAGAATTTATAAACTCAAATGCTATGGAACAACTTGTTACCACTCCCACAAGAGGGGAAAACATACTGGACCTGATCATCACCAACATGGGGGCTCTATGCTCCAGACCAGAAGTGTATCCCTCACTGGTAAGATCAGACCATAAACTAATCTCATTGGATATTCACATCCCAACCCCACCCCCTGCCCAGAAAACTACAATGAAAAACTTCTCTAAAGCAAATTTCACACTCCTCAAAACTGAGGTGGAATCCTTCAAAGCCCCCGGGCCTGTGGAAAATACGGCCCAGACAGCAGAATCCTTTATAAATGCATTCTATGAACACCTTCAAGAATGCATGGATCATGCAATCCCAAATAAAACCAAGACCCAATCCTCCAAAGGCAGGCGTCCTGTCTGGTAGACCCCAGCCATAAACAAACTATACAATAGAAGGAGGAAGCTACTACATGATAGAGCAAAATCCCAAAAAGGGAAGGTATCTCTGATCAATATTAGCAAAAAACTACAGGCACTCATAAAATCATCTAAGGCCAGCTTCGAGAGAAAAATTGCACAGGACACTAAGGATAATCACAAGGATTTCTTTAGTTATGTTAGGAACCTGGGTGGGAATTCCCAGATATGCTCAGAATTAGTCCAAAATGACAAAAAATACACCGAACCCACAGACATTGCCAACATCCTAGCTGACAGGTTCAGCACAAACACCCCCCCCTCCCCACCAAAAGGGCAAATATCTATCCCAGCAGAGTGCTGCCCCCCTGACATCTCAGATGCTCAGGTAAGAGACGCTCTCTCCAAAGCAAAAAACACAGCATCAATTGGACCAGACAGTGTCCTGGGCTGCGTCCTACATGAACTCCAAGAAGAGCTAAACCCAAACATAAAACTACTGTTGAATCTCAGCCTTACTACAGGATATGTACCCAAAGAGTGGCGTACAGCAACAGTGGTCCCTCTCCACAAAGGTGGTGCCTCAACGGATCCTGGAAACTATCACCCCATAAGCCTGACTAGCTTGGTCTGCAAAGCTATGGAAAGGATCATCATGGACCTCAGAAATAAAGATATTGGGGATGTACAGACACTGGCAAAAACAAAATGCCCACAAATTACCACATAGGTGGTAATCTATTAAGTACAGAAGAAGTAACTAGGGACCTGGGGACCCAAGTTGATAGCAATCTCTCATTTGAAAACCACATGGCCAAAGTGGCTAGAAAAACATTTTATATAGCCCACCTAATCATGAAGGGATTCACATCTAGATCAGGGGAGGTCATCGTGCCTCTACTCAACCCTCATCAGGCCCATAATTGAGTACGATGCCCCTTTTGGGATGTACCTTACCAGATACCTGCAGCAAGTGGAAAGACCCCAGAAGTACCTCACCAAGAGGATCAAAGGGCTCAAACAGATGCCATATGCTGCCCGGTTAAAGAAACTCCAGCTCTACTCAGTGGCATACCGCCTGCTCAGAGGAGAGCTATACCTGATGTATACAGCCATGTCCAACCTGGAATTAATGGACATGCTGCACCTCAGAAAATCCAAATCCCATCGAGCTACGCACTTGAGAGACTTGAACCTCAGCACTGAAATAAATAGGACATGCTGGAGGGACAGATTCATAACCCAGAGGCTCTCTTCACTCTGGAATAAAATCCCAGTCCAGGTTAGGCAGAGTCCCTCATTGACTCTCTTCAAGAGGAATCTTGATGAGTGGATGGGAGATCATAGGTTTACCCCGGGTATCACTTCTGAGTCACTGTTAGACAGAGGCACAGTATACTAACCTCGAAAAAGGGCATAGCAAAATTCATTTAAAATGGGTGGCGAAAGCCAAATACACTCTGGCTAGGCTTATAAATGCCCTAGGGCAGATAGCCTAGGATGAACCTATGAACCTATAACCTATTAAGGGGCTTACACTGGGGGTCAGATTCCAAAAGACCTGCTCTCAGTCTAAGTGGTCACTTACACTGAGAGCAAGACTTTTCGAATTGGGCCCAATGAGTCTTTTGGCCTCTGACAATGTGCTGACATTTAAAGTATGTTCCTTACAGGACTTCAGCCTTGGGCTTTGTCATGTTTTTGATACCTTTGAGAGTAAAAAGAATTATATACTTCACACCAAAATATGACACAAACCGTAGCAAACATCTTCATCCACATATATTACATAAATTAGGAAAAATAAATAAAAAATTGCAGCCAGCCATTTTGAAACTGATATCACTGACAATTTAGTAATTTTTTTTTCAGGTCTGAATTATGTTAAACTAATGAAAACACATAAGTAAACTATAACTTTAATGGGAACAAACTACCCTTCTACAGAAATATCACAAAATTTTAAAAAAGCTTAACACATTTATTAAAAGCTTTACTATGACAGTACTGAACTGGACTCTGTCGAATGATGGTATCATCGACCCACGTCAGCGAAAGTGACAATGTCTAATTTCAACATTGTTGAAGTATGTCTTGAATTTGACCTCAGAATGAGCTTTAACATGGGTCGAGATAGGGGTGAGATTTGTACTTCGACAATGTTGGGTTTGACATTGGCACTGTTAGACCTCCGGACTTTGTCAAAGTGGATTTGACCAAATCTACTTCAACGTTGTCATAGTAAACCTTATTAAAACATATCCAAGAAGCCTACACAGCCTATGTAAATCTGTGTTCAATAGACAACTTATGTAGTTACCATATTCCCTTGGAACGAAAGGGGGGACACTAATCCAAACTAAAAAATACAGAAAAATGAATAAGTGCAGAGCGTGTGTGTAGGAGGGGTATACTTTATGTAATCTTATACTGTAAGATCATCAACTTTTTTCATAGATTTCAGCTTTGCTAGTCTGTCTGCCACCTATAGCATAAATAGTAACTAATTTCTTAGCAAAGGAATACTTTCTCATTGAGAGCACCAGATGGACTTATATTAACCTAAATATGGTAGTGTGGCTGTACAGAAGCCATGCAGTCATCAAAACATTGGGTGAAGACCACCTCAGGCATTCCATCTACACCTGCCTCTTTCTGGGTAAGAGTTTCTAGATGGTATCCAGACTTTTAGACAGGAAGGCACCACAAGAAATCACAAGAAACTGAGATTGTACTGCATTACATCAACAATTAATGACTTAGTTAAGTGCTGCCTTTCACAGGTGTTGCTGCACTTGTAAAGCATATGGAGTACTAATACAAACTAAAACTCATAACAATGGTAAATATATGTCCATGCTATAGCCTGCAACATGATAATTTCTTAAGCTGATCAGGCAGCAAAGACTTTAAGTTCTTTGGATTCTGAATTTGCAGTTTTAAAAGCCAGCCATGAGTCCTTATGCAGATCTTGAAATGTGAAATGATTTTTCTGAATATGATAACAGCTGTTATCAACCAACTGCAATCGTTGTTTAAAAAATGGTCTCCTTTTCAAGACATCCACAGGAAAGCCCTAGATAATTTGCAGTGTTTACTGCTCCCACATTAGAATCTAGTTTAAGCCAAGAGTAACAATAATGTTACTTCCTCAAGTTAGCTGAGAAGCTTAATTAGCAGGTGTCTCAGAGCTTCTCCCTGGCAAATCTGTGATGGAAGAAGTAGTAAGTACATTCTGTAATAAACTCTGGCCAGTGGTTCCGGGACCCCACCATCTTAAGCAAAAAAATGCTATTAAAACAGATTCAGAATTTGGCATTCTCCTTTTCTTGGGAATAATTTGTCTGTGTCTAGGACCCTCTCATTTATGCTGAAGAAATACCACTTGCATAGCCACAGTGGTTATCTTGGCCTCGTACAGTCCGAGCTTTGCAGTTGTGACTTCAGTGCCAAGGACAGTTAGCAGTAAAATGTAAGAGAAGCTCAGCTTCATCCAGAGGTAATCTGAAAAAAGAAATCCAGTCAGTAGATCTGAGTACATGATTAAAGACAGACACATCAAACTTTCTGATTATTTCCACAGAAGCAATATCTTTGAATCTTTTGAATAATTCCATACAAGTATTGGCAAGTGATCAGTCATTAAATCTGCCATGCCCTCTAACAGAGCTATACTATTCTAGAGTGGGAGCAATGACCTGACCTAGAGAACACAAGTCCAGATTTTTTATCTGTCCTGGTAGCAAACTCCATTAGCTGGCTGAGGCTGTAGAGTAGAAGAGGTGGATGACTGAATTCATGGACTCATCAGATTATCTTTTTCATGAAATTGTAGGTTTTTACTCAGTTTGTTCAATCAGAGAAATCGAAAAACAGAACTTGAAGTAACAGTGTGAAGGTTCTGGAAACTCATTTTCTCCCAAATTTCTATTTGTAACAGAAACATTCAAATTCCAGGAAAGAAAAAAAAATGCATGGGTCAATATCCCATGTAGCAGTTTTTGAGTAGCTGGCCAGCAGAACATAAGAGATTGGTGTTCTTCATTGTTCACTGTTGCAGTCCTGACTTGTGGGATTTCCTGCCATGAAAGCCCTGGGCCGGCCCACCTGCCCGAGAAATTCCTTCTTCCTCCTATGGCTAGAAGATGCACTATCCAATGTCAGTATGCTTGGGTTTATAGAGAGACAGCCTATGTCATGAAATAAGTCTTTTCTTGCTGTCAGAGTATCGGTCAGTCAGTCCACACCAGAGAGAAGTCATCAGAAAGAGAAGTACCCTGTTGGGGAAATCCTTTCTTTTGCTTTAAACTCATTTCAGATAAAGTAAATAATTGTCTCCCTTGTGATAAGCAAACCCCACACAGGAACATCCACTCGCTTTGTGTCACCTCCTTAGATGTGATCACAACGTCCCTAGTTCCCACTTTTGTGCCCACTTTAACTCTAGGACAATCAGACATAGAGGCAAGATTTTAGCTAGATTCCTTAGTCTTGAATCTTCTTATCAGCATCCAATGGCATGTCTGGTCATCTGGAGGTTGAGCAGCCTAGGCGGAAGAAGGAAAAAGTATCGAGACCCAAGCTTATGCCCTCGGATGACAGCCATTCTCTATCTGTCTCTCCCTCTAGGCTTGTGATTGTTGAACAAAGTGAGGTGATTTCACAGCCCCCTTCTAGTCTGAGATGGTACTGCAGGCCTCAGTCGAGCCCCATTCAGAGTCCAACATGCCATTGAGTCTCTTTATTTCTGCACAGGCCCTTGCTTTTAGCTTGTTGACTGGGTCCAGGGCTACTCACCAGGCCTTGGCTTCTGAAGAGCACTCTCTTCATGGTGATACTTCTTTGCAGTTTCGGCCTACACTGACTTGTTCAACTTTCTTCCAGAGAGATACATGTCAGGATGTCAGACATCCTTAGGCCCAAGGCCAAAGTGACTCCTAAGAGAAGTACTGCTGCAGGGCCTTTACCTAAGCCTAATGGGTCCCTTTCTCAGGGATACCAACAGGACTTAATTACCCTAGCAGAAGACATGATCTCCATAGTTAGGTCTAGACAAGCACCCGGGGATGCCTGTCCAGGTAAAAGGAAAAGGGATACTACTTCTGAAGTCTTCCTAGACCCTTTTGAATCTGAGGATGATTCGGACCTAAAAAAATCTGGTTCTGATGAAGGACCCTGTCTCACATCTTTTGAGGATTAAGATTCAGAGGAGAATCTGCCCTTGGCCTCCCCCTCAAGGATATCACCATTGGAGAGGCTCTCCATGCTATGTGGGAACACTTTCAGTGGGAGGCACAGGAATACCCTCAGTCAAAAAAGAGAGTGAGGGCATTCCCAGAAATGCCAGAACACAAACCTCTTGCTATTCTACCCACTCTAGAGGGGGTTGAGGATGTCTTCCAGGATTCCTCCTTGAATCCTGACTCTCATCCCCCAGCCCCTCATAAACCAGACAGGTTCTACAGGGTCTAGGACTCCCATAAGTACTTTTTCAAAAACTCATCTGATGATTCAGAGGTGGTCACCCCAGGACCCAAAGGGGCTAGAGCCATTTCCTCTAGAATTCCTTTACCTATGGAAAAAGAGAGCAGAGCCCTTGATAGATTTGTAAAAAAAGTTTATAATTCAGCAATCCTTACTGCAATGGCTCTCAACTGTCAGTTTTCAGATGATTAAATATCAACAAACCATTATGGAACAGCTAAAACAAAAGATCTCTTCTTCGGAGGACAAAAACCTTTCTGAAGAATGTTTGGATCTCTGCCACTCCAGTCAGTTCTCAAGTAGCTAGGCATTCCTTACACTGTGGCTGGGATGCTATGGAAGCTTCTAGCTGGGCAGATGCCACTGGCTCAGTTATTAGAAGGCATGCATGGCTTAGGGAACAATCTTTTTATGACCATGTTAAATTTAACCTTCTTGATGCTCCCCTTGACAAGGAATTCCACTTTGGACCTAAAGCTGAGGCTGGGAGGCTGTTCTTAAAAAAATGGATGACAAAGCTAAGTCTATGCAGACCGTGAAACACTTCCTCCAGTTTCAAACTCCTAAATTTAGCAGGAACCTTCCTTCTAAACAGTGGTCCTTTCCCTCCCAACATAGAGACAGACAGAGGAAAACCCAGCAGGAAAGGACTAATAGGCAGTGACAGCAGCTGCAGAGATCCAAACAATGGTCCTTAGAGCCTTCCAGGCTTCTGTCAGAGAGCAACAATGACACGCCAACCCAGCATCCCCTCCTCTGCCCACACAAAACTAGGGTGAAGGCTGTCTGTGTTTAAACAAAACTGGACTCCCATCACTTTCGACGAGTGGATTCTAGACATTATTTCAAATGGTGGCAAATTCACTTTCAAAGAGCCTTTAAAACACTCAGGCTATCCGGATATTCCTCAGAATCAAAAATCAGAAGACATTTCTCAAATCCAGGCTATGTGCTCTCAGAAACCCCAGAACATCAAAAAGGCAAAGAGTTCTACTCCAGGTTATTCCTGTCTCCAAGAAAAGAAGGCTCTTGGTGGCCTTAGACCTGTCCAACCTCAATCAGTTTCTCCAGGTACCAAAATTCAAAATATTGAAACTACAAAAACTCTTACCCATGATAGCCCCATTTGTTTTTATGGTTTCTTTGGATTTAAAGGATGCCTACCTGCACATCCCAATTCAAGAATAACACAGAAGCTTTCTTTGCTTCAGAGTAGGTTCCAGTCACTTTTAATTTTCAGCACTGCCCTTTGGCTGGTCTGCTGCTTAAAGGGTTTTTACCAAGTGCTTAGCCCCTACAATTGCCTTCTGCAAAACCAGAGAGGTCCAAATATACCACTACCCATACCTGGATAATTGCCTGATACATGCCACAAATCTATCAAAGTTTCACAAAGTTTTGAAGTTTACCCAAGACCTCCTGTCTTCCCTGGGCTTCACGATAAATCTGCAAAAATCCAACACTGTTCCAACCAACAGGATAGTCTTCCTGGGGGCATTCCTGGACTCCTCACTTCAGAAAGTCTTCCTTCTCCTAGACAAGGTCTCCTTTCTGATCCACTACTTTCAAAGAATCCAGCAGAAACAACCTATCTCAGCCAGAGAGTTTCTTCAAGCACTGGGATACATGGCATCTTGCATCCTTCTGGTTACCCTGGCCAAGCTGCACATGAGAGAATTACAGCAGTACCTCAAAAATGTATGGTGCTAGCACTCTTACTCCCTAGTGACTGAGATACAGTTGATCCCTTGTCTCAAAGAACAGTTTGCATGGTGGGTACAGGCTTGTGTCCAAAATCAAGGCCTTCCATTCAGATTCACTCCCCAGAGTCAAACTCTCACCAGAGATGCCTCAGAGACAGCCTAGGGTGCTCACTTTCCAACACTTCCAATCCCACAGGAAGTGGGGGCCTATGGCAGTTAAAAAAGGCCTGATAGCTTTTGAGGAAAAATGGGAACCAAGGGTCCTGTTAGTCAAAACAGACAACACCACAATAATGTGGTACATAAACAGGCAGGGGGGCAGCTACTCTTAACCTCTATGCCACCAAGTGATGCAAATCTGGGAAACTGCTCACTCTCTGGGGTTACGCCTCCTGGCATAATACCTTCAAGGGGTTCAAAATACTATAGCAGATCACCTCAGCAGAAAGTTGGTGTCTCCCATGAATGGCATATGCATCTGGACATTTTCCTCTGCATTCTCTGAAGAAATGAGGAGTCACACAGATAGACATCTTTGCTACCAAGGAAAACACTCAACTGAAAAGATTATTTTCCAGGATCAAACAGAAACCAGCCTGGAGAACAGATGCTTTCTCCTTCCCTTGGACTCATCTCTTAATTTATGCATTCCCTCCCTTACCCCTACTACCTTGAATGCTTCTAAAGATAAGAGAAGAGGGCCCAAGGATAGTACGGATAGCCCCAGACTGGCCCCAGCAACACCGGTAGCCTCTGCTTCTTGAACTAACCAACCAGAGTCCATGGCTGCTGCCTCAGAGAGTTGACCTTCTCTCTCAGGACAAGGGAAGAATTGTGCACCCCAACCTGCAGATGCTTATGCTTTCAGCTTGGATAATCCTGCACAATTCAGCAATAAGCTTAACTTAAGCAAACAGGTCCAGAGCATTCTTAGGGAATCCAGAAGGCCTAGCACTAAAAAGTCATACTCAGCTAAGTGGAAAAGATTTTTCATCTGGTGCCAGCAGCTGCACCAAAATCCTGATTCAGTCCAGATTACTACCATTCTAGATTACTTGGATAGCCTGGCTGATAAAGGCCTTTCCTACTCCTCCATTAAAATTCATGCATCTGCCATTTGAGCCCATATTCCTACTCTTCCTCCTCCTGTCTTTTCCCACCCACTGTTAAAACAATTTCTTATGGGAGTCATCCACTTCAGACCACCTTGGAGGCAACCTACCCCTCCACAGGACCTTAACTTTGTTCTGGAAAAAATTGACATTGCCTCCTTTCAAACGTGCAGCCTGTGCCCAACTGAAGTTTCTAACTTGGAAAACTACCCTGCTGCACACAATAACTTCAGCCAGGAAGGTCTCTGAACTACAGGCTCTTCATGGCAGTGGACCCATTCCTAATCTTCCACCCAGACACGGCTTCCCTTAGAACTAACCCTTCCTTCATGCCCAAGGTGGTCACTGACACTTCTGTAAATCAAGCCATTCACCTGGCTACATTCTTTCCCAACCCAAAAAACAAATGGGAAAGAATACTTCATTCCTTGGATGTGCATAGGCAGCTCCACTACTATCCTGACAAAACAAGAACCTTGAGAAAATCTGACTAGCTCTTTGAGACCTTTGTCCCTGGCTCTGAGGGAAAGATGGCTTCTAAACAGATTTGCTCAAAATGGATCTCCAACTGTATATCTTTCTGTTATAGCCATCATGGCAAGAAATCACCTGAGCCTGTCAGATCACTTACCATTAGGGCTACTGCAACCTCTACAGCTGCCTGGAAAGGAGTCCTTACTAAACATATCCTGGAAGCTGCCACCTGGTCATCTATGCATACCGTCACCAAATATTATTATCACTTGGCAGTCTTCTCTAGGTCCAGAGCATGATTATCTTCTGCCATTTTCCAAGGCATCCTCTTCTCTCCTCTTCCTAATCTCCTTCCACCCTATTTTTAGCTTTGGGAATCTTCCCATGAGTCATAGGTTCATAGGTGTGTACTAGGCTAATGGCCCTGGAGCCTTTACAAGCCTAGCCCATAGAAGTGCCCTGGCATTGTGCTGCCCGATGTTAGTTTCCAGTGCTTCTAACAAGTAATGCCACTGGAGTGATCCCTGGCGTAAACTTTCTGTTTCCAATCCACTAATCAAGATTTCTCTTGAAGAGGGCCAGTGAGGTGCTCTGCTTGACATGTATGGGAAGTGTATTCCAGAGCATGGGCAGTCTCTGGGTTATGAACCTGTCCCTCCAACATGTTCTGTTGATTGTGGTAGTGAGATTGAGGTATCTGGAGTGTGTGGAGTGGAGGGATTGGGATTTCTTTAGATGTAGTATATCTAACAGAGCTGGGTGAGACATGGCTTTGTAAGTCAAGCAGAAATCGCCTCTTAGTAGACGATATGAGACAGAGAATAGCTGGAGCTTTTTGAGTCTGTCCATGTAGGACATGTGCTTAAGGCCTAAGATCCTCTTTGTGAGGTACTTTTGTGGCCTTTCCAGCTGTTGCAGGTGTCTATTGAGGTACATACCAAATGGGGCATTATACTTTATGATTGGCCTAATGAGGGAAGGGTAGAGAGAAGTGTTTACCTCTTTCTTCTTTAATGCAAAGGCCTTAGTAATGAGATGTGCCACATAGAAGGACTTTCTGACCACAGTGGCAATGTGGTGGTCGAAGGAGAGGTTTCTTTTTTTTTCTTTCTTTTTTTCTAAAACACTTTTATTGAATTTTACATTTAAACCAAAACAAATTTAAATATCATTTTTACATAGAATTAACTTTCAAACATATATATATATATATATATATATATATATATATATATATATATATATATATATATATATATAGATATATAGATATATAGTAAACATAAATTAAATAAAGACATCCCATTATGTACAATTCAAAAATACATGTTAAAGATCAGGTGTCACGTGGTTACACATTCTTTTTTAATAATTCCTGTACATTAATCCACATATTATATGAATATGTTTTCCTAGATGATCTTGACTTAATTGTTCAAAGTTCCATTTGGCATACTTCTGTGATAGTATTCTAAAATTCATTAAATGTTGGTGAAGTATCTGTGATCCAATTTCTAGTTATAATTTTTCTAGCCACTGCCAGTATTGCCCAAAACAATGGAAGTTTATTTTTTTATTAATACAATGTAGGAGTGTTAAAGAGGGTCATGGATTTGGTTATAATAAAGTTAATGATAAATATGGCTTGTAAAAACTTGTTTACGTTTTCCCAATAGCCATTTAATTCTTTACAGTCATAAAATGTGTGCCCAATTAGCATTTTTTTCTAGTTTACACCTTTTACAAAAATTTTCTTTTTTAGTAATCTTACTCATAATAAGTAGAGTATAAAAAGCTCTATACAAGAATTTCCATAAATATATATATATATATATATATATATATATATATATATATATATATATATATATATATATATATATATATACACATATAAAACTTCCACGAGTGAGGATGTTGTTTTTCTATGTGATTCTAAAATGTTCTTCTTATCTTGATGATCTGGTTGTAAATCATTTATAGAAATATAATAGTTCCAAAAGCCCTCAAGGCAGCTATATGTTTCATCTCTAATTATCTTATATATCTGTGACAGTTTGCCTTTAAAAGATGTTTTATGTTGTATACTTAAAATTAAGTAATTTAACAACACTGGGACTGCTTCTTTATTAATAGATGATATTAAATCAAATCTATTTAAGAGAAATGGTCTGTACTCTTGTAATTCTAACCAGAGATTATCATTTAAATCAAACTCTTTAATTAGATTATCAGATGATTTAATATCATTATTTACCATCCACTGAAACCAATAAATCACACCTTTTTCTTTAAATAATTGTATTTTGGTGGAATCAGTGGAGGAGACAATGCCTTGTGTATAGGCTAAAGGGTATAAGAGAAAGGACCATTCTTTATATATTGGGTATTTATATGTAAAGTTTCTGAATTTCATTATAATGATTGGAATGTAACTAGTTACAATTTTTGGTGTTGTGTACGTTGCAAAAAATTATTCTAGCATCCAAATGAAAGGTGTGTTTAAAATGCTTAATTTATAATTTTGGGGTTTAATAAATGTGTTCATACCAATTACTTCCCAATAAACTTTCCATTTACCTAAGTATGTAGAATCCAATAGTAAAGAAATGGTTTTGATTGTAGAAGAAATAGAATATAACTCAAGGTCGGGAAAGGCTATACCACCTTTTATCCAACTATTTAGGTGATAATGGAGAGCTATCCTAGGCTTATTTGGATACCACAAAAAATTCAACAACATTGAATTTAGTTTCTTACAATTTGTTTAGGAGGGAGTAATAACATTGACTGAATAATATATAATATTTTTGGAAGAATGATCATTTAATAATTATTAGTCTTTCTTCCATGGTAAAGAATATTTTATTCCATTTGGATATTAAAGATTGAATATTATTCATTATGTTGAGATAGTTAAGAGGTATTTTTTTATATCTTTGGTTAATAGTATCCCTAAATAGGTAAACTGATCAGAATCAGGAATGTATTTAGGGTTATCATTTGCTAGATTTTTTTATTAAGGAAAATGGGAAGTATCTTTGTTTTTTCATTATTAAAAGACAAGCCTGATATTTTTTGAAAGTCAGCCATGGAATCAAATAAAGCAGAAGTTGATGAAAGATTACCATTAAATGTGATGAGAACATCATCTGCAAAAAGCTGAATTTTAGATGTTATTTCTGAATTTATATTAAAACATTCTATATCTTTATTCATTCTAATGACATTAGCCTATGGTTCCATTATTAAAGTGAATAATAAGGGGGATAGAGGGAAGCCCTGTTTAGTTCCTTTTAATATTGGAATGTTTTGTGATATATAGGTACCTATTTTTATATATCCTTGAGAGCCATTGTATAAATAAGATATTAAGTTTATAAAGTTATCTGAGAAATTTAAATGTTTAAGTAAGATAAACAAGTAGTCCCAATTCACTGAGTCAAATGCTAAAGATATATCTAGGCTTATTAATATTAAGTCTTTTTTATTAGAGTAATCAATTAATGTAAGTATTCTTTTTATATTGTCATATGTATTTCTATTGATTATGAAATCAGTTTGAACATCATCTATTAAGTTTCGGAAAAGCTTCTTCAGTCTGTCTGCATATATATTCATAAACATTTTGTAATCCACATTCAATAGAGAAATAGGTCTATAAGAGGTATTATTTGGTTTTGCTATAGGGGCTATAAATGTATACTTCCATGAGGGAGGACAAATGGCTTCAGTTTGAGATGTTATAAAAACTTTTTATAATAATATTAAAGCATTTCTGGGCATAATTGGATATATTTCTGGAATGATTCCATCATTTCCTGGAGCTTTGTTTAATTTAAGATTTTTTATTTGAGTCTGAATATCAGTGTTAGTTAAACTTTTATCTATTACGTCTACTTGTTGTTTACTGAGATGTTTATTTATGCACTTGTTTATAAATTGATTTATGTTTTCTTTTGAATCCATAGAGATTCCATTATGATTGATGTTATGAAAATTATCTCTAAATTCTTCTAATATATCTTGTATGTTATAAACTTTTCTCTTTTTCTTTTTAGAATAGATTTCTTTAATGTGATTGTGTTTGCTAAGTCTTATGGATGTATTTTTAAGTCTATTTAAGTATTTTGAACTGTTTGAGAATGCAAGAAACTTATGTGTTTCCAAACATATCATAGTTTTATGACTAAGTATTTCTGTATATTTATTGTTCAAGGCATTAATTTTCTCTTTAATGTCATTATTTATGTAGTTAACATTGTGATTAAGTTTAAGATTATCTAAGTTATTCTGTATCTCCTGCAGTTCTTTATTCCAAGATTTTCTTTTGTTGTTATATCATTTAAGTATTTTGCCATATAAATATGCTTTGAGTGCATCCCAAATATATATCACTGGCGTGTCAGGGGTGGTATTTATTTCTATGAAGTTTTGTATTTCGTTATTTATGAATTCTTTAAATTCGTCTAGTTTAGTGATATATGCTGGTATTTGCCTAAATTGTACATCGTATGATGAATTAATGTTTAATTCAAAAGTTATGGAATTATGATCTGATATTGGACAAGATATAATTGTGGATTTAGTTATATCATTTATTAACTGGCTAGAAATTAGGACTCTGTCAGTTTTGGAATAGGAACCATGCCTATTGGAATAAAAGGAATAGGGTAGTGATTTTGAATCTGCTTGATTATTTATGTCATTTAAGTGAAATGAGTTCATAAAATCTATTAGATGTTTGGCCTGTGATGATATTTTCCTCTTATCTTTAATACTAGTTTCTTTTTCATTAACTATGCAATTAAAATCTCCTGCCAGTATGATATTTCCTTTTGCAAAAAGAATAATTTGATTAAGGTGTTGTTTGGCCTTTTTTACTCCTATACCTGGTATCCAATAAACATTAACCAAAGTAAAGATTTTTTTATTTATTTCCACTATAACTGAACATATCATTCCCTTATCATCTTTATAAGTATTTATTATTTTGGGAATAGGTAATGATTTATTCCATAAAATGGTTACCCCTCTCTTTTTTTGAGAATGTTCAGAACTAGATAATATAGTAAACCTATTTGTGTCAAGTTTAGCTATATTTTTTTCCAAAAGATGTGTTTCTTGTATATAAATTCAATTAGATTTATGTAAATTCAGATATCTAAACAAATTTCCTCTTTTACAGGGATTATTTAAGCCATTAATGTTAATAGAGATACCTTTTAAAAGGACCATTTTAGAAGTCTAACAATCATGTCTTTAATTTGATTCACAATCATTGAGACAGATTTGTTTTTCTTAATGAATTTTCCTTTGTAATGTATTGGACTACTTTTTTGTTCATACATGCGTTAATTCTATGATAGAAGTATAGATTATGTCTTGTTGGAATTGATACCTTGTGTATGATGCGAATAAAGGATGTCTTAAAAAATATTTTTTATGTCTATAAATGAATTGCATAACCTTAGAAGCAAACCCTGACCCTGCCTGGAGTTCTAAACTTCTAATTTAAGTAGCATCCGCTACTTAAATTCACCACACTATCTATAACAACAGTGCTGCAAATCCACCTTATGAACTTAATATATAATTGTTTGTATAATTACTATTTACATGTTCATTTAGTATTGTCTTTGTATACTAATATTTAACTCATCAACACATATATTTGACTAATAAATTTATATATAGTTAATATGTAAACAAATTTAAACTAATCAGTTACTAAGATTTTATGAAGAATTTTGCATTCATGGATCTTTCTTTTTATTTAAATTCCTCTTTGTAGCAATTAACTTGACCAATACTTATGCTTATTTCTGTATCTATGCTTATTTCAATAAAAAAACTAAGATATTAATATATAGGTTTATATGTTATTTAATGTAATATGTTCTTTAATGTGCATTAGGCTAACTATTTCAAAACCAGTATAAACTCAATCTACAATAGTGTCATATAATCATGTCACAATTAGTATCTATTGCCTTCTTCATATTAAGCAACTAGTATGATCCCTGGGTTAAACCTTTTACCTTTTACCATTCATCAGGATTTCTTTTAACAAATATGTTGGTTAGCTGAGATGTTAAACTCCATATTAGTATTGGTCAGGTAAGATATGTTGTTTACTATCTGTATTATATAATCATTCATCTTAGTGTGTAGAATCTATTTCAGATCTAATCATATAGTTATTAATATATCTACATAGATAACAATACTTCCAGAGGAGAAGGGGAGAAAAGAAAAAAAAATGAGTAAAACATGTAACTATATTAAATATATTCTGTTAGAGAATTGGTGCTGAATTCTGTATCTGATTTCCTTTTTTAAATATATACAAATCATATATGCCATATAATGCTATTGCTTTAGATTTCAGCATTCATTTTCTTTAGTAATGCTTGTTTATAAGGCAGGAAATATATCCTAAGATGCTAAAATTGCAGCAAAAACATAACTCAGTATGCATCTTTTCTAGAAACAAACTTCATAATACCAAATGAAAACATTCATAACATTCATTACTTTTGAAAGATTATCCAAAAAAAAAAACATATTAGAAGTAAGCTGATACATTATAGCTCTAACTCTTTAATTATATAATAATAAAATATATTATTAGAGCATTTCAAATCAATTTAAGATAAAATGTTTCAGCATGTCATATTCTTTTTTTATATCAAATCA
Source organism: Protopterus annectens (assembly GCF_019279795.1). Lineage (NCBI taxonomy): Eukaryota > Metazoa > Chordata > Ceratodontiformes > Protopteridae > Protopterus > Protopterus annectens. Next base: position 372,063,576 of record NC_056739.1, on the reverse strand, counting down.
TACAACAGACATTCACTTATATATAAACGGCTAGCTTTAACTTTCTTCTTATAGAAATATAACATAAAAATATCTACTCACTTCCTATTTAAACTAACTCTGATGTGTTGAATTAGTTTTCCGATTATAAATTAAAGGCATTTAGATTCATTAGTAAGCATTTGACATACTAATTTAGTTCAAAGATCTGTTTTCTTACATATTGTCTTCTGCGATGATTTCTCTTCCTGGTTGCATGTGTTTCACGTAGACTCGTCATGCTTATACATCATTAAGATCAAAGTTCATGTTATAGCTTCAAACAAGTTTCTGCAGAGTAATGGAAGAGACTACATGCAACTCAAGCTCGCGGCTGTATTTCTCAAGCCCCAAAGGACCCGGAGTTGTCTCTTTTAAACGATTAAGCGGCAAAGCTGTAAGTTAGGTCATTTTAACATTTTTAAGCTTCACTGTTTGTGATTCAAGGCATGAGCCTCCCTACGGACATCGCAGAGTGCCTTATTAACAATGAAATGTAGCCAAGTCAGAATACATCTTCAAGCACTTCAAAACCACCAATAAAAAAAAAAAAAAAAAAAAGGAGACACTTTTTTTGTAGCTGTAAATTCATGTAGCAGTCAAAAGCATCTGCATAACAATCAAACGCATTTATATTTTAACTATTCTATGCTAACAACACACAGATTTATTTTTCATGCCTTACTTCTTCTTCCATCACTTCTCTTCCCCTCTTTTACATTCAATCTCCCTCCCTCTCATTTAAAGCAATTAAATTAATGTCAGCGTATCTATTTTAAAATAACTAAAAAGTATGATAGTGCTGTATATTATCAAAGAGGTACTATTAAAGAATAAAGAAGTAAGACAAAAACGTATGGACAACCTTTAAATTCAGCTTCATTTTTCAAATGGATGAAAACAAAGAAATAATATGAACATATATTGTTACCTTTTTCTGTTGTCTTTGTTTATCATTGAATCATTTGTTAGTATAAATATTCAAAACAGATTTGTCCATAAGTAAATTAAATGAATAGTATAAGTTCTCATTTATTTTTCAGTCTCTTTAGTTTGTCAATAGATTTCCAAGAAGTTTCTAATGCCGTTCTCTTCAGAGATGGGCTTGCCCATTCCATCTCTTCGATTTTGTCTAATTCTCTAATATTTTATGCTTTTTGATATATGTTAAGGCACAGTCTTAAGTCTTCATATATCTTGGGACAATCCATTAGAAATATCTTTAATTTAGCTGGAAACCAAAGATGCATTTTGATTTAAGCTTTCTTTAATTCTTTCACCAGAGGTAAAACAGTTTTCCTTTTAGCAATGACTATAGAGGAATAGTCATTATCAAATCTTATGACAACTTCATTAACTTTAATAGGAGCTTTTGACCATGCTGTTTTTAGCACCAGCTCTTTATCATAAGAAGAAAGGAATCTAGCAATAACAGATTTAGGTGATTTTTTTGTTAGCACTAGAAGAATATATAGACCAATGAGCTCTCTCTATACCAAATAAGGCTTCTGGTAAGTCTATTGTTTTAGGTAACCAAGTGTTTAAAAAACTTAGCAGATTGTTGCCCTCTATATTTTCAGGCAGTCCAAAGATTCTTATGTTATTCCTTCAAGACCTATTTTCAAGGTCATCCAGCTTATTTTGAAGCAAGGTGTTTTGTTTGAGTAGGAATTCAATGTCATTCTCCCCTTCCTTCATTCTGTTGTCCATGTCATTTAATGCTTCCTCTATTCCATTAATTTGTACTTTTTGCTGTTGAAGGTCTTCGTGTAATAAGTCCATTTGCTTTGTGCATTTTTCTTTACAGTTGTCAATTTTTGAGTCTATTTTATCTAGTTTGGTTGTCAAGTATTGTCTATTGGATATCAAAGACTGTAGTTCCTTTCTGAAGATGGTATCTTGATTGCTGCCTTTTGAAAAACTCATACTGAGAATTCTTGATGAGTAGAAATCTTTCAAGTAGAATTTTGACACAAATTTTTTTTAAATCAGTAATATTTTTTTAATATTATCCTAGATTTAAATAACTAAAGTCTAATTATATAAAATTAGATTTCCTAGGATAACTTAGATTTAATATTTTCCTGTCATAAAAGTTGTAATAGCTGGGGCTGAAGAAATCTGCTGTTATCTGGTGCTCATCTTGGCCATGCCCAGAAGGAGAGGTTTCTGTCAACCTGTGTCCCCAGATCTCTTATGACATCTTCTGTGTTCAGTGGGCTCCCATCAATGTGGTAATTAGTCAGGGAGCACACAACGATTCCCTCACCAGAAGTAGCACTTTTAATCCCCCTACCCACCCAGTTCTCAAAATTTTTGAGGAATCTGTTGAGAGAGTTTGGAGAGAAAGCATGATTGGGAAACACTTTGACCAACCCTTAAACTTTGCCCCACATTTACAATTAATAGTAGACAAACTAAAAATGGAAGGGATCAGAGTGATGAAACCAGACAAGGGTGGCGGTATAGTTTTGATGCACCAGTTTGATTATGACAACTATATTCATGATCTTTTACAAGACACTAATATTTATGATTCTGTCTCAATTAACGAATTAAACATTGCACTTGCGAATATCAAATACTTTTTATATGACCATTTTACCCAAGGTGCAATTGATGAAAAGCTGTACAATTATCTAGTGGTATCAAAGCCTAAAACTCCAGTGTTATTTGGAATTCCAAAGGTACATAAGGGATTAGATCCCCTGAAATTTCGACCAATTGTCGCAGGGGCGGGGGGCATTACTGAGCCCCTTAGTAAGTTTGTGGACTTCCATTTAAAAGATTTTGTGTCCACCCTCGACTTTGTATGCAAGGATTTATGGCAATTCTTGGCTAGTATGTCCTCAGATATCAACAATTCTGGCATTTTCATGGTAACCATTGACATTGTCGAGCTTTTCCCTAGCATACCACATGGCACGGGCATAGAATGGTTCACTGAGATATTAGCCTCGGAAACGGGGTTGAGTAACAGCTTAATTAACCTCATAGTAGAATTCATGGACATCATTCTACACAACAATTTTATTTACTTTAATGGTGAATTTTTTAGGTAAAAAAGCGGTGTAGCAATGGGTGCTCCATGTGCCACAGCATATGCCAGCATAGTATTACACAAATGGGAAAAGCTCTACATTCATTCCACTACTTGGAAGCAATATATAGGTTACTACAAAAGATATCTAGATGATATTTGTATCCTCTGGTGAGGCTCAAAAGAAAAATTCATTGAATTCTTTGACTACTTAAACAGGACAACAGAGTTTCTTTCTTTCACTTATGAAATTAGTGGACATACATTACACTATTTAGACGTTTTACTTACCAAAAACACAAGTAAACAAGGTTTTCAATCACAAATATACAGAAAAAGTACATATTCAAACACCTTTCTACATTTTGAGAGTGGTCATCCACTTTATATGAAAAAGGGAATCATAAAAGGACAGCTTATTCGGGCCTCAAGAATGTGCAGTTCCTCCGAGCTTTTTCTTCAAGAAGTAGATTTTTTGAGAAAGCTTTTTTTAGAAAGAGGTTATCCTTTAACACTCTTTCAAACAACACTAGTGGAGGTGTTGGAGAAAAGAGACAGTCTTTATCCCCCTCTACTAGGAACAGGGTTACCTCTACCCTTACCAACTAAGCAAGTTGAAATTAACACACAAAAGAATTTCACATATACTTACACCAATGATTCGCATTTTATAGAAAACACTATCAAGAATTTTTGGCCAATTGTCACAATGCAACAAGACATTGGTGACTTGCTCCCTGCAACCATCAATTTTGCAAGAAAAAGAGACATTAATCTTAAGGGAATATTTGAACAGAATACATATTTTACAAAGAGGCATCCTAGTAATTGTTCTACTAAAAGGTTGGGCACATTTAGTTGTGGCAGATGTCACCAATGTACCTACTTACTCCAAGATGACCATGTAAGCATACCTTCTCGAAAAATTACTTTAAAAGCTAATGGTCACTATTCTTGTATATCCACTGGTATGGTTTATCTTGGCTTATGCCAAAGTTGCCCAGCTTTTTATGTGGGCAAGCCGGAAAGACTACTTAAACGCAGGATTTATGAACATATATATGAAGTTAGTAAAAAGAAAGAAATTAATGCATTTTTTAAACATTCTCTCATTTGCCCGAATATGTCCCTTAAATTTTTTGTATTAGAAAAGGTGACTCATGACCAAAGGGGGGGGGGTGACTGGGAAACTAGGCTTGGCACCAGAGAGCTTATTTGGCAATTAAAACTGGATGCCACCAAACACCCAGGGCTGAATGAAAATATCAGCTTTGCTTACATACTAAAGGCAAACAGGAATGTTTTATAATTGATCCACCTTGTGTTTAGAATTGAATTTGCAGGACTATTGCACGTTTCAGTGGATTTGGTACATATATATTTTTTAGAATATTTTTAAAAGACTTGTTTAGTAAGTACATTTGCTATTAAAAACAACTAATTAAGTATTCAACAATTTGCACAAAGTACACACACATCTGAAATAATGTATGGTACAACTACAACTGAGCAGAAGCAGATTGTTTATCAATATATTTATTTACGATCAATTTGCACTAAAGGTTTTAGCAGTTCAGTGGATTTAATGTATATTTATTAATGTATTTATGCAATATCCATATAATTTAATTTATGACTGAGAATTGTTTAATATATATAATTTATTAGTTCTTAAACTCAATGAAGTTTATAGCAGCATTACGCATATTAAATTGCGCACAGGAAATCAATTTAATTAGGGTTATGTTTTCAGTGCAGGTACGTACACATTTTATATGCTTACCGTTGGAGTTATTCAAGGTTAAGTTTTATAACTCTGCTTTTAAAGAAAGCTTTAAAAGGTTGTGAAGAATTTGTAGTTTTATTCATTGAACAAAGCAACAAGCTTGAAAGCAAGCTGAATTAATTTATGAACTCATGTGCATAAGGTATTACTAGTGCTTAAATTTCTGGCATTTAAAGGGTTGCACAGTGAAGTACACAAAGTACACATTACAGTTTCCTTTGTATTACTCACACACTGCAGATCAACTTGATCAATTATTCAATTAAGGCAATATTTTAATTATTTAATACGTGTTTGGTAGACTATTTAAGATCACTGCAATTTAAAGATGGTTGTACTTGAAAAAGCCCTTTATTACCAGGCGAAAGCGCTTGTATTTTACTACGTTGGTGTTTTACTACGTTTGTCTTTTTTTGCTTCACGACAATGCAAAGTCTAATTTAACTCATCACGTTGGTATGGAAACTACTCTGTTTTGAACTCGAGGGATTCACCTTCAACAAGAAGTGACAGTCACATTTGTTGCTCATGCTTGTTGTCTTGAACATTTGGATCTGGTGAGGTCTTACGTTTTTCAGTTTCTGGTTTCTCCATTTATTTATTTATTTATTTATTTTTTTTATTCGGTAATTAGTGGGAACTGAGTTTTTCCCAAAGGGGATGATGGCACAGTTTTTGGCATTAAGAACATGCTATATGCAGAGATGCTATTTTAGATAAAGATACACAACTGCTAGTCAGCACTTTGTTGGATCTTGTGTTAAATAACAATGTTTTCTCTTTTAACAATCAGCTATATAAACAGGTCTTGGGGGTTGCGATGGGCACCCCCTGTGCTAACTCGTATGCGAACCTTGTTATGCATAATTGGGAACATCAGTACATTCATAGCAGCATTTTTACTAAACATACTGTAATATACAGACGTTTTGTCGATGATATAATAATTCTATGGAGAGGTGATGTTGATTCTTTGTATAAATTATTAAGTTTTTTAGAATCAACAACGGACTTTCTTAAGTTCACCATGGATTATTCCAACACAAGCATTGATTTCCTGGATATTACTATATCAATTACCAATGACAATATTTTGCATACCACCATATTTAGGAAGAAATGCTGGAAGAATGCCATCCTGCATTTCAATAGTATGCATCCTAGATACATCTTTTACAATATAGTTAATAATCAGTTTATGAGAATAGACAGACTTTGTAGTAACAAAATAATAAGGGATGTAGAATTATCAAATATGAGAGATCTTTTTCTACAGATGGGATATCCATCTGATCTACTAGATGAAGCTGCCAAAGCTCTCCAATTATATGATTGTGAGAATCTAACAAATAATGGATTTAAGGTTATTGCTGGCCAAAGTAAATCAAGATCTACATATGGATGTTATCGGACTAGATCTGATATTTCATTTGTTACTAGATATACTAGTGACAATCACAATATTACAGGCATAATCAAAAAGAATTGGAATATATTACTAGTTAGTCAAGATGTTAAGCAATTAGTGGGTGATACTCCCCACTTTTGCTATAGAAATAGTTGAAATTTGAAAAGAATTTTATGTAATGAAAGGTTAAGCATAAGGATGACTGAAGACAGAAGATCATACAAAGGGACAATACCATGTAACAAGTGCAATATGTGTAGATACATCCTAACAGATGAATATTTTAATGTACCAGTATTAGATCAAGTTTATTATTTTAGAATACCAGCTACTTGTGATACCACCAATGTTATATATTTGGCGACGTGTACCAAGTGTGAGGCCTACTATGTAGGTCTAACCACAAGGAAGCTAAAGAATCGTATCTATAATCACATTTATGATATCAGGAAGTCTTTAATTACTAATGCATTAGCCAAGCATATTAATGTTTATAATCATCATAGTTTTCTTTTTCGAGTTTTAGACATAGTTAAACGTGTTAAACTAGGAGGGAGCAATATGAATTACCTAGAGAATGTTGAATTTGAATGGATACTGCGATTGAGGGCACATTTACCTCCTGGACTTAATAGCACTGTTAGTCTAAAACCCATCTTGGCTTCTAGATGAACTGTATTTTACAATTTTTTATGTCAATTATGTTTATTTATTTTGTTTTTTAAGTAGCTTATTTTATCATTTCATTTCATTTTATCATGAGTATCAATGGTTTTATATCAAGTACTATATATCAAGTACTATATATTAGATATATTTATTATTCTTTCAGAGTACATACAATTGATTTAAGGCATTCATAACCATTATCAAATAAGAGATGTTATAGTTGATGCATACATACCTCAATTTTATAATATATATATTTTTGATATTAATGTAGCTTATTATATTCCAGTTATATATTATTATTATTTAACAATTGGAGAGGATGTCTTGCAATCTCATGATATACATTTATATTTACTTATAGTATATATTATGTCTAATATATTCATTGTCATTTTTAGAGTTGAAATTTATACATGTGAAATACTAGCATTTGTTTTATTACTGTCTTTGACCTCTTGGGTTTTACCAAATATACTGAATACACTGAATGCTTTTTCTAAGTAAGAGTTAATGAGCTAGTAAGCTGACTACATTTAATTACTTTATTAATTTATTTGGAAAGAGCGGGAAATTAATCAATTAACATCTGCTATAAAAGGGATTGGTATTCACAATTGTATTGTAACCTGATGAAGCATACTGGATAGTATGCGAAAGCGCTTGTTTCTTCGTTAATAAAGGATATTTTACTTGAAGACATCGTGGTGTTTCTCGTTTTGGTGTTCCTGGAATTGCTTTTACATTTACATTCGAGATCTTTGGATGGTAACCACCTTTTATCTGCTACTTTTTGGCATTAAGCTTAAGGCCATGGTTTTGACACCAGCTATTGGTCTCAGTGAGGCCTTTCTGTAGGATGTCTGCATCACTTGGGGAGTTAATAATGGCTCCCAGCTTGCAGTCATCTGCGAACTTGATCAGCCAGAGTCCCTCCATGTTGGCCTGGACTTCTGTGAAGTAGATGCCAAACAGGAGAGGATCCAAGACCGATCCCAGTGGGATTCCATTCATGACTGGTCAGCAGTCTGACTTGGAGTCTGCTACTTTCACACTGTGGGTTCTAGCTGTGAGCCAATTTGCAACCCACCTAATGATATAGGGGTTGATGAGTTTATCAATAATTCCTGAGTGGGGAATGGTATCAATGGCCCTGGCCAAATCAAGGTAGGCTGTATGAATTCCCTTATCCTCATCCACAGCTCTGGTGAATGACTCACAGAAGTCAACCAGGTTAAGCAGGCATGATCTACCTTTCACATAACCAAATTGCCTGGGATCTAGAGTTTGGAAATTCCCTATAACCTTGTTAATTAGGTCCATGATGCTGCACTCCATAACCTTACGTATCAGACTCATCAGGCTAATTGGGTGATAATTCCCAGGGTCTGTAGTCGCTCCCCCTTTATGGAGAGGGATGACTCTAGCAGTGCACCATTCAGTAGGGACAAAGACTGAGGTGAGGCTGTGAGTGAACAGGGCACATAGGTGTGGTGCCAGTTCACTTTGTAATTTATGTAGAACACAGCCAGGGATATTGTCGTGTCCGACAGAAGCTGTATTCATGACCTTGGACAATGCAGCATTAACCTGTGATACAGTAATGCTGGGTGCCTGGCGTTCTTCCGATATTGTGATTGGTCTTTTATGGGGGAGAGAGGGGTAAAGTTGGCATGAATCTGCCAGTATTTTGGCAATATCTGTTGGCTCCATATAGGAGATACCATTGTGAAGTAACTCAGAGCAAATCTGGGTATTGCTATGGAGATTTTTGATATAACTATAGAAGGCTCTGTGATTGTTTTTAGTATCTGCCTCAATTCTGCCTTCATAGCTGGCTTTAGAGGTTTTGATGAGGGATCTCAACTTTTTGTTGACGCTAATAAGGGAGCTTTTCCAGTCTTGGGACTTCATCTTTTTCTGCAACAGTTTCTTTCTTCTGTTGTAGAGGCAGGGGACCACCAGATTGGCTTTATTTTTTTGAAGAAGAGCACCTTGGTTCTGTTGGGTATGGCTAGTTCCATGCATTTATGTACATGATTGTACAGTACATTGGTGTATGATTCAGTAGTCATACATCTATTTTCCATTGGCGTGGGTGGTGTGAAGTTAGCCACCTCTGTTTTTAGGAGTCCAAAATCAGCTGTGGAGAACTTTTTCATGGTAGTTACCTTAGCTGGGGGAGTGGGTGAGATGTGGATTTCCATGGTAATTAGTTTGTGGTCAGATCTAACCAGGGAGGAAATAACTATTGGTGTAGAGCAACGGTTGCCCATGTTAGTAATAACCAGGTCAAGGATGTTGCTTCCTCTAGTGGAGGTAAGAATGATCTGGTCCAGGGCACTGGAAATGATGAATTCCAGGAAGCACTGAGCCAGTGTATTGTTGCATGAGTAATTTTCCCAGTTGATGGAGGGGTAGTTGAAGTCACCAACTATTAGAGTGTTGAGTTGGATCTTAATAGTTTCCAGGGTGCTTAAGAATGTGGTTGGGAACCTATAGCAGGCTACAACCTGAATCGCCATTTACACATTGTTAGTTGTACCCGAAGTATCTCAGATGCGTTATGCTGGGCACTAGTTTGTAAGCGTGAATATCCTTTATGAATATGGAGACACCACTGCCTTTGGAGCTTTGGTCCATGTTCTGGGGCCAAACAGTGTGGAATGAGTTATAGCCTGATAACGGGGGAGTGCTTTCTGCTGCTCTAAACTAGGTCTCCCTTACAGCACAAATGTTGATGTTCTCCATTTTGAAGAGTGCTTCGAGTGAGTGCATCTTGAGATTTAGACTTCAAGCATTGAGCAGCATGACCCTCAGATTGCATTTCATTATAGTTGTTATGGTGGAATTTTGGTCTTTGGAACACTGCTAATCAGAGATCACCAGCCTTTACCAGTACCTGGAAACCAAGGGGTGACAGATGCAGGCCATCTCTTTCAAAGCATTGAGGTCTGTCTATCATGTCATCCCAAGCAGATAGATACTGGATCCCCTTAGAATGACACCAGGACCTTAGCCAATTGTCATACTGCAACAGTGAAGCACAAAGGACATAGTACAGTTGTGTACCCTTACCATAAATGTAGATGTTTGAGTGTATTCACTGTTACAGTCTATTTCCCTCCCTCCTTCCCCCTTAGCCTACTAGGTAGTCTACTTATAATTTTTTTTTAGACAAGGAACCCCTCCTATCCTTTCTTCCAGTAGGTTCATGGGTTCATAGGTGTTTACTAGGCTAACAACCACAAGGGCCTTTTTAAGCCTAACCATGCATCCTAAATCTCTGACAAATTCTGACACCTTTGATAAGTGTAAGCACGGGCCTGGGAGATGAACCATTTCCAGAGTACCTGTTTGTATCAGAGACATAGGTGCTAAACCAAGGATGAATTTCTGGTTTCCATCCAACTGTCCAAGTTGCACTTGAATTGGATTATTGAGGAACTCTGCTTCACATGGATGGGCAACCTGTTCCATAGACAGGGTAGTCTCTGGGATACATACCTATCTCTCTAGCAGGTCCTATTTATATCACATGCAAGGTTTCAGTCTTTAGAAGGGGTAATTCTGGTACTGTTTGTTTTGCAGAAATGCAGGAGGTCAATCAGAGTGGGATCTGACAATGCCCTGTATGCCAGGCATAGATCTCCCATCAAAAGTCTGAAGGAGACAGAATACAGGGATAGGGCCTTGAGATGGTCTGCATAGGACATATTATGCCCTGTATTCTTTTAGTGAGGAACCTCTGTAGATGTTCCAGTTGTTGGATATGCCTGGTTAGGTACATACCAAAGGGGGCATTGTACTCAATGATAGGTCTGATGAATGCCGAATACAGTGGAACGATGACTTAATTGGACTTAGATGCCATACCTTTGTTTGTAAGTTGCACAACATAGAATGATTTCCTCACCACTGTAGACATATGATGATCAAAGGCTAGATTAGTATCTATGTTGGTCTCTTCTTCAGTTCCCTACTGCTCACTTGGGGATCCTCCTGGTAGGCGACAAGAAAACACTGATTTCATGACATAGGCTGGCTCCCTATGTACCCAACAGTACTGAAGTCTAATAAGGCAGAAAAGAATTTCTCTGGTAGTCATTCCGGCCAAGGGCTTTTATGGCAGGAAATCCCACAAGTCAGGACTGCAACAGTGAATGCACTCAAACATCTATATTTATGGTAAGTGTACACAGCTGTACTTTCTGCAACTGGAGTATACAAAATATTCTCTGAAAACAAATGCAGCATATCTGGGACTTGGGAAATGTACTTTTGGGGGAAACAAGATACCACATAACTGAATAAGCACCTGTAGTATGATCAAAAAAGGAAATTTATGAAGTTTATAAGAAACAGATTACTAGAATCAGATTTTGATGCAACCTTTAAAAATCACTCAAGGGCAGAGACTCATTCAGAAGTGTCTGGATATTTTCTCATTGTCATCATGAAGTGCACCTTACACTGTTAATCAGAGATCACTAGCAGTGTTTGCTGTGGACATTTTTTTTCAGTCTTCTGTAGCCAGCAGTGGTTCCTCAGATTGTAAAACACTTGCAAGAGGTTAAAGCCAGTCATGAGACAAATAAAACAAGGACTTGACTCTCAGTCCTTATCCCTGAGTCCTGGCTAATTATTATAGGTCAGTAAGTTAAATGAATGATTGTAATATCATTAGCTCAGCCCTGACCTGTCTCATACACTGCGCAGAACAAAAGTGAGGTTACATGATGCTGGCACATGGACCACTTACTGGTACGAACAACTGTCTGGTTACTATGATCGATGATGACTATACATTGACAGTGTCTGATGCAAATATCCAGGGTGGTGAATTTTCTCTGCCAGGTTCATCTTTATTACCCTATCCAGTGTGCCATGATCCACTTTGGCTATTCCATTCTTGGGGTCTGAGATTATCATAATTTTCATATCTGTGTCTCTGCTTCTTGATGGATAACAGCAGCTCCAATTCCCTTGAAATGGACCTGTTGAAGATTGCTTTCAGCAAACTAAGCTCCCCTGCACCCCTCATGTGGGAGTAACAGCCACAACCCCTGCAGTTTATTCACACATACAGATTCTGTCTCCCCAGTTGTACAGCAGTGGAGGAAAGTGGAAAAGATGGATTCACTGAAAGTGGTTTAGTGGCACTGCTTTTTAGGAATGGGACTTGCAGTAATCGAGGTGTCACATTCCTATTTCCTTCTGTATAACACCTTCTACAGGATGGTTCTCTCAAAGAAAAAACAGTTTCCCAAATGTTTGGATTTATAGCTGTAGCAAACTATATGAGGGGGAGGAGAATACAAACTGTAGGGGGGATGCTTCCCATGGCTGCCTTATATATAATGCAATCCACCATCATTCTTCCAGCTGGGGAATATTTTTGTTAATGGACTTTTTCTTTAAAGGAGATAAATATGTTGTGTGTTTTATGTCTTTGGGGGCTGGTGGGATTACTCAGCCATTTTGAAATGATTTTGTGTGCATAGAAAGAATGCAGAAAAGAAACATGACAGTAAATGATTTCAGCTCTCTGCCTATTGCATAACTCTAACAACAGAGCAGACTATAGTAATAGATTAATGTATGAGTTCATATCAGTGCCATGCAGGGTGCATTAACGTGCAGACATATGCCGCACAACTGCGAGGCCTGTGGAACTGCATTCTGCTCATTAGCTCTTCCTGCATATTGTTAGTGCATTTGCATCTTATCTGAAATTATTTTCGCACAGTATGGTGTACTAACATATTAATATTGTGTTTAGCTATAGTGATGCCTTTTTCTTCCTACCAATGCATATCAGTGCTGTTATTCAAACTGCAGTGGTACAACAGCTGCATCAATGATATATGAGTAACTGATGATGCTATATTTATTTTGTATTAGGTGTGTGTTTGTGGGGATGGGGGGGGGGTCAATGCAAAAATGTCTATGCTGCTAATATTATATACCATTTGCTCCTTGACCCTGGTTTGGTTCTTTTCTACTTGAACTGTAGTGCCATTTCAATACACAGTTTGGTCCTCTGTATATCACTGTCTGAATCATATTGCAATTTTATCTATTATCTGATGCAAATTTGCATATGTGCCATATACCAGTCACCATCTTGGTGCTCAGTAGCACAGAGCTTCTGAATCACCAGTGTGTGCTTATCTCTGAATTGCATGCCAGTCATTTCACCTGAATGTTTTTGCACACTGGTCTAGGTATGGCATAGCATATTTGTGAATCTGTCAGTACATATGTACTGTAATCTAGAGAAAGTTTAAATGTTTTGGGATAAACAAAACACATCTACCATTTGTTCTCACTCTCAAATTACACAGCAGATGTGGTTTATTTAAAATTAAATTTGTTTACTTTGCTGAAAAACAGAAATAGTAGCCCAGAAACTCTCCAACACTTCACTGCAGACAGCCTGTACAATCATAGACACGTTGTGCTTTCTCTTTTAATTTATTCCCTCCTGAGAGCAACACTGACTTAGTGTAGAATTTTAACTTCATGCACTCCTTATTAGAAAATAATAAATGGTAAAATTTTAGAGGAAAGTTAGGAATAACTCTTACAAACAAGACCTTCAGATTTTATTATAACTTTCTCTAGAGATTTGCACAGCAATAACAGTCTGTCATTGGATTAAGTTTTCGATGTGCACTAATGAAATGCAATAAGGAAATATACGTTCTTGCAGAATTAGTGACATGGCAAAATGTAATCAGGGAAGTTTGAGAAAGCACAGAGGAATTCTGGTTTAGGAAGTGTTATGATATAAGGTAAATCAGTAAACACCTATGGCATACATTTATATGTACCGTGGAGCAACTACCAAATGTTATTAATCATTCTTTATAAAAAGTAAAGCTCAAAGAAATAGATTGTTGATGATAATGACAACTTGTTCCAAATAATCTGCCTGTTTCCTACCTTGATGTGGATAATTTGTACCTCCTTTAAATATACAAAAATATTCTATGGATTGTGCACAATTTTATATATTTTATATTTTATGGCTGGACATTTTTTTATATTTTTATAATTTTGTTTCCACATTGGGTATTAGTGTTTTTATTGGATTTAGCTTTTCCCCCCTAATGTTTTATAAGATTTGCATTGCTTGTATTTGAATTTTGAATTCTGGAAATGTTTTTGATTGTATTACTTCACGATGTTGGCTCTTCTTTCACTGACTACTTTTTCTGTGAAAGAATATATCCTCATGTCCCAGCTCACCAGTCTTTAGAAGAATAAAGAAGAAATTGGCACATTTTGGAGAAGGATTTATGAAGATCCTGTGGAGCATAACAAAGATGCTAAATGGATAGAAGAAGTAAAAGAAAGAATAAGAAGTTTAAATATACAGGATATGAAATGGGATGAACTAACAGCTAGAGAGATTGAAACAAAGTTAAGAAAAGCCTCTAATTGGAAAACCCCATGCCCAGATGCAGTACCTAACTTCTGGTTAAAAGTATTAACATCTTTGCACGAAGATTTAGCCATGAGTAAGAACTATTTATATGCGCACCCAGAACAGACACCAACCTAGCTAACAAGATGAAAAACAATGCTCTTACTTAAGAGTGAACCTGCAAACTACTCTAAAAATTATAGACCAGTAACTTGCCTTCTGACGACATATAAACTATACATTTGAATTGATGCTGACAGAGTTTATAGTCATTTAGAACTCAATTATGACAGTAAAACAAAAGGGCAATAAAAGAAAGTCATATGGAACAAAGGATCATTTGTTGTTAAATAAAATCATAGTGGAGAACTGTAAAAAGGGGAAGAATCTAAGTATGGCATGGATTGACTACAAAAAAGCATTTGATAGTATCCCTCATTCATGGATAAAAGAGTGCTTAAAAATGTATAAGATACACCCAACACTGATCGATTACATTACAGTGACCATGAAACAGTGGCAGACCACTTTGCAATTAAGCCATGATAAGGACAAATTGTTATCCCAGGGATAAAAATTCAAAGGAGGATATTCCACGGTGACTTTCTGTCACCATTACTATTCTGCCTTGCCCTTAATCCATTAAACTGTTTACTCAACAGCTTAGGCCATGGCTGTAATCTGGCTCCTAGAAAACAACAAAGTGTAAAGACTTCTCATCTTCTCTTTGTCGATGATTTAAAACTGTATAGCTCATCAGATGAGGAACTGAAAGCACAACTGCAAGTTATCAAAATATTTTCAGATGATATAAGAATGTCATTTGGTCTTGATAAATGTGCAAAAGCAACCTTTAAAGCAGGAAAACTGCAATGTCAGGAAAACATCAGTTTGGGGAAATAATGTGATATAAAAGAACTTGAGCAAGAAGGAGTGTATAAATATTTGGGAACTGATGAAGGATCAACAATAAAACATGAACAATTGCAAATAAAACTTAGTGAGGAATACTTCAGAAGACTTAAATTAATCCTGTAAACAGCACTGACATCTAGGAACGAAATCCAGGCTATAAACCAGTCTAATCGTCCTGTCCTAACTTTCAGTTTTGGAGTAATTGACTGGCCCCAAAACTTGTTGGATAGATTAGATAGGAAAACAAGAAGGATGCTTCATGCTCATCAAATGATTTTCAAAAATCAGTGCATACCAAGATTATATATTCCACGTTCTGAAGGAGGGATGGGCCTCCTTGAAATTGATTCTATGTATACATCTGCAATCGTGGGAATCCACACATATCTGCTAACCTCACAAGACCCATATGTAGTGAAAGTTTTGAAACATGAGGGGAATGAATCTAAGATGACTTCTCTGCTTAATCTAGCAGAAGCTTATCGGCATCAAGCAGGAATGTTAATCAAACCAGCAGAAGATAAAAATCAGGCAGCAACTGAATGTGCCAAAAAAAACAAAGAAAGAATATAAGGTGAAGGATCAGATGAGAAGGCAAGAAATGTGGAAAAAGCATAAATATAGTTGCAAGTATAAAAACTTCTAGAAGAACCTCGTGTTGATCAGGAATGAAAACAGGAATGGTTAAGGAGAGGCAAATTTAAACCAAGAGATGAAAGGTTAATATTGGTGGCCCAAGATAGTGGGCCTCGTACACGTTGGTTTATAAAGTCCATTGAACATGTGGGAGAAACAGACAAATGTAGGTTTTGTAAAACTAAATTGGAAACAGTTGCATACCTCGTTGCTGGTTGCGACATACTAATGTCAGAAGGACTGTATACTGAAAGGCATAATAATGTGGAGAGACTGTTGCACTGGGGATTGTGCAAACATTATGGTATTGAAGTGGCCAAAAAACACTGGAAATATGAACCATAAAGCATCATAGAAAATGAAAAAGTCTACATCACATAGGATCATCCATTACCAACAGTTCAATAGATGCTAAAAAACTGGATATAGTGGTCCAAGAAAAGAAGGCAAGAGTAGCATTGATCATTGAAATTGCCACACCCAGTGACTACAATGTCTTGCGTACAGAGACACAAAGTCATGAAATATTAGGCAGGCAGAAATGAGAGGAATGTGGAAGAAAGATACCTAAACAGTTCTAATAGTAGTAGGAGCAACGGATCTTATAAAAAAGAATTTACAATTCTATTTAGATATGTTGCCAATACATGAACTGCAGAATGAGGCATTACTGGGTACATTGCAGGTGCTGCAAAGAGCACTACTGGCTGACATCAAAGACTGAAACAATACTAATTTCATGAACTTTAATTATACTTTGACTTAGGAATGGAGTCCATTCCCTTCATGATATTAGAAACCCAAAAGACTTGGAAAAATTAAAAAAGAATAATACAGTTTATTATGCACAAAAAATAAGGCAGGTTCCTCTAAGGAAAACAAAGCCTTTTAGTTTTATTAAATCCACAGAAAGTTACCTGTAACTTGATCTTGTACTGCTGGGAAATAGTTTCTGCTGCTAAGTCTCTGTCTTTGGATTCCTCAGCAGGGATAATTTCTTGCTTCTTCTCCAAAATCCTCCTTCAATGTTGGTCATACTCTTTACAAAGACCATTACTCTGGATATCCAATTTCTTTCCCCAAACAATAAATACTATCTGACCAAGAGTGATGCCACAATACAGAGATAAGATGATCAGCTTTAACAATTGGCTTAAACACTGGTGTCATTCAAAGGGGATCCATTATCTGTCTGCCTGGGATGACATGCTGGACAAGCCACGCTGCTTCACAAGGGACGGCTTGCACCTGTCACCCCTGGGATTCCGGATATTGGCAAAGGCTCTTGCCACCCCCATAGTGCCTTTTTTAGGCAAGGCTCAAATTCTAAACCTACCACCCTAGAACACAAAAAGGAAAAACTAAGGGTAATGCTGCTCAATGCCAGAAGTCTCAATCTCAAAATGCACGCACTCGAGGCCCTTCTCAGTATGGAGAACATCGATGTCTGTGCTGTGACAGAAACCTGGTTCAAGGCTCCTGAGAGCACCCCAGCGCTATCAGGTTTTACCTCATATCATGCGTTCCGGCCCCAAAATCCGGACAATACCAAGAAAGGAGGGGCGGTATCCATATTCATCAAGGACACCCACACCTCAAGACTGGTGGCAACGCACGATGCATCGGAGACCATCCAGGTGCAATTAACCATAGGCAAGACTGCTCTGCAAATTGTAGCATGTTACAGGCCACCCTCACAAACTCAGGAACCTCACATGGCCTTCCTGAAAACACTAGAGGGGATAAATGTATCACCAAACACCATCATACTAGGTGACTTCAATTACCCTAATATAGACTGGGAACACTACTGAAGCCCAAACACCCTAGCCCAAAAGTTCCTGGAATTCATAAACTCAAATGCCATGGAACAACTAGTCACCATCCCCACAAGAGGAGATAACATACTTGATCTCATCATCACGAACATGGGAGCACAATGTTCAACACCGGAAGTATACCCCTCACTGGTGAGATCAGATCACAAACTAATCTCGCTGGAGGTCCTCATCCCAACCCACCTGAAATAAAAAAGACCACAGTAAAGAACTTCACAAAAGCCGACTTCACACTTCTAAAGACTAGTGTGGTCTCCTTTAAGGCCCCCGAGCCGGCGGAAAACAGTACTCAAGCCGGTGAATCACTTACAAACACCTTCTACCAGCACCTGCAGGACTGCATGGATAAGGCAATCCCAAACAAAACAAAGACTCTTAGTACCAAAGGCAAGCGTCCAGTCTGGTGGACCCCAGCCATAAACAAACTCTACAATAAAAGGAGGAAGCTACTACAAGATAGAGCAAAATCCTTAAAAGGTAAGACACCCTTGATCACTATAAGTAAAAAACTAAGAGCTCTCATAAAATCATCCAAAGCAAATTTCGAGAGAAAAATAGCTAAAGACTCAAAAGACAATCATAAGGCCTTCTTTAGCTATGTTAGAAACCTAGGAGGAAACTCCCAGATATGCTCAGAACTAGTTCAAAATGATGTGAAGATTACTGATCCTACAGACATTGCCAACATATTGGCTGACAGGTTCAGTGCAAACTTCTCCCCTCCCCAAAAGGAGAGATATCTATACCAAACAATTGCAGCCCCCAAACATCTCCAGCGCCCAAGTGAGAACTGCTCTCTCCAAAGCAAAAACACAGCATCCATGGGACCTGATGGTGTCCCCGGCTGTGTGCTCCACGAACTCAATGAGGAATTAAACCCACAGCTAGGACAGCTGTTTAATCAAAGTCTTACCTCTGGATACGCACCCAGGAGTGGCGCACTGCAACTGTGGTCCCACTTCACAAAGGCGGTGCCTCCACCGACCCTGGAAATTACCGGCCCATTAGCTTGACAAGCCTTATCTGCAAAGCCATGGAGAGGATCATAATGGACCTCATAAATAAAGACATAGGGAATTTGCAGACTTTGGATCCAACCCAGTTTGGCTTTGTCAAAGGCAGATCATGCCTTTTAAACTTGGTTGACTTCTTGAAACAGTCACCAAAGCCATTGACGAGGAAAGGCAGTCCATACAGCCTACCTCGATCTGGCTAAGGCCTTCGATACAATACCCCACTCGGGTATCATTGAAAAACTCATCAGCTTAAATGTTAACCCATACATCACAAGATGGGTTGCAAACTGGCTGAGTGACAGAACCCACAGGGTCAGTGTTGCTGGCGCCATGTCAGACTCAAAACCTGTCACAAGTGGTGTCCCACAGGGCTCAGTCCTGGGCCCACTCTTGTTTGGCATCTACTTTTCCAGTACAAGCAAACACAGGAGGGTTATGGCTGACAAAGTTTGCAGATGACTGCAAACTGGGCCATAGTAGAAAACACATCTGACACAGATATCCTTCAGAAGGGTCTCACAGAAACGGATAACTGGTGCCAGAGCCACGGCCTGAAGTTAAATGCCAAAAAATGCATAGTCATACCCTTTGGGAACAACAAGGTTACCCCTAGCTACCAAATAGGTGGCAATCCACTGAGCACAGAAGAAGTTATCAGGGACCTGGGGACCCAGGTTGATAGTAGTCTGTCATTCGACACCCATGTAGCTAAAGTAGTTAGGAAGACCTTCTAAATTGCCCACCTTATCATGAAGGGATTCTCATCTAGATCAAGGGAGGTCATAGTCTCCCTTTACTCATCACTCATCAGACCAATGATTGAGTACAATGCCCCATTCGGGATGTATCTGACCCGACACTTGCAGCAGCTGGAGAGGCCACAAAAGTTCCTCACCAAAAGGATAAAGGGTCTCAAAAATCTGTCCTATGCTGCCCGACTGAAAGAACTCCAGCTCTATTCAGTCGCCACGCTTGCTCAGAGGTGACCTTTGCCTAACATACAAGGCCATGTCAAACCCATATTTGATGAATATGCTTCACCTCAAAAAATCTAGATCCATCAGAGCCACAAGGGCGGGAGACTTAAACCTCGACACGGCTATTAATAGGACGTGCTGGAGGGATAGATTCATCACCCAAAGACTCCCTATGCTGTGGAACAAAATCTCGGTACATGTGAGGCAGAGCACCTCGCTGGCCTTGTTCAAGAGAAATCTTGACCAATGGATGGGAGATCGCAGATATACCCCAGGGATTACCTCAGTGTCACTGCTCGACAGAGGCACAGCAAAATAATGGGTATAGTTCCCCATACTAAAGGGGTGGCGTAAGCCACAAAACGATGGGCTAGGCTTGTAAATGCCCTCGGGCAGAAAGCCTAGTATGAACCTATGAACCTATGAACCTATGACTGGACATATCTCTCCTTTTATGTTCCATTCCATAGCTTAAAAAACAAACCTGCTGTTACCAATACAGTCTGCTAGCTTTCTGTTGCTAGTGAAACAAGAACAACTTTACAGAGACACTGCATTTAAAGAAAATCAAATATGGGTATAGTGGACTGCGCATCACTTTGCTATAAACATTGCTTACACAACTTGGTCTACACTGAATACTCAAAACTAAATCCATCCACAGGTCAGTATACTAAATTCAAAACATGTTTTAATTATATTAAAGTATTGTTAGACTTTTTAAGCCTATTGAATCGGAACTGGCTGATAGTATGCAATGCTTGCAGAGAGAGATACGATCACAATATAGAAATGAATCCTACACCCTGAAAATAGAGCATTTATTTAATGAGATTTTAGCATATGATTGGAAGCTTCAATTGACTAAGGAAAGGAAATTGTAAAGAGACCTTAAAGATTTTAAAAAAGGAAATATTTTTGTATGGCCAAAAATGCATAAAGGTGATGAGATTACAGCCAGTATCAACATAGACTGAGGATCATTTTAGTGATGGTAATGGTAATACTACGGCTCCTGAGAAAGTTAAGCAATGCACTTCTGCTGAGATGAATGATAATGATGTGTAGGGTTGGGAGGGTGGCCTAATGGTTAAGGTGTTTGCCTTACAAACACAAGGTGCAGGGTTTGAGTCTCACAAGGGATAAATGGCAAAGCTTAAAATGGCTCACAAGGGCAGTTAGCTTAGTACTAATCTATGAACTTCTATGAACTTCTATGAACTACTGCCCGTAAGGGGCTGGTTGACTTGAGAGCAAAAAAAGAAAGAGGTTTTTGCTCATACTCAGGTTTTTCTGAAGTTGCCTGTGTCAGTAAAACAGAATCAGAGAACATAGGGGAGTTGCTCTATCAGCAGAGGTTGAAAATGGAGCAAGATGTCAGGAGTGCAGACAGTACTAGATAGATGGAAACAGATGTAGACACCCATGTGATTAACCCTTCTAATATAAGACTGACTGAACATCATAATTCGGTAATGAGTAGGGGACTATGATTTATACCTGCTGAGCCTTCTAAGCCCAGTGATATTGTGTTGAATCTGAGATTATTTGTGAGGAATACCTTGTTACAAAGTACTTATGGTAATGGGAAACTATCTGAATTTGATGTCATGAAGAAACAGAGTACTTTTGTTTCACTGTTACATTCTAATGTGGAAACTTTTTTGAAAGTATGTGAAAAACAATTATTTCAGGAAAATTTAATGGTAAGAGACATTGACAGTTTCACAATAATACATATGAAGAAAGGCTAATCTTCGGGAATTACAGGAGAATCCTCTCATATGGGTATGGCCTGCTGATAAAGGAGGAGCCATCATTGTTATGAACACTGATTATTATGTAAAGAAAAGGGAAGACCTGTTGGGAGATGTTGAGATCTATACTGAAATCAGCAGGGTTGGAGTGTTAAACACGTTTCTAAAGGGTACGTGATAAGCTTTACGATGGGTAGGATGATATACTCACAGCAAAATGAGTATTTAATGATTAAAGAACCTTTGGTACCCAGTGTTAATGGATTGCCTAAGGTGTGCAAGGATGTTAGTGACCCATCATTCTGTCTTATAGTTGCAGAGAGTGGGTGGGTCGCAGAGTCTTGAATTATTTTTATATAGCATAAATTAAGACCTTTATTGGTGAGAACTTCTAGTGTTCTAAAAGACACAAGACATTTTTAGCGACAGTTTATGACTGTGTCCTGAAGTGCGAAGATGTCAGAAACCTCCTACTGGTAACTATGGATGTGCAAACCTTGTTTACGATTATTCCCGGTGATTATGGAGTTGAATTGGTAAGAATTTTCTTCATGAGAAAAGTGAATATGGTACTCCACTGATTAATATTACTTACACACTATTAGAGATGGTCTTAGAAACTAACATGGTGACCATCAATGATAGATTTAATTTGCAGAAGATGGGCGTAGCTATGGGCACTTCATGTGCCAATAGCTACGCCAATATTGTGATGGCAAGATGGGAAGAAGAATATGTTCTGAGTAAGCATACTTTCTCTGCAAAAATTATATACTACATGCATTTTGTAGATTATGTTTTTATCATTTGGGATGGAACTCCTGAAATATTAGACAAGTTTGTAGAATATTTGGAAGGCACAACGAGTTTCTTGAAGTTTACCAAGTACTCTAAAGAAACCATTGACTTCTTGGATGTGCTTTCTTAGATCTGATGGCCATATAGACAAACGACTTTGCAAGAAGCCATGTTGGAAGAAGAATCTGTTGCACAAGACAAGCATGCATCCAGACTATGTTTTCAGAAATATTACTAAAGGACAGCGTCAGCTGCTTAGAGGTTCCCGCTTACATACTGACGATCAAATGTATAAGAATGAAGTGCTCAATCGCAAGTGATTTATGTTGCAGAGATCATTCTAAGATAGTTTCTGTTAACATGGTTAATGAGGTAGAGAACCTGAGGACCACACAAGGAAGACCTTACTTTTCAGCACAATTGGAGAATGTAATATGACACAGGGATATGGGACAGAAGAAGATTGACAATCACCTATTTCTCACATTCAACAGTGATACCAATCTGGTTTGTAAAATCACCAGACAGAACTAGAGCATCTTGACATCTAATGATTGTCTTAGAGACATTGTGGGGAAGAATCCTCAGTTTGGTTTCAAAAACAATATGCCTCTAAAGTCGAAACTCTGTTATGGTCCAAGGGCATTTCAGCTGCATGATAATGGTGAAGTTGGTACTTTTCCATGCCAAGCATGCAAAGCCTGTAGATATGTTTCTTCTGACAGCAAATTCAGACATCTAACATCAGGTAAAATGTATTTTCCTAAAGTGCATGCTAATTGCAGGACTCAAAACATTGTTTATTTAGTTAAATGTCAGCAATGCACAATTTTTTACTTTGTTAAAGGTAATAGTTTACAGAATGGATTTTACAACATTTGAGTGGCATTCATTGTCAGAGATTGACCAATGCACTTGCAAAGCATGTCAAGTTTAATGATGATCATATGGTTAGATTTATGGTATTACAAGTTTTGAAATAGAGTTTGAGGGGTGAGGATCTTGTAAATAGAATGGAAGTAGCTGAAATTAATTGGATAGCTACTTTACAGTCTGATAAGACACTGGGGCTTAATGCTTGTGTTCCAATAAAACCTGCCCTGAAGGGGTTTAGATTATTTCATTGACTTGTTTGATTGGTTAATGCTTGCTACATTAGAGACTTTTTAGATTTGTTTGTTTTTATAATTTGACAGGAGGAAAGCGCTTGTCCGTTTTATTAAAAGTTTTTATGGCTTTAGCTGTGGTAGTCAGATCCACTTTTTTTTGTTTTGATAAAAGTTTTCCTGTGGGACCTGTTCTTGGCATTTGTAGGTGTAGTCCTTCTCATCTTCTTTTTGGAACAGAGAACTAAGAGAGTGATTAGAAATGTCAGAATAGCTTATGGGTTAACTGATTCATTTTGACTGGTGGGTGCATTGCTCACAACTTTCCATTCTTAAACGTAACTCAGGCATATACACAGGAACAAAAATCTATAGACAAACATTATATGACATTAATAAACTGTGAGAATGTTAGTATTGGACAGGACAAGCAATACCATGTGAGAAGTGCATCACCTAACAGAAAATAGTGGTCTACATACATGTGTCCCAACAATACCTCTCAATCCCTTAACACCAGAAATCTGGACAAAGCCAAAAATAATGGGGGACAAAGGTCCAAAATGATTGAAAGGTGTTATATATGTTTCTTATAATCTTAGAAAATTTCTAGAATAACAGGTTTTGCATTAGCATTAATTTCCTGAAGGATATGAAATTTGAAACTCAAATGTCTGTCATTATTTGATAACTATTATCCTTAGTGATTTGCCAGAAAAAAACACAGATTTTAGAGGAACAAGGCAAGTAAAAATCTGGACATTCTGAGAAACTCAGGACTGTTGAAATGGTTACAGCCCTCTCTTACACTTTGATGCCGCCAAAGACAGATAGATGGCATACTGTCCAACTGGATATAGTCATCTGATGAATGGATTTCACAGATACACGGTGTCATTATTTGATAATTAACATATTTTGAAGTTTTGCTTTGCAGGCCTGTATGTACAAAAGACTGGTCATACTGGCTAGAGAAATGTTCCAAAGACTGGATTTAATGCTCAAGAAAAACTTTTTTGAAGTTAATCCTGTATGCCAAGCTTCAGCTCTGAGTTTTAGTTGTGCTTTTATCTCTTTTGTTATTCATCTAGATATAAGATGGAAGCATGTTGTTGTTGGTCTTTCGGCTTTTCCCGGTTAGGGGTTGCCACAGCGGGACTCCGGTCTGCTAATGATTGGCAGTTGGTTTTTATGGTGTCGAGTTGCCAGCCCAAAGCCCAACCTTCAACGAAGGCATGCCCATTCAACACATATCTTTCGAACACCCACTCGACCGCGGGGAGGACATACAGACTCCACACAGAAGGCACTCCCAACCCAAGCCGAGACGGAAGCATATGCCTTATAAATTAGTAAGATAATATCAGACCAGTTTGGGAACTGAGGAAGTATTTCATTTTTTTATTTTTTGATGGTGGCATCAGACTTAAATCTAAAGGTTAGTAGCTGCTATATATATATATATATATATATATATATATATATATATATATATATATGGATTCACTTCATAACACTGAAAACTCAAAGCACTGAAAATGAGAAAACTTCATAATATAGAAGACCAAAACATTGAAACTTCAAAACACTGAAAACTCAAAACACTGAAACTCAAAACACTGAAAACACATATCATACATATACTGAGTTTAAACAACATAAATAATAGTACTTTCCACCAAGTGTAAGCAGAGGGGCAAGCCACCCTGCACCCCCATGTGGGGGGCTGTGCCCCCCACACCCCCTGATAATTATATATATCAAATCCAAGATTGCACTTAGTGTAGCAAAGTGCAATCTTGGAGTTGCTATAGTTAAGTAACAAGGGGTTTGGGGAGGCACAACCCCCCCCCCGTCATGGAGGGTGCATGGGGGCTTGTCCCCCCCTGCTTACACTTGGTGGAAAGTGCTATGATTTATGTTGTTTAAACTCAGTATATGTATGATATGTGCTTCCAGTGTTTTGAATTTCTGTGTTTTGAGTTTTCAAGATTTTGAAGTTTCAGTGTTTTGGTTTTAGTGTTTTGAGTTTCAGTGTTATGAGCTTTCGGTGTTATGAAGTGAATATATATAAATATATATATATATATATATATATATATATATATATATATATATATTTATATGGGGAATGTACGTAAACAATTTTTGAATAGTTGTTATTGAAGGTCACTGAGTAGATTGAGGTTATGTATATTTGTTTTAGTTGGAAGCAATGCTTTGAAAAGGGGTCCATTAAGATACCTCCTAAGACTACAGCAAAATTTGTATGAGTAGGGAAGAAGATAAGTAATCAGTCCAAAATTCTTTCCTCTAGTAGAATATTTGTTTCAGATGTATATTGTGGCAGCCACCCCAGGCTTTGGGTGTTAGGGGTGCCAGTCAATTGGTAGTGCACTACAAACATTCAGAAAAGAATGATGGTAGAACACTTGCAGTCAGGGCTCAAGTGTAAGCTGTCCTTGACAGCTCTTTTTTCCTTCAATGTAAAAGCTGAGAGGAGCCAAACTGGAGAGCAGCACAGGGCACCAGCATGGGTAGATTGGGGTGTCATATGTTTATATGTGTGAGAAGAAACATTATTTGAGCGAGTCTGTGAAGTTGAATTGGAGCCACATAGTTGCTTTATGGTACTGTGGTAAATCAGGATTAAGCAAGAAATGGTAACTGGTTTTGAATTTAAACAGTTTTCTGAATTTAACATTAACCAGTTATTCAGTGTTGTTCAATTACTGGAGGTTGGGTAGTTGATTATGATATTTATTGATTTACAAAGACCTGCAGAGATGACTACACTAATGACATCTCTGTAATTGAGAAACAGGCACTGTTTATCATTCAAGGTATACCTTAAGTTATGTTTTGCAGGTGCAGCTTTTAATTTTATATGAGCCCTGGCCTGAAATAAACATTTCTTGTCCTAGCAAGTTAACTTCACAACTGTTGAATATGGTTTATGCCAGTTTTCTGTTATGATTAAAATATCAGGTTTACAAAGGAGAATGTCTGAAACTGATCCCCGTCAGTAAAAGTTCTGCATGTCTTTAACTAAATAATATTTACAGCATCTATAATGGTTCTATAGACTAGGACAGTTATGAAAATAGTAGCATTCTATACTATGAAGAACGGCTAGAAATGTATACTTCAAGTGCAAGCAGGGAATATTACGGATTATGTAAACAGTATTGTCAGTGATAGAGGAAGGAGTATATGGCAGACTAAATACTGAACAAGTTGTTATAGGTTTAAATATATAACCAACTGTAGTGAATATTTCTATGTAGATAGTTATAACATTTTAGTATATAATAGTTAGCTTTGTGTAGATATATTTGTTTTGAGCATGTGGGGATTAAATGGCTGCCTGGAAATGAAAAGTAAAGTTTTAGATGATATAAATATATCCTTAAATAATCAGAAGTGTGATCACTGGGTATGTTATTAGTGTGAGTATAAAAGTGAACATGCATGGCCATACTTGACAAGATGGAGAGTCGTCTCTAGATGTAGCCTCCTTCCCTACTGAAATAATTGTTGCATGCATTCATGACCTGCTCAAACTGCATTGGGTCTGAAATCTGCATAGAACAAGTTAAGCCATTAATAATACCTGCCATAGTGGGCTTTACAGGGAAAGAACTAAAATGCAGTGGGTGCTGTGAAGCCTGATGCTGCAGTTAGAGTCTCTCCCCTCCCTTGGAAGGTCCATTGTTTTCCTGTAACACTCACCCTGGAGGGTGCTATTTCACTTAAAAAATGGAGTGATGGTTTGTTAATGAAACACAGCATAGTACAATACTTCTTTTTTTTGTATTTTCTGAATTTTATTTTTAATTAGTATTTGTTTTACAAAATATTGTCCTTTCATTGCATATGATGAGAAAATCCCTGCTGTTGATAGAAGAAAATAATGAAAGCTTTATTAGAATGAATATTTTCGTCAAACTTCATCAGACTCTGAAACGTCAGTGATAAAAGCCTGCTTAAATACCTAATATGGAAATGGCATCACATTGCAAAGATCAATCATTACTTCACATGCCCAAGAAGTGACTACAGAATTCTATAAAAACTAAGTTAGTGCTTTAACCTTTGTTTCTTCAAAGCACATTTAAAATCCATATTGTTATTTAGACCAGTGTGTCCTTATGAAAATTTTTAACAAGCATTTAATAAATAAATATATACAAACAACATAAATTGCAAAAATACATAGTAATATAACTTTTCAGGCTTCAGACATGCACAGTCTTAATGGGAAAAACGGGCTTCCATTACATGACAGAAGTTGTCAATATTTGGCATAAGGTTTGGTAAAGAGAGCCTTAATGTCAGTATCAAGTTTAACCTGTTTTGATATTTTGTTTTAGCCACAGTGACAGTAGAAATCCACTTTTGCATAAGTATGTAGAAGGAAAATAAAGAAGGATCCTAAATGCTTTTTCACTTAAATGTTCATACTCACTTTAAATTTTTAACAAAATTTATTATGAGGTAACTTAGTCTTCAGATTATTCAGTGTAATGTCAGAGGAAAGATCAGCCAACAGATCTTTATTTGTAGATAAATCACTTACTTGCTTTTATTGACAATAAATGGATCTAGTACCCACACAAAATCTTCTCTTGGATTCTGACTTGAAGGAAAATAGTCTTCAAATCACAGTGACAATGTTTTCATGTGATTGATAATGATACGTTTTAGATGGTTAAAACTGTGATCTTCCTTTCTCTTTCCTGCTTTATTCTTTCGGTCAGTCAAGGTGCTGAAATTGTCAAAGTAGTTGTTTTCTGTTCTTTGCATCCAAAGTTTAATTTTCTTCTTACTTTATCGTAACTATCAAACGCTGATTGTGTGTTCCCTGAAGAGACAAGTTAAACTCATTCTAAACTTGAAATATGTCTGAAAGGTAACATAACTTCATATTCTAATCTCTGTCTTTGAAACATTGCACAAGTTCACAGTTTTTGTCTGACACAAATATTATTTCTTCTCTCAGGTCACAAAGTCTTTTCAATATCTGTTCAACATGAAAGCCAATGAACTTCAGCATGTGATAATAACATTTTATGGCAAGACCCCCATTTCATCACACAATACCGCAAACAGTCTTGAATTTAAATTATTTGACTTTATAAAATTTACTGCCTCAGTGGTTATCTTTAATACTTCATTCAGCTCAGTACTTTCACTTTTGCTTGCTAACATTTTGTGATGTATCATGCAATGTGTGCTTTCTTTATTTGGTGCTACTATCTTCATTTTTTTAAATAATCCTCTATGTTTGCCAACCATACTAGCTACATGATCAGTACAAACTAAAACAGCATGCACATTTTAAATCCACACATAAGAAGCAATCAGGCAATGCTGAAAACATTTCAATGCCAGTGGTATGACCCTTCAATTCCAAGCAGTTCAAAAACTCTTCTTTTATTTCATTTTCAACCCATTCTATGTACCGAATATATCTAAGTAGCAAGGATTTATCAGAGATATCTGATAATTCCTCTAATTGAAATTCATAAATTTTTTACATTTTAATTTGTCTATAAATTGAAGATGAATATCTTCACTCATCATAATTATACAACTCAAAACCGTATAATTAAAAAGGGGTATTCATATTATTTTCTTAGCAGATTTATACCTAACATTGTTTGACACGCATCCAGCATGCAAAGCATAATTAAAACTTCTTCTATGTTGAAAATTTGTCTTGATTTTGCAATACAAATGGATATCAAAAATGATGTTTTAAGAGCTAACTCATTTCCTGCACCCTTAGATGTATATATCAACAGTATTGGCCAAGATTTTCACTGATTCTCTTTTTACCAAAAAACTCAGCTGACATATTTTAGTATTGTTGGTGTTTAGTATGCAAATGTCTTTTAAGTTTAGCTGGAGCCACTGCACTATTGCATACAATTTCTAAACACATAACACATAGAGCACAATCGTCTTTTTGTGTGAATCCAAATACAATATATGAAAAATCATATTTATACTTCTTTCTTTTTACCTGGATAAGAAGTATTACTACTATCATGCCTTTCAGAAGTGGAAATGTTCACATTTGAATCATTAGTTGATGGCCCCTTTCCTTCCATATTTTCTGCAGTAATCTCATCATGTTTGCTGGTGAGGGTGCTCTTCAGCATTGATAGCTGCTTGCCCTTTAGGCCTATCAGCAGTATTTCCATCACTAACTTGTGTTTTTCTAAAGAAGAAATCTAGCTTCCATTGTTTACTCATATTTGGAAATATCTGTAAAGAAAGAAAAACTGTTTTTACAGTCATGCATAAATGCACATGCTCTTTTGGATTGATCTTCCTGACAGCTTCAATTCTATATTTATTTACCTACCAGATTGTTTTAATTATATTTACTGTTTAATAAATTTGTTTTTTAATAAAACAAAATGTGTTTGGTTGTTTTCTTTTTTTAGTTTGAACATTTTTTCAGCAATAACTGAAATAGAATTTACCAACCAGTAATGACAAAAATACCAATTTCAGTAAGATCCAACCATGAAAGATGACAAACTGCTATTACTGTAATTGAATGTCCTTACTTTGACTGTGACTGTGTACATGTACACATAACATGTCTGATTGTGATACAGGATGGTCACAGTACAAAATACAGACCAGTCCTGCAAAGTAGCCACAGTAAAACATACCAATGTACACACAAGTGCATGTTAGTCCTCCTATTTACGTGACTGTTTAAAATAAGCATATGCCATGAAGAAAAGTTCCTTTGATCCAAAGTTGCAACCCACATCCACCTGGTACTTACAGCCACTTTAACTAAGTATACCTCAGAAATCTGGTTTTGATTTCTTTCACACAACTACAGAGTTGTGATTGGAGCCACAGTGAAGTATCCCAACTTAATGATGATAATGCACATTAGTCCTGCAAACACAGTTCAATAATTGTTTACAATGAGCACATGATGGAATGCAAGATGCCTTCATCCACAGATAGCCTTCCATCCCTACCTAGTAGTTATCACACCTCCCAACTGTATAGAGAGACAGTTATAGCTACTTTCTTGATTGTTTACACCTCAGATATCTGCGATAAAAATAATAGCCTCAAAATAACTGCTATTTCAACTTTTATACAAACAACAGTCACAAGGTATTCCAACTTGCTTTACAAAAATCAGCCAGAATAATGACCAAACAATAGGAATCAGACATTTTGTTTACAGACAGTACAATTATCCAGTCCAAAACACACAGATTTTAGAAAGAAAAGAACTAACACATGCTCTCATCCAGTCACCCTGCAAAACTGTTCAGAAATATCTAGTTGCATGGCAGTTCGGATCGTACCTCCCACCTGCAGACATAATTCTAAAACAGGTACAAAGGTTCTTGAAAATAAGTACATCTGGCCAAAGTATATGGACACAGTGACAGAATTAATAGAAAACTGCGAACACAGTGTGCAACCCAAACTGCTAATAGGATTTTAGGACTCTACTCACAAATTAAACCACTGAGAATTACATATGATGCAGAAATTATGCATATTATCATCAACCAAACAGGCAGCACTAATTTACAAAAAACAAAACTTCAAAATTCAATATTAGACCAGATGGGTGCATTAAGAAATTTCTACTGGTTGTTGGCTGTTAAGTTCATGTCAGACATGCAAGTTAAAATGGACATAATTGCCACAAAAAAAAAAAAAACAGTACTATTGTGGGCTGCATGTACTGTACACAGTTCCCACTGTCAAAAGTCAAATAATGTCTGGTTACCTGCTGTCAGGAATAAAACATGAGCATACATACCTGGAATACAAATATCTGATTCTAGTCCCTTACTTCAGCCAAACAGAAGTCTCCTCTGATTTTGCAGATAAAAAGTAATGTAAAATCACTCACTCCAGATTACTAGCCTAGCTAAAGCAAAATGATAAAAGTTTTAACTTCATTCCAAAAATCAAGAAACCACAAATACTGCTTTTCCACACAGCCTAAGTTGAAGAAAACGATTTAACTGTTTGCGCCATTCCTAACTCTCCTCAGACTTGGCTGGGTTTAACAGTCAGCTGAGCTTCTCATCACCAATCAGCTTACATCATCATAGTAACAGCCAAGGGCTATAGAAAGGGGAAACCAATAGCATGCTGAATGCAAGGGCAAAGAAGGGGAAGCTAAGTAGTCTGTTAATGTTTATTTTATTAGTTGCCACTGTTTTTAAACACTGGACAGATTGGAGTCATAATGGACACTTATGAAATGCAGCTTACCAAATTCAAAAATAATGAGCAAAATCGGGCAGTTGAGATGTAGGGTCCTTCAGCATAGGGTGCTGCAGACTATTTGTGCCATTCTGTTGTGTAATTGTTTTCTTTAAGTAAAGAAACTCTGCCGATACAAATGTTTACTTAAAGAAACAAAATAAACAGCAAAACGGCATCCTTAGCCTAGCAACACGTTATTTATGCCTGTGAGCATACCTCTTCACTGTCGAGAATTTTGCATAATACCCCTTGTGGTTCCTTGATATTTTTGCCATCCATTCATCTCTCTCAACTGTCCAGATTTGTGCCTCATATTTTTGGTCTGTTCCTCATAAAATTGCTGGTTTTCTGGCAAATCACTGTGGATTGAAGTCACTAAATAATGACATACATTTGAGTTTCAGACTCCATATCCTTCATAAAATGCATGGTAACATAAATCATTTTATTCTAGCCTCTTTCTAAGTTTGCAAAAGCAATATTTAAGATCTGTCTCTCGTTTTTGCAAGCTCCCCAGCATTATTTTAGGCTTTGTCCAGATTTCTTGTCTGAGAGGTTGAAAGTTATGTGGACAAAAAAAAAGTGTTGACTGAGTAAAGTCACATTGTATTAAAACAATTAAGTGCTTTAATTCCTGAAAAGGATATTGGATTGAAAGTGCTGACTTGTTTTAATATACAGTGACTTTATTCTGACACCAAAAATGCATGTTAAGTGTCATTATTTATTTTATTTTATTTTTTTAAGTTAACAATGAGCAAACTCCTACAATACTGGCAAATGGTATAGTTGAGTAGTGTGATCCATATCTTGCCCATCTGCTCACAGTGTATTGATTGGTTAAGTGCATTGAACTATGCAGTGTCAGTGCAGTTAACCAATCAACTCCTCCATTCAGTTTTGATGTCTGTTAAAAAGGAACTCCATGTCCTTTTCTGTATTCTATTTTAACTTTTTAAGTAAAAAAAGATAAAATAAAATAGAGATATCTTGGAAAACTCCTCTTCTGTGAAGGTCATGATCCGCAGAACACCTCGGAACATTTTGCAGAACTTTAGGGTTCCACGGAAACAGTTTAAGAAACACTGATTTAGACCTTGGGGATGTGATGCATTTAACTTAACTTGGTAACAGTATTAGTTCTTGTCTAATAAATTAACAGCATCTCCATTCTTTTGTCCATTTAAAAAAAATGGAATGCACAAAACATAAACAAAGTTTGCATTTCAGCATGTAATGAAACTAGACATTATTTTTGTGTTTCTTTGTAGAATAATTATGTTTATAAATATAATGAGACAGTTTTGTAGTTATCACAATGTAAAATGTTTTATGTCATGCGTTCTGCAATGTAAACTATGTTATGAGACTGTTACTTATCTTAAGGGCTTGATAGCTCTCATTGGTTATTTTTATTTTTGTTGTTTCTAGTCACGGTGGTAGTGTGTGAGTATCATGTTTTATGTCATTTATTATATAAATGTTATTGTCATTTTTAGCCTTTGTCCATATATTGTTGTTCAGAATATGTCCAGTAGGTGTCATCACTGGATTTGACATCAGTGTGCATTCATTTTTTCCCCTTAATGAGTGTGTGTGTGTGCGTGCGTGTGTGTGTGTGTGTGTGTGTGTGTGTGTGTGTGTGTGTGTGTGTGTGTGTGTGTACTGTGTTTTCATGTGGGTGTTCTGCTTGTTGCTACAATTTTAGGTTGATTTTGTTTTCTTGTGTTTCACTGTTTGAGTTGTATTGGTTTGTCTCTTTTTGATATTATATTTATTTACTTTATTTTTTGTGTTGCAGCTGTCTTTATCAGTGACAAATATTGTTGCAGCTTCTTCTTTTCCTACTTGCTTCATGGTGGATAAGTTCTTTGCTGTAAAGGAATATACTTTTATCATTGCGATTACTGCCGGATGCCTTGTTCAAGAACATTTGTTCTCCACTCGGGTGTTAATTTGCTGTCTGTCTATTTTCTAGGCCACTGTAATGCAGGCAGTACCTATGTTTCTATATAAAAAGTGAATAAACAAGTAGTACTTGTGGGCAGATAAACACTCTTGAATTTTTGAAGTATAAAAATATATTGTGCAATGGGTGGTGTATGCTTTATTAAAAGGAATCTTTTTAAACTAGTATTATTTTGGGGATTTGTTTTGTTTCCGAATAAAGGTTCCTGTATATGCTTTCAGAGGACATTGTACAAGAGCAAACATTAGATTTAGGCCAAAAACTGTAATTGTGCTGAAATTTGTTGTAAGCATCTTTAAAAAAGCTTTAGGAAGGGCACATTCTTCATTTATAGATAAATAAAACAAAAGTAGTTAATATGCTTGGCTTGCCAGTTGTCAAAAAAGCGAAAACAAAAACCAGCAGCCCAGCTGTCATTAATACCCATTATGAGAATCATAAGCATGTTTTCGGAAAGAAACCTAAAACTCATGTTTCTTACTGTTAGACATGAAACAGATCCAAAGCATCTTGTGATATGTATAAACCTCATGGTTATCCTTGTTGCAAATACTGTAACATACTTTTATAAAAGCATTGGATCTACGTCACTGCATTTCACTTGTGCTTTGTTCAATAACTGTGCACAGAATTCGGGAAACACACGTCCATTTCTGACATACTTATCTCACTGTTCTGGTAAGGATAAACTGCTTAAAAGTACAGTAGCAGCTCTTATTTGTAAGCACAGCACACACCACAAAAAACTAACCCAGGAGTAGTACATGCCATGATACCTGTAATGTACTATGAGTATTTATGGGGAGGGTCACCATATACCACTAAAAAATAAAACTATGTGGTTGTTTCTTCCAGTTATTGATAAGACTGGTGCTGATTTTGTGCATTAACTATTTATGGACTGTTTTTTATGAAGGTGGGAGCCTGGTACCTCAGTCACTGATAAACAGACTGAGTGTGGGGTTACTCTGATAATTGATGTATTTTTATAGATATTATTAACACTTGAACATTTTATTGTAGAACTTATTCTGTGACTGTCAATTACTGTAAATATATTAACCCTTCTTTTCTTTTGTTATGGACCTATATTTCATCAATTGTAAAGTACCCAGTTCCACAGAAAGTACATTTCTTCTTAATCAGTGCAGTACTACATGTTTTGTTCTTCTTAATTTCAATTAAGTTGTTTCTCAAACTGCAGTTAATCTATGCTAAATATTTCTATCTGTAATATCTCTGGAAGTGTTACATTTATATACCCATTCCATCCCTTTGAAGTGACATAAAAGACACTTTCTTTACAGATTAGCACTTTTTATATCACAGTATTTTTTGTCATCTTTCAGAACTTAGACTGTACCTTTTAAAATGCTTGTATCTTATTTTACGCATTTCTTGGGGTTGTTTTCCATTAGTAAATGTTTATCTAATTGTGTTTCCTTAATTTTAAAATGAACAATCTGTATTTTAAGACCCTTTCACTTTTAGCTTTGATACGTCATTTTTCTTATGTCTTGTGGTTTTCTTACCCAGTTTGTGAAACCCTTTTCACCTCATTTTGCTTTTCACAGACAGCCTGCCTTTCTGAGCAAAGACACCATTGTTAGGTGTATCTCAACAAAATTTAATAACATTTGCCTTAAAATATATTTTCAGATTATCACTGGTTTCCAGATCACCACAGGTATTCCATCTTAATGCAGTTTTCCAATGTGTAGCACACCTACACCTGCTACATTTAATTCATTTGTTGAATCTTTTTTGGTTGATGAAACTCAGGTCACAACACAAATAATTATAATATTCCGCAATGTATATTACCATCTCATCTTAACTGGGGTTAATTGAAGTTCGCCAAACTTATTTTGTTAATTCCTTTGTATATTGTGAAATTAATTGTTCAATAGTTGTGTTGCAGGTCCATATATTGCAGTGATATGCAATATCACATTTGTTCAGTGAGAAAACTCAGTAACATACAATATGTGACAGTTCCTTCATATACTCTTGTGTGTTGTATGATTACATTTATTACCATTCATGGCATAAATGTAACTCCCTGCAGCATCTCTCTCCTCACAGAACAAATGCCTTAGGTCACTCTACATTATCTAATTATGACTGTTCAGTTTTTTTCAGGTATGATTGTGGATAGCAATGTCATGATGTTTCATGTTTAGTAATAACTACATTTTTTCTGGTTTATCGTTCAGAGTTATAGTATTTAAATATGAAAAATTAACAGAGGCTGGTAATCTTATGATGCCAGACTGATTAGAATGTGTAGGCAGACACCCATTAATACTGTTTCCCAGCATTGTATTCATTCAGATGGATTCAGATAGCTAACAATAAACCAAAATTTAGAGAGCAGCAGTTAATATATCAAAAAAGGAGACGTTTGCTTTTACCTGAAGGTACTATTCCACACTGCATTAATTACTTTGAGATACTTAAACAGTTAAGCATTTTAAATTGTTATTACTTACCTTTTACAAGCTTACTTTCCCTTGTTTGGATCATTTGACATTGAGAAAAATAGCTCAAGTTGCCAGTTAATTTTACCCTGATTTGTACTTCACACCAAAGTTAGAGGGGTAGTACTCACAGAGTAATGCTTTGTGGGTGGCCTGATGTCATAACCTCCTGGGAGAAAGAGTGATAATGGTGTTCCACTGCATGACAATCATCACTGTTGCACTGACGAGCAGTGACTTCACAGAGCTTCAACAAAAAACCAAGAAAACCAAAAAAACTACAGAAAATCAAGA
Source organism: Protopterus annectens (assembly GCF_019279795.1). Classification (NCBI taxonomy): domain Eukaryota; kingdom Metazoa; phylum Chordata; order Ceratodontiformes; family Protopteridae; genus Protopterus; species Protopterus annectens. The sequence goes on along the minus strand of NC_056739.1, from coordinate 372,027,163 downwards.
GAAAAACGAGTTGAATGGTGGGAGAAAGCTGAAATAAGCAAATACAAGTAATGTAATGCTAAAGCAACTAAAAACTTTAATATGGTAAGCGCTTTCAGTGGTAATAATATTCCACCTTCTTCAGACCTGGTCTTATTTCAGCTTTCTCCTATCATTCAACTCGTTTTTCTCTTGTACTTCACAGAGTTAGCTTTGATAAAACAAGCTTGAGGACATGCATTATGAGAATCTGCAAATACGCAAGCTGTCATTTGGTAGCTCTTCTAGCCGCACTCCTGTGATCTGAGCTCAGATAAGTCAAGGAGATGTTACAGCTGTTTTTTTTTTTTGCATATGAAATTAATTCCTTGTCTTTCTTCCCTTCCAGTGTAGCTGCTACTATCATTATCAAAACTCCTTAGCATTGCCATATCACTGTTTTGACAAGTATTGGTTTTTTTAGCTCTTTCTCTTGTCACTGGCTTCTAAAGCTTATTGCTTACTCTTTCATTTCTTATACTCTTTCATTTCTTATACTCTTTTTTTTAATTCTTCTCTAGCATGTTCATTTATTTCCAGTCTGTTCCTCTTTGTTACCTTTCATCTGCTACTTTGTCTGATGTTGCCAATCATAATGTTTTTCTTGTTTTCCTTTCTTTTGCCTGTTTACAAATGTTTATTCTCAGTGATAAAATACAAATGCTTGATTACCCTCTTGCATCATATCTGCATTTTTTACCATAATTACTGTATATTTCACCCATGAACTATTACTACCCTTAAATTTAACTAGTGGTACTTAAAGATATGTGTATTTTATTGATTTTTTTTATTTATGTTATGAACCATTTTAAATACAAACTAGACAGGCAAGCATATTCAGTAACTCAAGAGATCTTTGGCAGACTTTTTTTTTAACTTAGTCAAGGATGTATTAATTTGCTGTTCATTATATTAGTTTGGGATCTGTACAGATCCCCAAACGGCACTTTCTGCCAAAGCAGAAATCACCGAACATACATAACCGAAAGTGCTATTCACCGAAGTAGCACTTTCAGTTATGTATGCTGGTTGTGCTGTTCTACTGTGCGGTTAAGGGAGAATTCCCCTTTTCCCACTGTAGTGCGCCCTTCGAATGAAAATATAAAAGTAGGGATGTGTGGGGGGCACAGCCCCCCACATGGGGGGGGGGGTGCACGGGGCTTGCCCCCCTGCATAAAAAAAGATTTAGTGTTTTTTTTTTTTAACGGACTTTAACGAAAGCACTTTTTCGGTGAAAGCACTTTCGTTACATTGCGTTCGTGTATTGTGGATTCGGACTATTGAACTTTCGTTTAATAGTCCTAGATCCATTAGTTTACATGGTGCAAGGGTTATGGTAGACTAACCCCGTTTAAAAAAAAGGATGTGGCATATTGTCCATTTAAAGAAGGCAATTGTTTTATTTTACCTTTTCTATTTAATTATTTTACTGTGAACATATGTGTGTATTTTTGCTTTAGTTTCTTTTCTTTTCAAAACCTAGAATAGACTACACATTTAATTCTATCCTTCTCTTAACTATTTCTGTTTTTTTTCTGACTTTGCAAGTATTAGTCCTTCAGAACTGCACACCATACTGTAGTGGGGTTTCTTCATTTTGCTTTAATGATATACAAAAATGTTGTTGTTTTATATAGGAGAGACCTCTTTCTATTCTGAGCAGCACCTTTCCCAATTGCTGTACTGCCTCCTGACTTTGTTTGTGCCTCTTTAGTTTATGTGATATGCTTCATTCTAACTCTGTAATGCTTCCACCAATACTGTTTTTTTCTTGCCATGTAGTTCTTCTTCCCAGATTCAGATCCTGGTCATTTGATGCCTTAGATGTGTTTTACATTATCAGTTTTGAATTTTTTTCCAGTAAGCAGTGAAACACAATGTATGAGCCAATAATGATACAAGTATTCATTTTGTGCATTTCAGCCATAAAAGGAGATGCAAACTGATATAATTATAATCCACCAACATCCGTACTCAATAATTATGGCCACTTTATTGAGTGTGTACACATCACATGTCTGATTGTGATAAAAATGGCCTCAGTAAAGTATTCCGGTTTACTTTACACAAATGCACATTAGTCTTGCAAAGACAAACTAATGACTTTTTAACTTTCTGCTCAGCAGTAACAGACATCTCCAAACCCAGCAATTACAGCTACATTGTTGATTGCCTGCATCATTCTCAGATTTCTGTCAAAAGAATAATAATAATGACCAAAGTCACATATTTCAAATTTGTTGCATACACACACACACACACACACACACACACACACACACACACACACACACACACACACACACACACACACACGCACACACACACACATACACAATGCCCACAAAGCTTAAACATGACCAAATGATAAGCGCATAAGGTACTCTCATCTGTAGAAAGCCCCCCTGCTGCCAACAACAGTTATATTCATTTTTTGAAATACACTGTGCACACTTTATTGGTAATTTTGGAGTAACTACATGAAACTGTATATTGGTCCATAGCAATATACAGTAAGAGTCAGATATTTGTAGCACAATTTCAGTACAATAATATTTATAAGATCTTAAGAAATATTAATCACTTAATAAAAATATGCTAAGCCAATATAATATGTACAGCCTCTATAGAAGTAAAAGCCCTCTGAATAATTCCACATTAAAAGAGAACTACTAATAATGTAAAGGTCACTGCTGCAAACAACTTTGCATTTGGGTGCATCTACAAATGCTGCTCTTAAGGAATAAATTGCCTGTCTTACATTAAAAAAATGGTGTGTTGTTGGTATTTCCATAACATTTCCTGAACTAGAATCAGCTATGCAATAAGGAATGAATGCCAAACAACAACAGGTTCAAAGTTACTATGCATACAGTCCCGGAGACTATTAAAAAGCCTGGCCCAAATTCCCAATTGATCCAAAGGACTTTTTGGTTAAACGATTTGCTCAGTGTCACACAGCAGGTAAATGAAGGTGGACAGATTCAAACACTGTATCCATGGCACAAGAAGCAGCTTATTAACAAGTCAGAGGTTTAGTTCTTTGCTTTAACTGCCATAGTAACAGTTTTTAAGTAAATGCAGAAATCCTTTACTATTCAGTCTTGTCAACAAAACTGTATTGCACTAATAAGCGACAATAATTACATAATGAATGCTGAAGATTAGACTGTTCTGATAATCACTGTAAATAATGCAAACTATATGATCTGACAAATGTCAACCTTTTTGAAGTTGCTGGAAGTTGTAAAGATAGTACTGCAAAAATATATTAGTAAAATGCAAAATGTTTGGACTGCTTAAATGCAATGTATTTAGACCATATTATGCAATCAAGGCCTATTAATGAATTAATTAATTCTTTACTGCAGTAAATAAAGCGAAATAATTACAGACACTATAAATGTTGCAGCAGTTTTTGTTCAACATCCCAGAAGTCATATATACATCAGAAGTATTGCTGATAATGCAGGACACCGACATCTAATTTCTGACCTCCCTATGTCTTCTACATCACTCAGTACAGGTCTGACTTACTAGAATGGCTAATAATGCTGTATTGTTGCAGCAAACACCTCCAGAGTCAACAGAGTTGGATCATGGACAAATGGGGACCTATGCAGTTTAATTAATCATGTCTCTACCAGCTATGCCCATATCCCATTACTTGGAGTGATCTCTACCTAGTTACAATAAACATCAATTAATTTTATTAACAAAAAAAGACACTTTCACATTGAAAACAGAAGAAGCATGAGGAACAGTGAACTTCTCTAACATTGAAACTCACATTTTGTGAAAATGCATCTGGCACCCCATTAAACTACAACAGACTTGCTGGAATTCATACTCAGATAGAAAGTACTAATTAGTGTCTATGTGAAGTGTACAGGAGTTCAAAAGACATATTTGCTAACAGTCTGGGACAGGCCACTGGAAACAAGCCTTCCTTTTCAGGAGTGGCCCAGGAGTACAGTCTGGTCAACTAACTTGACAGAGTCACAAAGAATGCAAATCAAGGCTGAGGGAATCAAACCATGTACTGCAGGAAGCAGCTCTTTAACTGCACATAGCCTTACTCATCAGCACTAACTGAAATACCAACTGTTGTAGCCCAAAATGCCATCAATTTCATATTTGTGTACCTTCAAAAAACAAGATAAATTATAAAATGTATTCATAGTTAAAATATTAACATTAAATATTAACATTAAACTCAAACTTCATGCTTTACATTTTATTTGCTGTTAAATAAATACACTGTCAGTATTAAAGAAATCAAGGATAACATTCAAAGAACATGGTTCATATGATAATGATGATACTGTTTATTGCAAAGTGACTTGCTCAAGGACAGGGCATAATATGAAGCAAAATCAAATATTTTCTGGAAAATTGGAGACAGATAAGAGTAGACTACTCTAAATCACTTAAAAAGTAAAAAGGACAATAGTGTTTGTATCGGCCTGTATTCTTTGAACTACAAAAAACTGTGATGCTCTGAGCACAGATGGATGGTGTGGAGACTATGTCTTTTGTCTCCTGTACCTATGGTAAAGGTTTGAGACTATGAGCAATTCACTTAACTAGTCTGTGCACCCTAAGTTGGACATTACAGACACGCGCACGCGCACACACATACACACACATGCGCGTGCTCACACACACTCTTTTCCTATTCTTTTTAACAGCTATGCACATTACTGTTAGCTGTGATCAAAAATTCTTTTCTAACCATTTCTAACAACTATACTGTCACAAATTACCTGCTTTCCTGTTTACAAGCTGCAATCACTTGATTTAGTCTGTATAAAAAATTACCCACTATCTCCCATTAACAGACACAGCTTTCCCATTATGTATGCTCTGCTCTAAAATACCTGCTAAGTGCTGGAAAAATAATATCTGTGTTTGTGTTAGCTCTGGTCTAATGCTGTCCCAACCATGGGTTACAGATGTGCTGCAACTGTTTGTGTTAAATAATACACCAATTCCCTGATCTTCTGTAGTGTGCCAGCCTCCTTCATCCAGTGAAAAACTAGAAATATGGCACATTGGACAGAAAGTTACTAGGAGCAGACACTGAACAAGAAAAGTTATTGTTTTTGTTTTGAAATTAATGTTGTATAGCAGCAGAAAGGTTTCGTTTTTTAATTAATTTTTGCATGGCTGGGCCCCTAGCCAACACCAGGACCTAGGCAACTGCCTAGGTTGGCTTGTGCTGGATCAGGCCCAGCCACTATCAGTGCTAATTTCTAAATGTGTAGTACCTCCTCCAGTGGTTATTTCCATATATGTAGTCTCTCCCCCATGCTCAATTTTAACTGCGTCGACTGTTATCCCTCTCTAGTACCTCATTCTAACTTTGAAGTCCCTCCATCAATACTTTCTTCTAACTGTATAATACTTCTGCAGTACTTTATTTTTACTAAGTAGTTCCTCTTCCAGTGTTTAATTCTGTTTAGTCCCTCCACCTACACTACTTCATTGTAACTTTGTAGTACTTACATTTGTTCTTCCGTGTAATTCACTAGTTCTCCTTTCTGTACATGATTTAATTAGTTTTTGAACTGAATTAAGCTACAAGTATCCCTGACATTCATTCAGGCTTGCTGATTCACCTTTAACTGTTTACCAACTGTAGTGCATCAGAGCCGTATTATAGCTTTCTGTTACCAGTAACTGCATGCTCCTTAATAATACCTACCACTGATATCTGTGTGTCAGGCTGATCATTGCCATCTTAAGTTAGACACACTCTTCTTAAGAGAAATACTTGCTTCATCTAGCCTACATTTGCTTTATGAAGCATAAATAATTTGTTAGAAACATATAATAGGATTATCATTTGTATAAGAATTACAGTAAGAGGTGCATTTTTCATGGCATACTGCTTCAGAATCATTTTAGAGTTATTTTAGAAGTAATTATTCAGTTGAAAGGGTTGGAAAACCTCCCTTAACTGGATAATTGTGGATTGTTTAACTTCCCTTTCTGTTTATTCATGAATGCTGAGTTATAACAGTTGTCTCTGAGTGCAGTCAGGTTATTGTAAATCCACCCATCTTTTCCTCAAATATTTTATTTTCAATTAAGATAACATTTACATAATAATTTTAAATATCATTTTAAACAACTATATACAATATTAACCCATCTTTTCCATATCCTTCGGTAAGAGATGCTGTGCAAAATTTGACAGTATTGCTGAGAGACTTACTACCCTCAATATACAGTCTTTAATCCCTACTTGCTTGTAAAGATTCTTTTCTGTTTATATTGCTTGTAAATGTGCTTATAAATATTTGTATTCACATCGTTGTAAACTGCATCTAATCTGTTAATGAATTTCTACATTAGTTATGCTCCTGGGCAATGTCTGAAATTGGTCCATTTTGGATTAGCAAATTACTTTGGTTAATAAAATTCAATAAATAAAAATAAAATAAAAGTAAAATGGATCACTTTTTCCTGATTTTACATGCCCACTGCCTCCATCTCACTTAGTTGCAGCATTTTTTTCTTATCTTTTTCTTTTCACACCAATGGTGCACTGCAGTCACAGTTTTTCTTTCCTTTCTAGATAGAACTGACTATACTATCCTCAACTTTAAAAATGTATTCATTTTGTTTTTGCTCGTATTGGTTATTGTCTATTTCTTTATATTTGTTTACTGTAGAGTTAACGCTAACTTTTGATGCCGTTTTATTTAGGAAATGCTCTTGCCTTTTATTACATTTGTTTGATAGCAGAGTCAGACAGCAAGCCTCACTAGTGTACCCTTTGAATACATTTAGCATTCTGTCTCTGCTCCATCCCTTGTTTGCTCATTACCCTTTCACTACCTGCCCCATACCCATCTAGAAACCTGTGGACTTTCAGCACTCTCTTTGAAGAACTGCTTTCATAAATTCAAGGATTAGGCAGTCCCTAGTATCTGCTAGTTGTGTACCTTCCTTCCCCCTCTGACATTCTTGTTAATGATGATTCTTTTGCATCTCTCTGACATGACATTAGCACCAGTATAATGCCCTGTCTGTGTACTCCAGTCTTAAAAGAAAGGAATTCCAGCTCCTAAAGTCTCTGGCAGTGTCCCTTTCCTCCATCCAAGAAACTTTTCTGTTGTCTCTCCTTTAGGTTCTTTTCTTTTCAGCTAGATTTCCCTTTCCTTATATGGTCTGCAGAACTGCATACACTACCCAAAGTGTGGTCTAACTAGGGCCTCATGGATAGGAAACATTCTCTTTTTGGGTTTATAGTCTTATCCTTAGAAAATACAACCTAGCATTTTGTTTGCCATTGTCACTACCTTGTCAGTAAGCTCATGTTAGTTCAGCTCACACCAGTTGCTAACAAGACTCTTCAGATCTTTTTTTTTGCCCACCACTTCCCAAGCTAATTCAACAATCCAAAGTTGTTGTGGGATAAGTGTACTGCTTTGCCACTGTTTGTAATGAATCTCAGCCATTACCATTCTCCCTGCAGATTTTCAACCCATCTTCTACAGCTGCATCTATTTCTGACTTTTAAGTGAAGAGGGTGATCCTTTTCTATATTCCGTTAGATAATGTCTGAGTCAAACACACTAAAGAGTATTGTACCTAGGACAAAAGATGTCCGTGTACTCCACTGATCCCTTTCCTAATACTTGACATTGTGTCTCATCATGATAGTCTTTGCTGTACTATTCAGCCAAGTAATCATCTATTTCAGTCTTTGTCCTACCCCTTAACCTCTCCAGTTTTCCTCTCAGCCTCCAGGATGGAAATGCGTCAATGGCCTTGATATAATATTTCACTGTCAAGTTCATTCCCAAAATAGTCATAAAACTGGATCAGTTGAACTGAAAGCTCCTTTTGTCCATGAACACTTACTAGTTGCTAGTCTGGAGGTTGTTGCCATCTAGAACAGCTGACAGACCTTTCCCCAGAATTCTTTCAGTGTTTCCTATACCTGTAGTCAGTTTAGCAGGCCTTCAGTTGTTTGGAACTTTCCTGCCTGCACATTATAAAAAGGTACAATACTTCCACTTTTTGGACCTCAATCAATTCAGTACTAAACATTGATCTGTTGAAGAACTCCACCAGGGGCATGGCAGCAAAATGGCCAGATACTCTGCATCATCTTTGTGTTTTATCATCTCAAGGGATAAGCATTCCTTTCCCCAACTCCCAGTTTCACACAAAAGAATGTTGATTATTTGATAATTTTAATTTTAGCATTTAAGTTTGAGTTTGTAAATACATACATGCACACATATGCACACACAAACAATAGCCATAGACATCCCTTGTTTTGCCCCTTTTCTCAACTCATCACTACAGCATAAGTGGATTGTTTGACCATACGTTGGAAACACAGCTAGCAAGACAGATATATTGATAGATAGAAAGATAGATAGGTAGATAGATAGATAGATAGATAGATAGATAGATAGATAGATATAGTTATAGAGATATACACACATACAAGAGAGTTATAGCTGCAAAGGTCTTGAATGTAAAGATATTTTACTTGCCCTGAGGTTGTCTGATGTAAAATTTAGTTGTATTAAGAAAAGTGTGTGGGTATCTTTACCTCATGAATGGGATGGTGGTGTGAGAGACTTGCATCTCACATGCAAAATATTACAGTTTTAGTTTCAAGCCCATTTCAGGAAAAGGTTTATTAGACTGTTGTTCACTTTAAATCAAAGAATAGCCCATTCAAATAAACCATATATGCTTGGATAGCTAGATATGGCTATAGATACAGATATAGATATAAATATAGATACAGATGTGTGTGTGTGTATGTGTGTGTGTGTGTGTGTGTGTGTGTGTGTGTGTGTGTGTGTGTGCACGTGTGTGTGTGTGTGTGTGTGTGTGTGTGTGTGTGTGTGTGTGTGTGTGTGTGTGTGTGCGCGCGAGTGCGTGTGTGCATGTGTGCATGTGTATGTATGTGTGTGTACATATACATGAGTATATATTGGGTGACTTAAACACAAAACCATACAAAATTTGGTAGACAGCTCTTCAAACAAATAAAAGCATTGTTTGCCCCTTGCACTGCTATACTGACTGATGCTTATATATGCTATTTTCAATATGGTACTACAGTAGGGGTGAGGGCAGTTTGCCTTATTTTCATATTCAGTCAGTTTTGCTGTTCTTCTTTCCATTCAGACAGATAACATATCACCCATAGATCAGGAAAATAAATCAGGCCATCTTTAATAAACAAGAAGAGAATATTCTCGTGACAACTAAAAGATGGTAGAACACAGCTCATTTGTATTAGAATCCAGACAAGATGCACAGTGTTTGTAAAATGGTGATTATAAATTCAAAGTACAGAAAAAAATCTAAACGTTGTCCATAGTACTTGTCTGTGTGTGTGTGTGTGTGTGTGTGTGTGTGTGTGTGTGTGTGTGTATATGTATAATATATATATATATATATATATATATATATATATATATATATATATATTTATATATAAAAATATGAATATGTTCACCCAAGTCTATAAACCAGACTGGCGACTCTTGCTGTGAAATGATTACCCAAGTGGTATGATGCATTTTGCCTAGTCTACCCATAATTATTTGGGCTAGTTTTTCATTAAAAAGCTTTGTAAACTTTTCACAATTGCCCTATTAAATTTAGTGTTTCCCCCTGTGACTTCATTTCAGGCAAAAGTCCATAGACTTTAAAGGATACGTGCATGTACATATGCAGCAGAATCTATGTAGGTCTAAGGAAGCATCCCATGTTTATCCTGAGCTGATGTCACTGAGGTTAATGACCAGTGTTAGAGATTAGTTACATTTGTGCAGGAAAATTATTTTTGCAAAGTTTTTTTTTTTTGAGCTGGAATAAAACATTTGACATTAGAATTAGACAGTATTTGTCACTTTATGCATCACATACGATGTGCAAAAGTTAAATCACGCAATCAAGACAAATCACGTTAAACATAAATTTGCAAATAAACTGCAAGCTGGACTTGGCTCTTTAATTGTCACATGCTTTCATGCTGTATTGAATGTAAAAATATACCAACTATTTGACTTGGAGTTATTTGAAAGTTGGACTATTTCTTGTTTATCATTGTAAACAAAATGGATATGCTTACAGATTTTTAGCAATGACAAAACTAGAATGACAGCATTTATATAAATTGTGGCACTTCTAGAATCTTAACCAGTTCCTACATTACATAACCTTTATTTTATTTTATTATTTTTCAGAAATACTAGTTTATCACAGTACATCAGAAACAAGCTAATGCACTGACCTGAGTGAAGACACCTAAAGAAAAGGTACGGATTAGTTTGCTGCTGTAGGATTTACATTCACTGTGCATATTTTTAGCGCAGTTCAAGACAGGGTTTTAATAATGTATGGAAATCTCTATATACTCTTAAACAAAATAGCTTTCTCAAGTTGAGTGAACTAAATAATTTACTAGAATGAACTTTATGATGCAATCAGCTTTTCAACAGTGCTGCCTGGTTGTAAATGTTGACCTGTTAACATAACTCTTTTTTATGGAATTGATTTAACTCTAAAATGGAACTGCTTCTGTTGGCTGAAGGATTCAGTTTCTTTAAGTGCTTTTTTCTTTTTTATTTCATTTAACTGCACTGTCCTTATACAGCAGCTTGCTATAGTATTTAAGCTTGTGGACCAAGGTGCAGTTACATGAAAAGTTGAAAACATTGAATAAATGAGCAGGTATATTTTGGCAGCTTAAACGCTTTGAACTGATGGGGCAACATTATAATAATCTCCTATATTTGAATCCACTTACTTAATTTTTGAGTTAAAATGGACACACATGAAAAAAGGTGTCATCAAGGGTCAAATGATCAGACTAAGTAGGCTTACTTCTGATGAACATATTTTTTGGAATGAGCTTACATTTCTTAGTGAATTATTTCTCCAAAGGGGTTATGACCAAAGGTGGTTAGAGGGAATAGAAAAAGAGGTTTCACTCTTAAGAAAAGGTGTTGCTCAGCCCATTTTGTCTTCTGACGACATAATAGTGGAAGCTCCAATATGTTTACATCACAGTAATAAAAGAAAGAATCAAGAATTCAACATAGCATTTCCTCTGAAAATAGTAAATGAAATTTGGTGTATAAAGGAAATTATTGAGAAGAACTGGAGAATTATTTTAGGTAACAAGGAATTAAGTATATCTTTGGGTCATTTACCAAAGTTTACATACAAAAAGGTGACAGAAGTTAGAAACTTCTCAGAAGTCTGAAACTTATAAAGGTAGATCAGTTAGTAACAAAAGGACTGTAAACAATGTAGGTTCATGTGTAATTCGTCCTTTATTACTATAGAACATTTGGGACAAACATTCTGGGCAAATAAATATTTTAATTGCCATAGTGAAAATGTAGTCTACATGGCTACTTGTTCCACATGCAAAAATTACTATATAGGTAAAACAAAAAGAGTTTTAAAACGTAGAATTTATGAGCATGTTCTAGCTATAAAGAAAAAAGATAAAAACAATTCTTTAGCTAGACATGCTCTTTCCTGCACGGATTTTAAGAAATTTGAATTTTTTGTTTTAGATTATGTAGAGAAAAAAATGTTTGGTGGTGACATTGACAACAAATTAGAACAGAAGGAAGCATTTTGGCAGCTCCTTTTTGG
>NC_056739.1:371787987-372012987 GCF_019279795.1 Protopterus annectens | reverse complement strand
AAAGATGAATGCTTTAGCCCTCGTGAGAGCTTTGTCAATATGTACATGCCTATATACATATAAAGCATATGCATCTATGTACACATTCACATAATATTTGGATTACTATGACAGTTGTGAGGCGTACATGACTAAAAAATGATGTGATTGAATTAAAAATGTATTGCAGTCAGTGTTAGGATTGTGCAGCTGCTTTTTGCGATTCCTAGACAGCATTAGTAATGTGTAGACGTGCAAAATAGTAGTGGTGAATATAAGGAGGTATATAAATCAGACGCAGTGAGTCTGAATGTCGAACAGTGTAAAGTGGAGCTACTGTGCATTGTAAATGCCAAACTAAATTTCCTTGGTGAGTGAGTGAATGACATCATGATGATACAGTAGGAAATGTTTCTACAAATATTTATGTTCTTAGGAGGTTTATCCATTTAAACAGCCTCTTCAGGGGTTTAACACAGCATTTTTGAGAGACAAGATTAACTCATGTCATTTATGCCCTGCTCCAATGTGTTTTCAGTGCTGGAATGATACTAGGTTATGCTTCCAAGCAGTACATGGAAAAGGAACCCGTGATCATCAGTTTTTGAACTGCATCTATAGTGCTATGAGAAGCACTGTTAAAAATAGCTGTAGTCCAATGATCTGTTTTTAACCTAATTCCATCATTTACCTAGTGATCTGTTTTAGAATGAACAGTGATAAGAAACTCATTCAACCAAACGTTTAGGCATAAATATATCATGATGTGATTTCATTCTTTGGAGACACATTTCCCTGGCAGGCATCGTATGCTTCTCCGGAGAAGCAGGCATACCAGCAATTTTTTTGTTCTTTAAATCGTCCACATTATTTTGTTCAAGCTGTACATCTCTAAACACATTATCCCAATAATGTTCTTAACTGACAATCCCTCAACTAAAGTTTGACTTTGTGGAAACTCAAATAAACATATACCCCAATGGTTCCAATAACTAATTTCCAAGAGCAGAGGAATAGTAGCAGATGATATATTTCTAGTAATTTTGTTTAAAAAATTAGTATAATTCTTATCCAAAATCATACATGACTCTCCTTCAAAGTACATTACTGTATCTTACACCTTTTCAGGCTTCACAGAAGCCAACACCAGTATCTGTTTTGCTAGTAAGGCAAAAGGGATATTATTGCCAAACTATGTAGTCAGGTGTAACTGTTGCATCTGACACCATACAGTCTGATATAGGTAAAAACCTACAACCTTTCATATTGCTGTATGTCAGGTTCTTAACACTATTCACAACACCTTTCTCAAAATCAGATAAGTTCATTTGCAGTGAAAATGAGAATTTATCCTCATCTCAGAGATAATGTAGGATAAACCAGAACTTATCAAAGTGCACTTTTGTTTTAGAAGACAGTATTCCATAAATCAGAGGAAACATTTTTAAGTCATTGCCTGTTCCACTGCAACCATGTAATGAGAAAATTAATTTGCTTTCATTTGTATTAATAGAGAAAATACCATCAGCCGTTAAAAAGATGACTAGCAAAGACATGTAAGATTAGAAGGTATAAATTGTACAATATCTGAAATACCTGAATCTACCTAACCACTTTGTCAGGAAGATGCCACATCTGACTGATGGTATGTCAGGTGCTCATTGTTTAAGACTTGAATATCTTTCTTGTGGGAGCCCCTTTTCCAGAATCTGCTCTACATTTTGCTTTAAAGCTTTGCAGTTGGATAAATATGTGACAGTATATCCCTATGTGGTTGTTCATACCTCACTAACAGTTTGACAGGGTTAATTTGTTTGTCCACAAGTTCATTTTCTATATCATGTCTACCTACATCCATTGATGCCATGATAGAGTCTGACCCATGGTGGGGACCTAAAAGCTTAACTAATATATCATCAACTTGCATTTCAGTCACAAATCTCCACTTGCATTTATCACTCTTTCTTTTTGACAAATGCTAGTATTTTTGCCTAAGTTCTTCTTTTCTGCATTAAGTAGGTCTTTCCCTTTTCATGACAGCACTCTGGAGTAAGCTGAATGAGTTAGACTAGGATGAGCTTTACTTTGACCAGACTGCATTATAACACCTTTCTTTGGTTAAAATCACTTAAGACTACTGAATGTAGAAGTACATGTACACCAATTAGAAATAACACTACCATATCAATCCTTGTTTTTATTGGTTATTACAGAACTGTTATGTATCACTACTAACGTTTACACATACTATGCATAGACAGGTCTCTTGGTATTCTATTGAAGTAACAGTATTTACATTTCCTTTTCAAAGTAATAATATCATCATAGCCCATTTGCTAAATCAGAACAATTTGACATAGTAGGTGCTATAGCAATAACCCACGCCTGGGTGTGGGTAATGCTGGATTTACCCACGGTTGCCATGGTTTGGTCGGCCTCGACCAAACAAAGCCAACCGTGGGTAAATCCAGCATTACTTATTGTTATCTAATGACATTATTTAAGAAAAGAAATAATTACTTTTCTTAAATAATGGCATTGTATAATGCCTCTTTACTGCCCTTCCGCAGCTGTCTGGTATTCTGCGGCAGTTCTGATGTACTGCGCATGCCTACGCAGTACATCAGAGCTGTGGCCAAAAGCAACGGAGAAAGCAAGATCTCCGTTGCTTTTTCGCTATGTTAAATGGGTTTAACATAGCGAGACAGCTTTAAAATAAGCAACAGAGATCTCCGTTGCTTATTGTAAAACTGTCTCGCTATGTTAAACCCATTTAACATAGAGAAGCAAGGGAGATCTTGCGATCTCCATTGCTTTTTTTTTAAAAAACTGTCTCAATATGTTAAATGGGTTTAACATAGCGAGACAGCTTTAAAATAAGCAACGGATATCTCCGTTGCTTATTTTAAAGCTGTCTCGCATGTTAAACCCATTTAATATAGCGACAGCTTTAAAAAGCAATGAAGATCGCAAGATCTCCGTTCTTACACACTGTGTCGCTATGTTAAAGGAATTTAACATAGCGAGACAGTTTTAAAAGCAACGGAGATCTCCGTTGCTTTTTAAATGTGCCGCTATGTTAAACTCTTTTAACATAGCGAGACAGTGTTTATACTAATGGAAAAGTCCGGCGACCTTTTCCGTTAGTATATTGAGGGATTTACAACGGGCACGCTGGTTGGGCTGGCCAATCAGCGTGCACGTTTTAGGGGAGGAATTGTATAATTCTTAATATACCTTGTCTGGCAATGTTTTATACTCCTAATGCAGTCCATCACAGACAGTGCTTTTGTATAGCAACCTGTGATTTAAACATGACCTTCTGCAACATCAACAGAATGGTCTGGATGGACACATATGTCTTTCACAGGATACTACTGTTATGGAACAGGCTCCCCATCCACATAAAACAAAGTTCATCCCTGTCCATATTCAAGCGCATCTTGGATCTGTGGATGGCAAACAAAACATTTAGTCCAGGACTGCCCCTTGTATTACTAATGGACACAGACAGCTCCTAAATGTTTTATCTTATGCATGGGTCCCCTCAAATTATCTATGGAATGATCCCAGTTATTCTCATTAGGGGTAATATATAATTATATACACACAGTTGGCATAATGGTTAAGGTTTTTGCCACTAATTGCACAGGGTACAGGGTTCGATCCTGATCTCTTACCAATGCGTGTCTGGAGTTTGCATATTCACTTTGTGTCTCTGTGGGGTTCCTTCTATCTCTGACAAATATGCTGAGTGTCTCCATCTCAGACTCAGCTAAGAACAGAGTGCTGGGCAGCAGCACAGACTCTAGATGATGCCCTATATATGGATGAGTTGTATAGATCAACTGCTTTGGGCATCTATTGTGGTGTGCAGTATCCTCATGATCACAGACTGTGAGCAGCGGCAGGGCTAGCCGCTTGATGGTGTTAAAAATATGCCTGTAGGTCATCTGGTCATGTTGATTAATGTTGGCAAAATGCACATGGGTATTTGCCAGTGATAAGTGGGTTGATGACCCCAGCCTACTTTTACCTGTTCTAGGGACACATGCTAATTGTGGGAGTCATATATGTGCCCCTGTTGGCCAGTGTATGCCCCCCAAGGAGCTAGAAATGAGGAAAACATACAACTGGGCATTCCTAGACTTGCAGAAAGCATCTGACAAGATCACAATAAGCTACTGACTGGCCAGTGTCCAGTTTCTCAGTTTGAGTTATCTGGGATAGCTCTGTTGAGTGAAAACTGTACATTAACCAATCAACCTGCTAAACATGAACTAAGAATTGCTACACTCATTGTAGGTTCACTGGCAGGATGCAGCTTAGAAGTGGATGGTATGATGGTAAGGAGGAGACTGGACATCCTATGTATCCAGCAGACAAGATGGAAGGGCACTGCAGCAAAACCACATGGCTTGGGAGTCAGAGTCTACTGCTCAGAAAGACTGGTGAGAAATGGTGTTGGGATTGTGGTGAGGGAGAAGCTTCAGATGACACTGATGGAATCAGACTCTGGCCTAATTATAGGGCAACATTCATAATTTCAGCCTATGGTCCACAGCAGGGCTGTGATAGTGAGGAAAAAGTGCATTCATACAGCATTTATATGACCTACTAGATTATGCAGGACAACAGGAATTGGTGTTGATAATGGATAACTTGAATACACATATCAGTACAGACAGAACAGGATATGAGGAATTCCAGGGACCACATGGGTGGGGCAACAGGAATAAAGAAGAAGAGGCCATTCTAGGCTTCTGTATGGCAAATAGCTTAATAGTAGCTAATACATGGCTCAGAAAGAGAGACAGTCATAAGATTACATAAGAGTGACCAGGCTGTACAAATTTATGAGAAACGGGCTTTTGTTTCAGATTGTATCACTAAAGTCAGATTAATGCAATGTCATATTTTAGGACAGAATGCTTGTTAAGACATGGTACAGAATAACTATTTAGTGACAAAAGTCTGTAATAGCAGAACCATGATCAGAGCAGTGAATCAGATAGTGTTCAGAAGACATCGGATCAGAATGCATTTGAGAGTTCGGCCTCTCCTTCTTTAACCTTGTTGCCCCATCCATGTGGTCCCAGGTAGTCCTCATATCCTTTTCTGTCTGTCCCAATATGTGCATCCATGTTGTCCATTATCAACACTAATTCATGTTTGCATTCAGACAGCAGTTGTAGAACCTACTATTTAATGCAGGACCTCTTGGATGAGGGACTGTAAATTCATGCACGGGGGGGGGGTGACACCTCTGTCCATCATGGACAGGGGCAGTCGGTGCTGATCATAGACTTGCTCTGCGAATAATGACCATCTAACCAAGGTCAATTAGGGGACACGGGCATAACATGGCTAGGCTTGTAAAGGTCCTAGGACCATTAGCCTAGTAACATCCTATGAATCTATGAACCTATAGTTACAGTGGTGCCAAGCAGAGACATTTGAGAAATAAGTTGTTATTGTACTGCATTATCAGTCAGTCTCTGCTTCTAATCCTAGGATGCATGAGTGTAGTGCAAAATAGACATGCTTAATAAACAAAAAGCAACAAAACTTTATACCTTACTGCATAGACAGAAATTTGGAAAAGAATGCGGACAATGCATAATGTGACACTTAAAGAAACATTGGTAGAATTAGTGCAGACTATGTACAAGTTCCCGAGCAACACACAAATGAACGTTTTTTTCACTTGGACAGGGGCTACCAGTGGGAGTGGGGATTCATCAAGGTTCAACTCTGAATCCATGGCTGTTCATACTGCTGATGGACTACATTAGCAAACAGGTTGGTGGGAATACATAAATAAAGCTGCTGTATGCAGACAATGTGACATTATAAGAAGACTCTGAATGGGAGTCTTGACAAATGGTAGTGGAATAGAATGCAAAGCTGAAGGCACATGGGACAAAAATGAGTACAGACAAAATAGGTGTCATGGCAGAGAAAACAGTAGAACAGGTTAACATGCTCAATTATCTGGGCATGGTGGTTAAGAGAAGGGATGTCTGAATGAGGACGTAAAAGCTAGAATCAGAGGGGCTGCAACCAAATGGCACAATTTGTCAGGAGTAGTCTGTGATTTTTCTGTATCTTTTTGCCTCCTTACTTGCTGACCTTCAGCACCACTTCACTGAGACTATCTCCATTTTTTCTTTGTCGGTGTCAGTGGAGGTACTTATTTTGGTGAGTAGCAGCTGGCATGAGCTATCCAAGCAGGCATGAAGGTTGCTTGAGCTTGACTCCCATGGAGCCATCAGCTTTCCTTTCAGCCAGTTCTCTACCTAATGGTTTGTCAGTCCCATGCTACTAACCATCCTTACTGAAAGACCAAGTACCTACAGAAGAAAGAGGCAGTATAATACAAGTAGACCTTCCCCTGAATCAAATGCCCACCTAGTGGTTCAGCATTCCTCTGCCAGTACCATTCACTTGATTTGTCTGAGAGTATACAAGGAAACCTCATTTATATGGTCAGCCAGGTGTTTCCAGTATACTCTAATCCTACTCTCCTGTGGGTGATGTGAGCATCAGCTTCACCACAGGGTAATGCTACTCCTTCCCTCTGAGCATGCTTGTTACTACACATAAGCATCCAGAATCTACTATCACAGGTTGGACAAGCTCCATTTGCGTGGTGATGATTATCCAGGTGAAATCCTCTCACTCCCTACTCATGGATAGGTGAGCCTGGCATCAACCACTGACCCCCAACCCTCTTCCCATCTCTTCCAGGACCCAAGTAATTACTTGAACTTGGGTTAACTGGGTTATACTTAGGGCTTTATGTATGCCACAGAGCCAAATTAGCATTTTTCTAAGTTTATTCCAAATTTATATCAGGTGCTGCCATGTTGCGCAGAAAGCTTCTAGAAAATTCTGTAGAATGTTTTTGGCAAAGAGCAAGGGAAGTGCACTGATATGCTAAATCATCTGGTAAGTACAATACCCACAATCCTCCGTCCGGTAAGTACAATACTCCCACTCCTCAGATTTTATTGCAGGCAGATGAAAGCCAGCAAGGTCTTGTTTGCAGCCTTGTGATAGAAAGTTAGACCAATATCATATGATTTAAGTCCACTGTCAGATTCTCAGTGGTAACATTTTCAAATTAAAGCTACATTAGCTATAGTTTTTGTCATAATGAATTCATGACTAGATCCATGGGAAAAGACTAATAGTGGCATCAGACTATATCTCTTTACAGAGTACAGTAAAACATCATTACAGGAAGTCCTTGCATGACTCCAAAGAATTTTACCTTTATTTAAAACATAAAAGCTTCAATTTTTATACAGACTTGTTAAAGTTATATATATATATAACTGATATATTCAGTGGGGTTTATCTTCAGTATCATAAGCATGATATTCAAAGGGAAATACAGGCAAAAGCATCCAGATATGGAACATTTCACAATAAAAAACAAGATCACAAAGAGGGAATGTAGAACAGAACATTAGTAAAGTAGACATTAAAAAATAGTAGTTGAGGGAGTGGCCAAGATGCCTAAGTGTTAGCGGTACTTCTCTGATGCTCTGTCTCTAAAGATTGTAATTTTGAAAATTTTCTTCACAAGTTATACTTCTTGGTACTGTGGACTATCTACAAAGAAGAAATTATACTTTCAGAGTTTGTATCAAGAAATTTCCTGTCAGAAGTACCGCAGCTCTGTACAATTGGACAAAACTATGAGCCACACGAGAGCCTCTCCTCAGGACAGTTCCATGCAAAAGGAACTCCACACAATACTTTCCAGCATCCAGGACCTCTCAGTGATGATGGATAATTTAGAAAAGATTATGGAGAACATGAAAAAGGAAAGTAAAAAACAAATAGAAGAAGGAAATTATAACCAAACATTCAGAACAAATAGCAGCCATAGAGGAAACTGTAAATGACATTGATGGGAGACAAATGGAAAATGACACCTAAATTGACTTCCTTCTAAAACAGAATAATCATTCACTTGAGAAAGTCAAAGACCTGGAGTCCAGGTCAAGAATGAACAATGTCAGAATATATGGGGTACCCGAGAAGATGGAAGGAAATAACATGGTCCAGTTTTTAAATGAATGGCTGCCCAAGATATTAAACCTTCCTGAGTCTCCCTCATTTGGGATCGAGAGAGCCCACAGGTCTTTATCCAGCACATCTGCATCTAAAAACCCTAATGCAGTGAGATCTATTATAGTTAAATTGTTATCCACACAGGACAAGGACTTAGTATTAAGAACAGCTTGGTTGGGAAATCCAATACAACTTGATGGGAAAATATAAGGTTTGATAATGACTATACCTCCACTACATTATCAAAAAGGAAAGAATGTGTCCCTCTCATCAAAAGCTTGAAGAAAGATGACATAAAAGCTCAGATCTTGTTCCCTGCAAGAATTAAAATTACTCTCTCAGATGGACAAGAAAATATTCAACAACCTCGAAGAAGCAGCAGTTTGTCAGAAAGAATAAACTGCTGGATAAATTAGAAGATATGGACATTTCATTGCCTAGTCTGAAAAGACAAGCTATCAATGGTAATTCATTCACAACTGATAAAAATACCAAGAAAAAACTAAAAGGAAAGTAAATGTTTTTATTGTCACTTGTAACCTTACTCATCTGACAGAAGTTATCCAAATACGTTGAGCCCAAATGAACAAATACTAACTTAAAAGTAAAAAAGCTTCTTTTATTATATATATTACTTTATATATATATATATATATATATATATATATATATGTGTGTGTGTGTGTATATGTATATATAAAGCCTTATATAAAATCAAGCAGTTCAGTCATGATCTAGTTGCTGATTGTTGGAGTGGCACCTTGTATAAATATTAACTGTAACTAGTGCATTGCCAACAGCTTGTGTATTTTATATGTGCCCTTATGCACATTAAAATATATATAATACCAAGCTATTAACATCTAAGAGGCACTAGATCCTTTTAGTAAAACTGCTGATAGAAGGTGAAAGTAATAATATGCGTTTCTTTTTTTTTTTAACTTTATAGTGTTGTACACTGGGAAATACATGGGGGCGTCAGTGTAAATACATTTGCCAAGTTTACTCTCTGACTTGTTATTTGTTATAATAGGATAGTAATGGGAGTAATAGTGTGCAGAAACTGATATTTTATACTTATGACTGAGTATATGTGTTTTAAAGCATGCTGTCTTATTTACTGTATCCATCAATAGGGTAGGCATTGTCAGTTTTGATATAACAGTTTCTTTTCTACCTTCATCTCAATGATTGTGCGTGTTTAGTTTCCTTTTCCCTCCATAAACAGATGTAAGTCTTGCTAATTCTGTCCTCGAGACGATTTTCTTGCTAGAATGCAAAAAGCTTCACCTATTTAGTGTCTCAAGTGCAGTATAGCCATTTTTTTCACTCATAGCAGCTTCCCAGATGATTTACTTCATGACAATAGGAAATATGTGACCTTTGAACTTTCGTCATCATCGCTCGCTGCTCTGTGATGAAAAAGACATCAGATTTTGGCTGCTGGACTGTAAAATTAACTATATCAGCTTTTCTACACTGTAGAGATGTAGTCCTAGCTGAATCTACTCAAAAAAGGTACTAAAAGTGTTTCTTATTTACAAAGCTATTCAGTGAAGTGCTTTTAACATAGTAGTCACATTTTACTGTCTGGATAAATGCATGAAGTTATTTCAAATACTTCTAATGCTTAGTAATGTTGGGATAAACTGATTCTGCTTGTTAAAACAAAAATGAAGTATTATGTTTACTGCTGATATACAAATCTGTAATGTAATAAGTTTTATGAAAAAAGAATGGACACAATAATATTTATAGTTCTAACAATATGTGCATTTATTATTTTACTCAAACTACTTGATAATCTAAAAATCACATGTAAGCATGATAACACATTTTACTGATTCTACATGTATGCATCTTCTGGAAGAGTCATGCCGTCACACACATGGTTTAGAACTATATATACCTCCCCTTATATACACACATATATATATATATATATCTACAAATAGTAAGAAACTATAATAGAAGACAAGCATAGTGTTCAGTGCATGAGTAAATAAGATAGGACAGCATTCATAACTGTAGAGAGTTTCTTTTCGTTTCTCATACCTTGTTAACATTTCATTCTCATTATTTCCTTCTGAAATGTGTTAAATATTGGCAAGACTGAATTTAGGAGATTGTATTTCTTTTATACATTTTATTCTAAAGTCTTACTACCAAGTGTAAAATATAAAGGACTTGATGTGAAGATGGCAGTAAGTTACTCTAAATCCTAATAAGAGAAGTGTAAATCTTTTTGTTTACTTCATTATTTTATTAACAAATGTTTTATTTAGCAACCACAAGGTACTTATTGCTTGAAATAGCATGGTTTGTGACATAGCTGTTTGAAACTATATCTTATGTTCATAGCTGTTGATTAAGGTAGTCAATTCACAGTCTAATGGCACCTTAAAAGAACTCTTTAGAATTCTTACATAAGTCAGGTTAGTCGTCACATCCTAAAATGCATTGTACATTTCAGAAATTACAGGCTGAAGCATTAGACTAACAATGGCTATTGCTTGTAGGATGGTAGAAGGTGGCTTCAATGACTTGTTCATTGAACCAGGAATTTTAAATTCCATGTTTGGTATTGTATATAGCTCTGATTATTTGTTAGAGATGTATAAATTTAAAATTGTGTCCGTAATAGAATACACAATGCAAGAATGTGTTTTCAGATATGTCTATCTATAAATGTGTTTCGCTTAATGTCAATGGTCTTAATAACAATATAAAAAGAGGAAGTTTATGTAAATACCTTAGAACAAATAGAGTGGATATTGTATTTATACAGGAAACCCACCTAATACAAAAAGATGTGAATAGGTTGATTTTTAATGGTTATTCAACACTTGTTGCTTCTCACTATCAGACCAAGAGGAAGGGCACTATGATTGTGTGGAAAAAATCCTTTCCAGTACCTAAAATTATTGATTCATATTCAGACAAAAATAGTATGTTAAGTATGGTAACTTTGGAAATAAATAGAAAATACATCGCCTTAGTTAATGTATACTGGATACCTGGCATTGGAGCAGGAACAGCAAACAAGTACTTAGAACTAATCTCATTTAAAGCTAAAGGAGACATTATATGTGCAGGAGATTTCAACTACATTCTTTCCAAGAATGACACTACTAAGAATGGTAACTTTAAAATGTCAGCTGCAGCAAAAATATTAAATAACTTTATTACCTCTTCAAATTTGAGGGATAGTTATACCATAAGACAATCAGAATCCCTACAATATCCACATTACTCTTATAGGTATGGCACTCAAACAACTATTGATAAGATATTTGTTGCTTATA
Organism: Protopterus annectens; assembly: GCF_019279795.1. NCBI lineage: Eukaryota > Metazoa > Chordata > Ceratodontiformes > Protopteridae > Protopterus > Protopterus annectens. Next base: position 372,001,618 of record NC_056739.1, on the reverse strand, counting down.
ATTTATTATGTAAGATACAGGAAGTCAAGATCAGTACATGCCCATTGTCCGACCACAACACTATTTTTTTCACAATCCACATAACACCCAGAGACCTGATATACTGGCAAAGATTACCTGCATACATTACCAAATTTAAAGATTTCAGAGAATGGCTGTTAAAATAAATAAAACCCTTTCTAGATTTGAATGATAACAACAAGACTTCTAGAATTATACTTTGGGATAAACTTAAGTCATACTTATATGGTAAAATCAAAATCATACTTATATGGTAAAATCAAAAGTTGGTACTTAAAAATAAAGAATGGGACAAGGAGCTAATACACATACAGTCAAAAATTGGCACATTAAAAAAGAACTTGAATTAAAAAGATGCTGTAAAACTTTCTGAAATAGAGCAACTGAATAGGACATACACAGACATTTTAAATTTAAAAGTAGCAATAAACTTTGAAAAAATAAAGCTATGAACCTATACTATTAATCCAAAGAATATGCATACACATGCACTTAAATCTAAAAGAAAAGCCCGACAAAAGCTACTCATATTAAGTAAATTATCGACAATTCCATGACGAAACCTAAACATGTAACAGATTTAAAAGAAATACTAGAGGCCTTAAGAACACACCATGAAACACTAAATAACACCAACCTACATAATACTGATAATAGTATGAGAGAAAAGTTTTTGAAAGATAATATTGATAAAAGATTAACAAAAGAACAAAACTTTAGATGTCTTAAGTCTATATCATTAAAGGAGCTTAAGGGAAAAATACAAAACATTAATAATAATAATAATAATAATAATAATAATAATAATAATAAGGCCCCTGGCCTTGCTGGACTAATACAGGAAATGTATAAGATACTTCCAGATGAGACCTTGGAAATTCTAATAGATGCTTTTGAAGAATTCAGAAAGAATGCTGGCATTTTCCCTTCCTGGAAATATGCTATGATTTCACCCATTTTGAAACATGACAAGGACCATAATTTTATCATATCTTATCACCCTATTTCCCTTCTGAATGTGGACTACAAGATTTTTACATCTATTCTAGCAGATAGATTAAATCAATTTTTACCAAAAATAATAAAATATGATCAAACAGGGTTTATTTCACCACAGGAAGGTTCAAGACAATTTAATAAGACTATTAACATTAATGGACTATGCAAACAAAAAAAGAGATAATTAACAATTATTAGCCTGGACTTGGACAACGCATTTGATTCTTTGAGTTGGCCCTATTTATTTTAAAGTTCTAGAAATGTATAACTTTTCCTCAGATTTTTTAAAATTGCTGAAGAAATTATACATTACTTCTATATCATACATTAAAATTGGAGCTTTCTTGTCAGGACCACTTAAAATAATGAAAGGCACCATGCAAGGGTGCCCTCTATCACCCTTATTATTTGCTCTATCAGTGGAGCCATTAGCTAATTACATAAGAACTAATGATAACATAAGCAGCTTCTATGTCAATGCAAAGTACAATTTCAAAATCCAGCTTTTCGCTGATGTTATCTTATTAATAATTGGGAAAATAAATACCTCAACTGAACATCTTATAGAATCTCTTCAAAACTTTGAAATTATATCTGGCCTACGTTTTAATCAAAATAAAACTGAAACTATTTTGTTAAAAAAATAAACCCCATTCTGGACAGATATAGAGACTTTAATCGGGCTAACAATATGATTAAATATATAGGCATAAGCATTAAAGTAAACTGGAAAGACACTAGGCAAACACATTGCATAATGTTAATAGACACTGTTAAAGATTACTTAAACAAATGGAACAAAATGTTATTCACCATGGAAAAAAGGCTATCATTACTTAAAATGATCATACTACCCAAAATTCTATATGTTTTTCAAGCCATCCTAGCACCCCCTTCCAAAACACTAATGAGACAACTTAAATCTCTATTAATAAAGTTTTTATGGTTTTCAAAAAAAACAAGGATTAGTCATTCATGGCATTACAGAAGTTGGAAAGAGGGTGAAATCTCATTTCCACATCTAGAACTGTATACTAAATCAGTTATTTTTAATATTATAAGTAATTGGCTAAACATCAAATATACTTCCAACTGGAAAAATCTACATAAAGAAATATTACTAGACAATTGTGAGGAAACAATAAACAATGATATGTTTTCTGAAGTGAAAAAAGTTTACCTTGTCATAAAAAACATTTGCTTTAATACAAGTAACAAAAAAAATTCTCTTCTTCTTCTTTCGGCTTTTCCCGGTTAGGGTTCGCCACAGCTGATCACCTGTCTGCTCATGATTGGCAGTGGAGTTTTACGGTGTCTAGTTGCCAGCCTGGCACCCAACCTTCCACAGAAGGCAAACACATGCATGCACTCGCACCTAGGGCCAATTTAGAATGTCCAATCCACCTACAGCATTTCTTTGGGATGTGGGAGGAAACCAGAGCACCTGAAGGAAACCCACGCAACCACCACGAGGACATGCAGACTCTGCACAGAAGGCACCCAGTCAAGGATCGAACTGGAGAACCTCTTGCTGTGAGGTGGCAATGCTAACCGCTGCAGCACTGCAACCACCCTAACAAAAAAAAAAAAAATCTCTCCTTTTGTTAATTATATAGTAAACAATTTCAAACAGCTAATGTTCAAAGATTATAACATGGGAAATCTTTTATTTATTATGTTTCCCATAGCTTTAACAAATAAATGCTTGGACTCTTACATGGGAAATCTTTTATTTATTATGTTTCCCATAGCTTTAACAAATAAATGCTTGGACTCTTATAACATGAAATAATAGAAGAAATGAAAGGGAATGGGCTAGTGTTCTGGTATCAGATTCTTGATCACAATTATATACAGGATGCAACCTTTCTCATAGCAAGATATAACATTAATCAAAACAACTGGCTAAACATACACACTTTTAGAGAACATATAGTTAATGAGTTTAAACTAAATCAAATAGTGAAATCCACACCTAGACCCATAATTCTAACACTTTTTTGTGAAAACAATACACTATGCATAAAGTCCCTATGGAACTATGCAGAAAAAATAATAAATCTAGCTTTTCAGAAAAAGAGAAATCAGTAATACTTAAACCAGTCAGTAAAACTACATTATCTCCTTTTGGAAAATTTACACATGGAAATTTATTCACAGAAGTTTTTTTACACCCCCCAAAATGGCATTAATATCAGGTAATGAGACATCATTATGTTGGAGATGCGAAGAAGCAGTATATGTAGACTGGGTACATATATTTATAAAATGTAATTCTGTAATTCCCTTTTGGTCGGAATTCAAATCCTTTATTAAAGCGTTGTGGTCGGTTAAATGTGAAGTCACAGACTCATTGTTATTATTTAATGCTGCGATTCTAGTGTATGTTCCAAGTACACAAGTGCACCACCTCTGGTCCCTCCTTGCAATAGTAAGTAAAACCATTACCTCAAACTGGAATAGTAAGAAAATTACACCTTTTATGGAATTTATATCACTGGACAAAATAGTTTGTAATAGAGAATTAATGATTATGACTTTAAGAACTACAATAATGACACATAAAAAACTAGCTTGGTTACAACTTAAACAATTGTTAGATAAAATGTGAATGTATTGACAAAGTTACTTCTATTATGGACATTGATGCATTTGTATTTATGAAAACTCAATAAAACTTCTGGAATACTTGTGAAGTGAAGGATTTGATGTAGAAGGTCTAACACAGGTATATCACAGCATAATGGAGTGAGTCCCCAAAGTAAGGAGAAACATGAGGATCAGGAGACTTCAGAAGAAGAAATATGGACATGGGGAAGAAAAAAGACATTTAATAGGGTGTAATATTTATGCAACGGAGAAAGCAAAACTAATTAATACAAAAAGAGCAGCACCAAAAATATTTGAAGAGAAATACAGGCAAAGGCATCCAGACATGGAAAATTTTACAATACAAAAAAATTAGAAAACAAAGATGAAAAGAAGAAGAGAGGATTAGTAATGGAGAAGTTAAAGAAATAGTAACTGAGGTTATGGAGTACCTGTGAATTGAAGGATTTAAATACTTCATCACGGTAGAACAATAGATCCCCAAATTAAGGAGAAACCAGTAGATCGAGAAACATCTGATCAGCTGCCTTATGAAGATACTTTGGAGCCTTCCTTAGGAAACCAATACAAACATTCAGTTGGAGATGCACAGCAAGATGAGGAACAAGAATCTGTGGCAAATCGGAGGCATGCTAGTGAGTTTCCATATTAAAGAGCAATAGATAACAGGATGAAACTGAAGAGAATGCGGCTCAAGAAGATGCTTTGGAACTTTCTACTGAATGCCCACAGGGACTGGAGAACAAAGAATGTGCCCTCAGTTTACAAGAAAATAATCTAAGAGAAGAGTTGCTTGATTTAACAGAGATGGTCAGACATATTAAGAACAATGAAAGAAATAGACTACAGAAAGTTTATAAAACCCAAAAAGTTAGAAGTTTGATAATACAAATGAACACAGTGATTAGGACTGTCCATAGAGATTCATGCAGTAAAATAGAACTAAACAGGATATTCAATTGTGTAGCTAAATTAGTAACAGATAAGTCTTACCGCAAAAACACAGGGTAGTAAGGGAAAAGAAGGGGAGAAATTGAATGCCATCATGAAAGTATCGAATAGAGAAAAATATAAACCAATTAAGACAAGAAGTGTCAGTTAGAAGAGTATAGAAGAGGAAACAAATCAACAAAAATACTCTGAAAGATAGACATGCTAAAACAATGTGCAGTATCAGAACAGATCAGTATCTATCATGCACTATAGCAAACAATAAACTAAAAATATCAACACAGGCAGAAAAACTTAGAAGACTTGCAGATAAACATAAAAGGAAAGTACAAAACAAGCAATTTATTGATGACCCAAAAAATGTTTTTTAGAGAATTGGGAAACAAGGCAAAAGAAAATGAAATACCACCAAAAAAGAAGAAATAGATTTATTTTGGAGAAATATCTATGAAGATCCTGTGGAACATAACAAAGATGCTAAATGGACAGAAGAAGTAAAAGAAAAGATGAGAAGTTCAAATGTACTCGATATGAAATGTCATGCAGTAATGGCCAGCAAGATTGAAACAAAGTTAAGAAAAGCTCCTAATTGAAAAACCCCAGGCCCAGATTCAGTACCTAACTTCTGGCTAAAAGTATTAACATCGTTACATGAAGTGAATACAGTGAATAAATCCAGCGGCAGACCAAGGACAACTGACGTATATTTTAATCTGGATGTAGTAACCATTTATGTGTTTAAAGTACTGGTACCTTAAGGGTTAAAGAGTTAAATTATATTTTAATTATATTTTAATTTGATTGTTTAACAAGCTTATCATGGAAAGTATTTAAATAGTCATATATTGTGATTAGTCATCTAAATAAGCCTCTTCTTTGAGATGAAATCACTTATCATTGGTGATTTTGGTTTTATTTTAATAAAAAGTCAGTTGTCCTTGGTCTGCCTCTGGATTTATTCACTATAAATAATTTTTCTGGTCACTTGTTTAGTGGACATATTCTATCTTTACATGAAGATTTAGCCATGAGAAAGAACTATTTATATGTACACCATGAACAGACACCAGCCTGGTTAACAACAGGAAAAACAGTATTCCTACTTAAGAGTAAACCTGTAAGCAATCCTAAAAACTATAGACCAGTAACTTGCCTTTCAACTACGTATAAATCATGCACTGGAATTGATGCCAACAGAGTTTATAGTCATTTAGAAGAAAACTCATTCATGGCAATAGAACAAGGGGTAATAAAAGAAAGTCATATGGAACAAAGGATCATTTGTTATTGAATAAAGTCATAATGGAGAACTATAAAAAAGGGGAAGAATCTAAGTATGGCATGGATAGACTCAAAAAAGAATTTGAAAGTATTCCACATTCATGGATAAAAGAGTGCCTGAAAATGCATAAGATGCACCATACACTGCTCGATTACATTATAGCAGCCATGAACCAGTAGTAAACCACTTTGCAGTTATGCCATGATAAAGGACGAATTATTATTCCAGAGACAAAATTCAAAGGGGGATATTCCAGGGTGACTCTCTGTCACCACTGCTCTTTTGTCTTGCCCTTAATCCATTAAGTTGTCTACTTAACAGATTAGGTCATGGCTACAATTTGGCTGGCAGAAAACAACAAACTATGAAGACTTTTCATCATCTTTTTGTAGATGATTTAAAACTGTATAGTTCATCAGACGAGGAACTGAAAGCACAACTGCAAGTGGTCAAAACTTTTATTCAGATGATATAAGAATGCCATTTGGTCTTGATAAATGTGCAATAGCAGCATTTAAAGAGGTTTAAAGCATTTAAACCTCTCTTCTCATCATATCTGCTTTTCCTATCAACTCTTCCTCCTTGTACTTGCTCTAGCAAACTGTATTCATACTGTACTCTTTTGTGTAATATTCTCTAAACCTTTTAATTATTTGGCCTATGCTATATACTGTTGCTCTCAAATTTTGGAAATTGTACTTAACTGTTATTTTACCTATGCACTGTACTGCTGTGTACACATTTTTGACTTGTACTATATTTCTGTGACCCTACTTTAATATTTTGTAAATATCATAATTACTTGTATTATTTCTGGAGCTTTTCTGCTCGGGTCTCCCCTGAAAATGGGCCCCTGGCTCAGTTGGACTAACCCAGTGAACAAATGTCAATAAATAAATAAATAAATATAGGAAAGTTACAGCACCAAGAAAATATAATTTTAGGTCAGGAATGTGATATAAAAGAACTTGAGCAAGAGGGAGTGTATAAACATTTGGGAATTGATGAAGGATCAACAATAAAACATGAACAAATGTGAATAAAACTCAGTAATGAATATTTTAGAAGACTAAAATTAATCCTGAAAACAGTACTGACATCTAGGAACAATGTCCAAGCTATAAACCAATTTGCTCTTCCTGTCCTAACTTACAGTTTTAGAGTGCCTGGCTGGCCCCAAAAGGTGTTGGATATGTTAGACAGGAAAACAAGAAGGATGCTTCATGCTCATCAAAGGATTTATAAAAATCAGTGCATACCAAGATTATATATTCCCTGTTCTGAAGGAGGTATGGGCTTCTTCAAAATTGATTACATGTATAGATCTGCAATCGTGGGACTGCATACATATCTGCTGACCTCCCAATAACCAAACATTGTGAAAGATTTGAAACATGAGAAGAATAAGTCTAAGATGACTTCCCTGGTTCGTTTACCAGAAGCATTTCAGCATCGAGCAGGAATGGAAATCAAACCAGAAGTAGATAAAAGTCAGGCAGTAGCTGGATGTGCCAAAAAACAAAAGAAAGAATGTAAGGTGAATGATTAGATGAGAAGACAAGAAATGTAGAAAATGCATAAATATAGTTGCAAGTATAGAAAAATCTTGGAACAACTCATATTGATCAAGATCAAACACAGGAATTGTTAAGGAGAGGTGAATTTAAAAAAAGAGATAATATTGGTGGCCCAAGATAGTGGACTACATACATGCTGGTTTACAAAGTATACTGAACATGTGGGAGAAACAGACATATATAGGTTTTGTGAAACAGAATTGGAAACAATTGCACGTCTTGTTGCTGGTTGTGATATACTAATGGCAGAAGAACTGTATACTGAAAGGCATTATAATGTGGCAAAATGGTTGCATTGGAGATTGTGCAAACACTATAATAGTGAGGTAGCTGAAAAACACTGGAAGCATGAGTCACAAATCAACATAGAAAATGATGATGTTTATATCACTTGGGATTATCCATTACCAACAGTTCAAAAAACAGATGCGAGAAAACGAGATACAGTAGTCCATGAAAAGAAGACAAAAGTAGCATTGATCATTGAAATTGCCACACCCAGTGAATGCAGTGTCTTAGGTACAGAAAGACACAAAGTCAAAAAATACCAGGATTTGCAGGCAGAAACAAGAGCAATGTGGAAGAAGGATATCCAGACAGTTCCAGTAGTAGTAGGAGCAACAAATCTTATAAAAATGAATTTATAATCATACTGAGATATATTACCGATATATATAACTGCATACGAATTGCAGAAAGCGTCCTTACTGGGCACATTGTGGGTGCTGTGAAGAGTACTTCTGGCTAACACCAAAGATTGAAATAATACAAATTTCATGAACTTTAATTGGACTTTGACTTAGGAATGGTGACCATTCCTGTCTTAGTATTAGAAACTCAAAAAATCCGGAGAAATTAAAAAAGACCTTAAAAGGTTTTTGAGCTGTTTCTTAGCCTGGAATGCCACAATGCAGGAATTTTATCAATGCCCAGTGAAACAACTTAAAACATTGAGACAAATATTTCTTATAGTTGACCAGAAAAAAAATCTGTCTAACTTCATTAAGTGACTGTATTTTATCTGAAGTATGTATGCAACAATGTTTATTTTAATATTTGCAGATGGGAATTACATATACTGTGTGCTTGACCTGATGAGGCATCTTTTTTTGAAGTGATAATGCCTCACTATTTCAAAGGGGAAGCATGTGAAACTAGTATCTGCATTGTATATATCATTAAAACTGCACAATAATCCATTTTCTGTTACAGCAAAAGAGATCTCACCATATAGTGTGATGTATGCGTAGAAAGCACACTCCTTTAAACAATGGGAAAACTGTGCCATGTGATGAATGCCTTTAGTTATTCTATAAGAAAATGTCATGAAGACATGGCCTCCGACTAATAGACACCTTATTCAGTTAGACCAGTTAGACCTGATAGTCTGATTCATTATTTTAGTTACAGGTATGCAATTGTGGTATTAAAAAAGGCATCTGTCATGGTAAAGGACAAGTATGGATGAGCCCTATGCAGAAATAAAGTAACACTGGACAAATTTGGGAAGCATGGTCAATATTTTTTTATTTTTATTTTCTGCAATGTGGAGTCTGTACCTCTGAACTTAAAAAATGACTGCTTGTCCCTTTCCCCATTTTCAAGAATCAGGGAAGTGTATATATTCCAACTAAAAGAATATCATACTTCTAAATAAGCCTAGAATGGATATCCCTTGAGTGTTATTCGACAGAGTAGATCAGGGCATGATTCACTGAAAGAATGACTGAAGACAGACAAGGATATACTATGATGAGAAAGTTTTCTACCAGGCAAGATTACCATTACCAGCAGATGAAGAAAGAAAATGAGTGAATTCTAATTTGATTGGTAGTCTGGAGTATTTTTTTTCTGGTTGATACAGATGTTGGCCACTTAGCATTTCTTTCAGCAGAGACTATGTTTATTGTTTTATAATGCATAAAAAGCAAGTAGTACCCTACTGGCTTTCGAGGTTCTGTGTGAATTGTCATAACCATTGAATAATGCAATAAGTAACCTCTATCCTAGTTTCTCAGTATTAGGTGAAGCCTTCAGCAAACAGTTCTCAGTAAGTATGCTAGTGCAAGTCATATTCCATCTCCATCATCCCCCTCAGATTTCGTACCACAATTTAGGCTAAATTTTCTGTTTACACATCAATAAACCACTAAATCTGCTAAGCACTGGTCAATAGTATAACAGATTGAGTGTTCTTTCCTTTCTTAAAAGATACAACACCATTATAGTGAGCTGGATAGCTGGTTAAAGGTCACTTACATTTACTTCCAAAAAGAAAAGGACACACTATAAATTTCAAATTATAAATTCACATCACTTCTATCTGTACATAAACTCCAGCCTTATGTTTCTTGATAGCATAATGCATACTTATCAAGCTAGGGCTTGGGATATTAAGAAGCCACTCTGTGTGAGTGATACACAGGATACTATAGTTATACTCAGAGATTTTATTTACAGAAGCTGTAACAAAAAGAAAAGAATAAGCAAGACATGGTCACAGACTGATCAGTGGATTTTTATTCTGTTTAATATAACACGTGCATTGCAGACCTTCCCTCACCAGAGATGCTCACACAAAACTTGAATGGCTGCATGACTATATGACCTGTCATTCATCTCAGTATCTGTTAGAATATTGTACTCTTACCCTGCTGTCTATACGAGTGGCACAAACAGTGACCTTTAAATTTTGCAGTTTTACACCACCTCTGACCTTTTATCTATCTAGATTACAATTCATACCATGCACTGACAACCTGCTTTTCCTGTGTTCAGATACATATTGTTCATAGGTGTGTACTAGGCTAATGGCCCTGGGGCCTTTACAAGCCTAGCCCATAGAAGAGTCCTGGCATTGTGCCACCCGTTGCTAGTTCTCAGTGCCTCTATTAAGTAGAGCCCACTGTTGTGATCCCCGGGGTGAACTTTCTATTTCCCATCCACTCATCAAGATTTCTCTTGAAGAGGTCTAGTGAGGTGCTCTGCTTGACATGTATGAGAAATCTATTCCAGGGCATAGACAGTCTCTGGGTTATGAACCTGTCCCTCCAGCATGTTCGGTTGAGGTCTCTGGAGCATGTGGTGCAGAGGGATTGGGATTTCTTTAGATGTAGCATTTCTAACAGAGCTGGGTCAGACATGGCTTTGTAAGTCAAGCAGAGATCGCCTCTAAGTAGGCGTTATGAGACAGAGAATAGTTGGAGTTTTTTGAGTCTGTCCATATAGGACATGTGTTTAAAGGCTAGGATCCTCTTTGTGAGGTACTTTTGTGGCCTCTCCAGCTGTTGCAGGTGTCTAGTGAAGTACATGCCAAATGGAGCATTATACTCTATGATTGGTCTAATGAGGGAAGAGTAGAGAGAAATGTTGACCTCTTTCCTCCTGAATGCAAAACCCTTGGTAATGAGATGTGTCACATAGAAGGAATTTCTGACCACACTGGCAATGTGGTGGTCGAAGGAGAGGTTGTTGTCAACCTGTGTCCCCAGATCTCTTATAATGCCTTCAGTGTTCAGTGGGCTCCCATCGATATGGTAATTAGTGGGAAATGAGTTTTTCCCAAAGGGGATGATGACACATTTTTTTGCATTAAGCTTAAGGCCATGGTTTCGACACCAGTCATTGGTCTCAGTGAGGCCTTTCTGTAGGATGTCTGCATCACTTGGGGAGTTAATAATGGTTCCCAGCTTGCAGTCATCTGTGAATTTGGTCAGCCAGAGTCCCTCCATGTTGGCCTGAACTTCTGAGAAGTAGATGCCAAACAGGAGAGGACCCAGGACCTATCCCTGTGGGACTCCATTCGTGACTGGTCTGCAGTCTGACCTGGAGTCCACTACTTTCACACTGTGTGTTCTATCTGTGAGCCAATTTGCAACCCACCTAATGATATAGGGATTGATGCTTAGTTTGGTAAGTTTATCAATAATTCCTGAGTGAGGAATGGTATCAAAGGACTTGGCCTGATCAAGGTAGGCTGTATGAACTGCCTTACCTTCATCCACTGCACTCGCGACTGACTCAAAGAAGTCTACTAGGAAGAGCAGGCATGACCTACATTTTACAAAACCAAATTGCATGAGATCTAGAGTTTGGAAATTCTCTATATCCTTGTTAATTAGGTCCATGATGATGCGCCCCATAACCTTACATGTCAGACTCATCAGGCTAATGGGATGATAATTTCTGGGGTGGGTAGTCGCTCCTCATTTATGGAGAGGGATGACTGTTGCAGTGCGCTATTCGTTAGGGACAAAGCCCGAGGTGAGGCTGTCAGTGAACAGGGCACACAGATGTGGTGCCAGTTCACTTTGTAATTCATGTAGAACACAGCCAGGGATATTGTTGGGTCCCATAGAAGCTGTATTCTTGGCCTTAGACAATGCAGCTTTAACCTGTGCAGCAGTAATGCAGGGTGCCTGGCATTTTTCCAGTATTGAGATTGGTCCTTTATGAGGGGAGAAAGAGGGGTAAAGTTGGCACTGAATCTGTTGGCCAGTATGTTGGGAATATCTGTTGGCTCAGTATAGGTGGTACCATTGTGCAGTAACTCAGAGCAAATCCGGGTATTGCTGTGGAGATTCTTGATATAACTAAAGAAGAATCTGTGGTTGTTTTTAGTGTCTGCTGCAATTCTGCCTTCATAGATGGCTTTCGAGGTTTTGATGAGGGATCTCAACTTTTTGTTGAGGTTAGTAAGGGAATTTTTCCAGTCTTGGGGATTCACCTTTTTCTGCAACAGTTTCTTCCTTCTTTTGTAGAGTTTATTAATGACAGGGGACCACCAGACTGGCTTCCTTTTTTTTGGAGGAGAGCGTCTTGGTTCTGTTGGGTATGGCTAGTTCCATGCATTTCTGTACGTGTTCGTACAGTGCATTGGTGTATGATTTGGCAGTCATTCATCTATTTTCCATTGGCATGGGTGCCATGAAGTTAGCCACCTCTGCTTTTATGAGTCCAAAGTCAGCTTTGGTGAAGTTTTTCATGGTGAATACCTTTGCAGGGGGTGTGGGTGAGATGTGGATTTCCATGGTGATTAGTTTGTGGTCAGCTCTAACCAGGGAGGAATTGACTATTGGTGTAGAACAATGGTTGCCCATATTTGTAATAACCAGGTCAAAGATGTTGGTTCCTCTAGTCGGGGTAAGAATGAGCTGGTCCAGTGCATTGGAATTGATGAATTCCAAGAAGCGTTGGGCCAGTGCATTGGTGCTTGATTAGTTTTCCCAATTGATGGAGGGGTAGTTGAAGTCTCCTAGTATGAGAGTGTTGGGTTGGACCTTGATAAATTTCAGGGTGCTTAGGAACATAGAGTGAGAGTCTAGGGACATGGTTGGGGACCTATAGCAGGCTATGAACTGGATCGTCATCTTACCCAGTGTTAGTTGTACCTGAAGTATCTCGGATGCATTATGCTGGGCTACTAGTCCGGAGGAGTGCATATCCTTTATGAATATGGAGACACCACAGCCTTTGGAGCTTCGGTCCATGTTTCAGGGCCAAAAGGTGTGGTATGAGTTATAGCCTGGTAGTGCAGGGATGCTTTCTGCCACTTTAAACCAGGTCTCCGTTACAGCACAAATGTTAATGTTCTCCATTTTGAGGAGTGCTTTGAGCAAGTGCATCTTGAAATTTAGACTTGTAGCATTGAGCAGCATGACCCTCAGATTGCATTTATTTATAGCTATTATAGTGGTAATTTGATCTTTGAAGCTCTGCCTAAAAAAGGCACTATTGGGGTGGCAAGAGCCTTAGCCAGTACCCGGAAACCCAGGGTTGGCAGTTGCAGGCCATCTCTGGCAAAGCATCGTCTGTCAATCATGTCATCCCATCTCAGACAGATACTGGATCTCCTTAGAATGACACCAGAAACTTTGCCAATTGTTGAAGTCAATCATTTTTTTTGTACTGCAGTATTGATTACAACTATGCATTGATCCTCACTAATATTATTCAATTATGTGTCATAATCATTTATACATTTTAATTAAAATTTTACTTTGGTGCCCATGCAGGACAAATGTGCAAGTTCACCAAATGTGGGTTGTACAGTTTTTGTGCTTATTGTGCTGGAAAGTTTTATCTACAAAGAGCATTTACAAGACGTCATATGTTTAATTGAGATCCCTGAGAGTCACTTAAAGTAGATTATTGGAATAAATTTGTTGAAAATGTAGGAATTCACATAGATGTGCGTATATGTAACAGCAGATGTTGATTAGTGACAGCTCTCATATCTGTCTTTTTAATTGGGTTTGTATTGTACTGCAAACACCTTCAGAAAATATTCCCTGTAAAGTTGATGTAAGAAGTCAAAGTTGATAATGAGCATCTGTCATTGTATTTTTGATGATCGTTTATTTTGAACTATTTTGTTTTGCCTTTTCAATGTTCATAACTGGTTTTATTTATACTTCAACTATGTTTCCCATGTTAGTCTTTCATTTTTGTTCTTTGTCATTTTTTTTCTTTTCTTTTCATTAATTACAGGTCTAATAAGTCACTACCTCATCTATCTTTTAAGATAACAAGGTGATGCATTAATTCTGCTATGGACAGCTCATAAAACACTGTGCCACAGAGGTGAAAAAAGGCATTTTATTAGGCCTAGCTTAGCCTGGTCAAGGATGTTGGCTACATGAGCCAGTTTTAATTCATTAGCTCCAGAAAAAGGGGTACTGTAGTCTACAAGCTTGAACAGGTTGTTTTACCTTGGAATATGGCTAGGCCCACTTCTCCATTTTTCTGCTTACCTTGATAAACTGCATTCTAAGGGCTCTTTACAGGTCCATGGTTCATATTCCATACACCATCTTTTCTCATCCCAAGCTAGGGCTGCATTGGGTAAAAATCCAGTTTCTGTTCAATATATAATACTCTTTTCCCATGTTAAATGAAGCTTCTGCCACTTATATAGCCATACTGCAAACATATCTATCAGGTATCCCTGATCCTTCATTTTGGCACAGGCTTTTGTCATCTGTCTTCTGAAATCAGACATGTTTTATTTTATTGATTGATTGATTGATTGATTGATTGATTGATTGATTTATTGAGAAAAGATGGAGGAATACAATAAAATGGCAATCACTGCAGTTGCAAATTTCTTTAGAAAGTGCATTTCAATTGAAGTTGTCTTATTTAATCAACCAAATCAATGTTACTAGTCTTTAAAAAGCATTACTAACTTGATTTTTTCTTGGGTTTCTTTAGACTTTTTCCTTGACTTTGGATATAGGAGTCTGAGATCCATTTCTGGAGATACTTCTTAAAAAGAGTTGTGGGTTCATCTTGCAGTCCTCTATATTTTAAGCAAAAAAAAAAAAAAAAAGCTGAGCATTGCCACCTGTTATTTTATAGGGGGGGGGTACACTTACCTGTCCTTTAACCTATCATCACCTTGTACTTATACTCTCACTCTTCAGTTCAATAGAGGAAGCCTTTTTCAGAGGTAGTAGTGATTTATTCTTCATGAGACATATATGTTGCAGTACCAGGAATAACAGGCCATTGTCAGTTATATGCTGTTCCCACCAAATTACTTCTAATCTGAATGCAGGGGTAATTTTTAAAGATGAATGTGAACCAGGGTTTATGCTGATCCCAGATCTCTACCAGGATGAGATCTGTAATGAAAACCTTACAAAGGTTGAACTGAATGTGAACCACATGAAATTATTACCTTGTGCTGCAGAAATCCTTGACTGCAATGAGAAAGATAGTCATAAGATAGTATGTACAAAAATGCAAGATTGCAGGTATGTACATGTCATGTAACTTGTTTTAAACTGAATAGAAGCATAGGTTGAACAGACTACAACAGCATTTAACACATTTTGAAATTATATTACATATAATATATATACATTTCTATTCTGATTAACAGAACCATTAGTGAAGGATACATCCCAAGCATCTGGAAAGTCTCCCATATTATCCCCCTTCATAAAGGTGGAAACTCTACTGAATTCTCCAACTACCGTCCCATAGCCCTACTTTTACCTTTGGCAAAACTAATGGAAAAATACATCCATAAGCAACTGCTAGACCACCTAATCCAAAATAACTTACTTTCCAGCTGTCAACATGGTTTCAGACCTTCCCACAGCAATACTACTGCCCTCCTTTCCTTTACTGACTGTATTAATAAAAAACGAAACTCCAATATGCTTTGCTCTGCACTATTTATCGATCTGTCCAAGGCATTTGATATGGTTAATCACCAAATACTTATTAATATCCTCAAATCCCTGTCACTAGATGCACTCACTATTACATGGTTCCAATCCTGTTTAGATAACAGACAACAGGCAGTACTTTGGCACAAAACTCTATCTACCCACCTGCCCATTAACATTGGCGTCCCTCAAGGGTCCATATTAGGGCCTCTTCTTTTCTCCATATTTATCAATGACCTTCATCTAGCAATCCCCCAAGCTACATCATTCAATACCCTGATGATTCTACCCTTATATGCACAGCCACATCCACTTCCAAACTTCACTCCCTTACCCAACAGGTATTTAATACAGTAGAATAATGGTTTACACAACATTGCCTTCTCTTGAACTCCAAAAAAACTAAACTCCTCCTTTTCAATCCTACTCGTAAGTCCACCCCAATAGATTTCTCAGTTACATCCACTAATGGTACTCTCATATCACCTGACCCAACTACCAAACTACTTGGTATCACCATAGACAACAATCTTAACTTTGACATCCATATCAACAATACTATAAAAATCGTTAACAAAAAACTAGGCTCTCTTTACAGAGTCAAACCCTTCCTTTCACCAACAGTTAGAATAACTATTGCTTATACCCATCTAATCTCTACACTCCTCTGTGCCACACCCATATTTACTAATTTATCTAAAAATAACCTCAGCAAACTGGCAACCCATTCAGAACCCACCACTGCTATAATATTAAGCAGCTAGGATGGCTAGTAATTCAGAATCTGCTTAAATTCCACCAACTAACCATTGCCCATAAGACTCTTTACCAACCTTCCAGTACTCCTATACTATCTACCCTCATCATCCCCTATAATAATCTGAAATCCTTGCGCTCATCACACAAACGTCTTGTAAACGCCTCTAAATCTAATAACAGGGCTGGGGATTCTCTTTTCAGTAATACTGTTGGAAAATCCTGGAACCTGCTCCCCAGTGAACTTTCCTCAGTTTCCTCTATGTCTCTTTTCAAAAACAGACTGAAACTTTTGCTGAGAAGACACTGGCTATGCCCCTGCACTAAACCTGACTAATCATTGTTCTGCTCATAACAGGCACTGCCTACCCACGACTTCCCTATAACTAGTTCTACTTTCCTTACTTGCCACATTACCTTTTTCCTATACCTAACCCTTCTTTTCATCCCCTGAGCTTACTCACAGTGTGACAACTCTTTATTAATGTAATTACACAATGTGCCTCTTTTATTGTTACTTTCTGTATTCTACCTGTAATTTGCACTGTACCTGCCTATTGCACTGCAAAGTATTCTGCCCTCTCTGTAATTTGCATTGTACCTGCCTTTGGCACTGTGAAGTATTTCTGTCCTCTGATAATTTCTGTGTTAACTTCAAACTTCAAATGTTCTTTGTAAATATAAATGTATGTATTTCTTCTTATCCCAGGCCTTATCTCCTCAGACAATAGTATATAATATACCTGCATTTTTGTATTGTACCTGAATTTTGAAATGAGAAGTATTTAGACCTCTATGATAATTTCTGTATTAACCTGTAACATTTTGTTATTTTTCTGCAAGGAGCTTATCTCCCCAGGCCTCTACTGAAAATGGACATATATCCAGTTAGACTAGCCCAGTCAACAAATGTAAAATAAATAAATAAATAAATATTGGTGGCAGCATCTTGCTGGAAAAGTACTGCATTTCTTACCTTTCAAGTTATCAATTTGTTAAGTGCTATTGAACTTTCTTGTCATTCATTTCAAATCCATTATACATTATGATTCTGACTGTAATCAGTTTTTAGCAGTACTGCTTTGCATAGAACTGTGTCCTGTTCCTGTCTGTTGTTTCACTGAATGTAGTCACTGGTTATTGTATTCCATTGATATGAGTTGTTGGATTGTGCCACTGTCCATATTACTGACACAATTGTCCATAACTACATCTGAGGATGGTCTGCTAATTATGTTTGAACAGACTCCACCAACATCATTTCTTGGCACATGGTTGGGCAAACACAACACTTCTGTTAACTGCATCCACAGATAGTCAGATACAATTCAGAAAACTGCTAGGAGATGAACACGTGAAGCTACTTTCTCAGTGGAGAAAAATCCTCACTTTGTACAGATTCTGTCTCATACTGGCTGCTTCACAGAATTAATATTTGCATAGCTATCCATTTTCTAGTCCCTCTATAGCTCACACAGATACAAAGATTTTGCCTAATCGGTTCATAGATAGATTAGTACTAAGCTAACGGCCCTTGCGAGCCATTTTAAGCCTAGCCAATTATCCCTTGTGAAACTCAAACCCTGCACCTTATGTTCGTAAGGCAAACACCTTAACCATTAGATCAAACTCCCAAGCCTTTTTTGCTGCAATCAAGAAGCACAGAGTGTACCAAATGTTGTATCACTCATTACTTGGGTGACCTTATCTTACTGTGTTAGAATATGAAAGTTGATGTAAGAATATATTTAAGAATGGTTTACATACTTAATATTTTGCAGACATCACCAAACTCAGCTGGCTATACCACTTTCTATGTAGTTTTTTTGTCTTGCTATGAAAATTGCTATGAAATGGATAGAGATGTCATGTATTAGTCAGCAATCATAAGAGCATTGGTTCTGGTAAAAGGAGAGATTTGGTAATTTTCATTGTGACACATGCCTTTAATTCTACAATTGAATTTGTATTTTTAAGACAATTTAATTCTGTTTGCAATCATTGGATTGTTTAATGTTATTCAGCAGTGTGCTTTGGGTGTGAATTGCTGCATTTGTGCATTTTGACTTCTGATTATACTCACAAGCTAACTTTTCTGTTTCTTTTTGGTGTGCATTTGTGTATGCTATGTTTTTTGTACACCAGTTCAGACCACGGTATAGAAATCAATGTGTTAAAGTCTTATGGAATACATCCCCTTGGTAAATTAGAACATTTTATTGATATGCAGTTATGTGCATTTTATGTTGCTATGTTACTGCTGCTTCATTCTTTCTGATGTACAAGCTCTCCATTGTGAAAGAAACAATTCAATCTATAAAAGGCATAAAATTAACTCAGAAAATAATGACATAATAACTGCACTTGCATTTCTCCTATCAATTTGATGGCATTGCAATGGCTTTCTTTTGTTATCATTGATTAATAAGATATTCTTTCACTTTTCTTCACATCACACTGTTTGATTTTAAGAGCCTCCCTTTAATGAGCTTATCTGGGTTTACTATGAAAACTGCGGATGGAGATGCTCCACAGATGGAAGACTCGAAAGTTGGATTTTCAAATGACCATCTGGCTGAACATCTCCGGGTCGAAAGTTCATATCAGCTAATGCACTGTGCATTCACTGATATGAACTCAAAGTACTGTCATAGATCGTGGTACAGTGCAGTTTAGGAAATTCTTCCCTTTCCTTACTGTAGTGCGATCTCGGAGTTGGAATATATAGTTAGCAGGGGGTGTGTGCAGGTGGGCTTGACCCCCTGGAAAAACCATGATGTTTGGTGTAGAAGCTTAGTGTTTCTATGCTCCTACACAGACATCACTTAATGTGTTTAATTTAATGTCAAATCAGCTGAATTCATTCAGCTTATTCGACATTCTGATTTGTGGAATTTTGTTCTTTCATGGTTGTGGTTCAGTGTTTTAGTCAGAAATTATTTTGTTTATTGACATTATGATAATAAACTGCTTATCTGTATTACAAATGTACTGGAAATGTGTTTGTTAGGAAGGTGTACTGCATACAAGCAGAAGTGTCACATGAGGCTTTCTTAAGAGTACAAGTTTTGCCGCCATGCTGTGTGGCTAACTGAACTAATAAAAACACTACACTGTGTATTATAGAAGGAACTTGAAAAATGTTAATATCTAATTCAAAGTCAGTTGTACTGCTCTGGTCACATCTTGAGTCACATGTAAGATGTTGTTAAAACATTTATTTATGAGTAATGTATTTGATCATGTATTCTATAACTCCATAGCACTTCTACATTTGGAAGACTTTGCACAGCATTGTAGATTCTGGAGTGACGATAAAGGTAAACCACACTGAATCTCTTTTTAGTAACGTGATTTGAGTTAGTGTGCTACATGAAAAAAGTTATAGGATGGTCATACCTGAAAGAATTGAGTAACTGGTGAAGGGTGTAAAAGGCTTAGTCTTTATACATTATTAGTGTATATTATTAACATGACATCACACCTATATGCGGACTTTAAGAAACAAACATTAGATGACTTAATGGAAGGGGAAACCTTGTTTTTTTTTAAATAGCATCAGGACAAAAAAAAGCGGAAATGCTTATCAATGAACTTGACCAGGTTAAATGTGCTTATTATTTCTCATAGGTTCATAGTTCATAGTTTAGTACTAGGCTAACTGCCCCTGCGAGCCATTTTAAGCCTATCCAGTTATCCCTTTTGAGACTCAAATCCTGCACCTTGTGTTTGTAAGGCAAACACCTTAGCCATTAAGCCACCCTCCCAACCCTGCATACATTTATGTAGAGTTCTGGCATCACAAAGCATTGCCGAATGCAGATGATAAGGACAGTTAAGGTTAATCAAAGAACAGGATGTCTTTTCAAATGATCTGCAATGGTAATATGCACATGACTTAAGCATTTTTGCCAGAAGCATATAATGCTGCTCATCTGATTCAATAATTAAAGTGGCTTGACCCGTGTGGTCTTCAGTTCCTGTATAATTTTCTCAATGTCCCTTTCTTTTTTCTTTCAATGTTCGTCTCTAAGGTTTTGAATATATTAATTAATTTTTATTTCTCTCTTTCAGCTGGCAGGGCTAGCCACCAGACTAGATTGGCCCTAGATGATTGCCTCTGTTAAAGTGACACTCTGACCCCGTGTGCAAAAATGTGAAAAAGGGGTTGGGGATGGACGGATTTGTCTGTTTCAGCCCTATCATCTAACTTTCCTAGTTTTTACCATTGCATCTCTTGGCTCTGTGTATACCATCTTGCTTTCCCTGTCTTCTGTCTTGATACCTTTTACATTTTCCATGTCTGCCTTCCTCTTTTTCTTTCTACTCTTTGCATTTCATGCATCTGCTCAGTTTCTCTCTCTCTGCATTTATTTTCATTCATATTAATTGCTATGTAAATACAAGGATTTTGTACTGAATACTCTGTGCTATCAATTCCTCTGTTAACTTTATTGTAGCCTGATTTTTATAAATATTTTAGAAGGCTTGAGTATATTCAAATGAATCTGTTCACTCAATATTTGTGCTTAACGCAGATTTCAGTATTCTTTGTAAAACATAATATTGCAGAAAAGTAAGGAAAGTATGACCAGTGTAGACATCTAAATATTCCTTTATTAACATACCACTAGCGGAAATACTGCACAGCACTGCACAGCATGTGGAATAACAATTATTTAAGATGGAGTGCCTGAATCATTTCAAAGCATATCAAATAATCCAGTACTGCACCTCTATGTCTTGTAGTTCAAATGCATATTTCAGCAAATAATTTGATTCTGTTCTGTAAGGGGTCACATTGAGTTGAAAATTGCAGTCTCACATGCATTTTCTTAAGACAGTTTTATTTTGCATTATGGACTTTACACGTTTTTTCCTTTGAGTGACTGATATACTCATCATTATAATTTGGTGTGAAACTAGTCTAAATAAATTGCAGCGATTGCCTGTTTTTATTCATACAATAACGTAGCACTGGATGGTTTATGTTGTACTGTTTAGTAACACTCTTTATTGGGAAGATGAGAACATGCATCTGTTTGTATTGGATTAAAAAGCTGCTGGGGTGTATCATTTTTTGCCAGTTTGGACCAAAAGCTTAAATATAATCTGAAGATTAGAATGCAGCCATGACAATCCCACTCTGAGTGGGTGGCTGGTAGTCCCTTGGGATGAAGGGAATCAAAGTTTGAGAAAGTCTAACAATATTTTTAACAGTATGTCTGCAAATTATCTAATACACTGCTCATCAAAGAGAGGTTTCATGCTTGTTATAACAAAGTAATTTTATTCTTTCAGACTATATTTATTTTTAGTCCAGAAGACTGACATGTATTTTAACATTTTGAAATTAGTTTGCACAGTGAATTTTCTGGGTGTGATGTGAGCAATACTGATTTAATTTAAATTTAAAATGAAAATGTGGCATCTATTCCATAAGGGATTATTTTAACTAGATATGGAATATTAATTTAAAATTTACCTTTATTTATCCTAGAAGTTTTATTTATTTGAAGTATAACTGTTATTTTTCATTCAATGGACTAAATTAAAATATAGCATTGCACAGTTTTGTACACTGTACTATTGTAGCAAAGTATTTATGTATAAACCTAATGGTTTGTATACCTTTTATCACAAGGACTTTGTATTTTTGAATTATTACTGTGTGAAGAGAGATATAAAAAGGTCAGTGTAAGATTGCAGTAGAGGCTTCTGATGGATGTCTACTGTTACTTCGTACAAGTACAGTGTAATTGAGGAAAATGACCCATCAGATCTCTTAAATTCAGTAATCACATTCTGACAACTGATTTTGACCTTTTCTGCAAGGTTGTGCTAGTCAAGGCAATAGCAATGTAAAATGCTGTCTTTCCAAAGACAGCATGAGCTCTGGAAATTGAGAAATTTAGAATAACATGAGACCAGGAATTGTAATAGATGACTTAATAGTTTTGCAAGTGAGCATTCCAGCATGGAAGGCAATTACAGTTCTAAAATGGTCCTTTTTAAGACTACCACACACCTGTGTGGGAGAAACATGTGTTAATGAGCCTATCGTCATACTAATGTAGTTGAAGTAATAGATGATTCATGCTTATTAATATCTCGGACCATTTTTTTGGTATTTTCTAATATATTTAAATAAAAACTGTTTAAGACTTTCAAATGATCACAGTATTACCTCAATTTTTTTCTGAGACTTTGTCATTTAAGCTTAGTTATTGATTAAGATTGTGTGTCAAACATGAATATGTATACAACAAACTCAGCTGAAATGCTGGAACCTATAGGAAAAAAATCATATAAAAACATGCACATAAATATGTCAAGGGTGATATAAAGGAAATGATCATTACAGTTCACGAGAAAGATTTTGTAACAGAGATATAAACTAAGCAAATTGTTAAATAAATAAGAAAATAAAATATTCTAACACAGTAATATACAGACAGTTATTTTTACCTTGTCCAATACGATTTTTAATAACTGTGGCCGACAGGATTACATTGTTGCTACAAATAAGTAATTCAAATCAATATACTCAGCAGATTACTGCATCATTTAATCTGAATTACTTCAGTAAGAAATATTTTAAACATCACAATATGAAAACAGACCAAAGCAGAATGGTAGGTCTTTTCCCAGTTAGGGGTCGCCACAGCGGAACTCCGGTCCGCTAATGATTGGCAGTTGACTTTTACGTGCTGGCTTGCCGGGCCTAACGCACAACCTTCAACGAAGGAACGCTCATTCACGCATGTCGACACACAGAAGATGCTCTAAACTGAGAATCGAATGGGCAACGTCTAACTGTGAGGCGACAACGCTACCGCAGCACCACCACCGCAGTCATAGACAAAAGCAGAACATGCATGTTAAAATTATTACAGATACAAATAATACTAAAACTTGTATTGCTGCAGACTTGTCTGACTTTAACTTTTACACCCCTTAAAAGTAATATTATGGAGAATAAATCAGAATTAATCAGTTCTTGAATTATGACCTGACTGAAATGTCCATAAAGTTTATGTGTGGTGTGTCCATCTCTGATATATGATCTTATGATAATAGAAACAAATACTATTGCATTCCATAGTAATAAAATTTGGTACATCAGGTTACTTACTAGCCATGTAGTCCTTTCCATTATAAAGTAAAAGGAATCTAATTATAGTTTTGAAGTCTGGAAAATAGTTTAGTTCTTACTTGCTTTCGCAGCATTTAGTAATCATTTTAGGTAGATTCAGTATGACATGTGAGATGATTCTTGAACAGATGCAGACAACTACAAAACTTGCAGTTCTGGAATCTCTTTGCCTCCTCCCCATTGAATATCTTCAAGCAGAACTCCTGGTACTTTTCCACTTCAATTGTCCCAACTAAGTGTCAATACCATAGCTAGGCCATTTGGTGCCCTGAGCTGTTCCCCAAACTAGTACCCCCACAACTCAAGGTACTTGAATTAAAAAAAAAAACCTCCAAAGAACTCTGTAAATGTAGAAACAGTGCTCTACAGTTCTTGCGACACACTTACATATTGAATGTAGAAAGGTAAAAACTGTATTAGCATTCATTTATGAAACTGCAGTATTCTTGCACCTGCAGGTTATGCCCCATAACAGCACAGGGCAGCCCCCTCCTTTGTCAGAACTGAGTTATTGTTCTGGTTAGTGTACATAATATTAGTCACCCAGGGCTGCCGTAGCTTTAAGCAGAATGGGAAGGAAATGTGGAAACTCAGAGCAGAGGCATAAGTAGTATCAAGTATAGGGATTTTTGTGATGCTCTAGGTGGGTAGAGCTGCTTATGTCACATGATGGGTAGAGATGCTTATGTCACATGATGGGTAGAGCTGCTTATGTCACATGATGGGTAGAGCTGCTTATGTCACATGGTGGGTACAGTAGCTTATGTCACATGGTGGGTAGAGCTGCTTATGTCACATGGTGGGTAGAACTGCTTATGCACATGTCACATGGTGGGTAAAGCTGCTTATGTCACATGCATCACCAGATGTAATGTCAGTCAGATTCAGCTTTCTCCTTCAGAAATGATTTTTTTATTGAAATTTGTCTTATCATAAAGTCCACCTACCATCACTGGCACGAGTACCAAATTGCTGACAGAAGCCCCAACCATCCTCCAAGAGTGTGAAAGCTGATAAAATGCTGCATCTTGCCACCCCACTCTCACCAGCTATTGTAGTGACTGAACTACTAATAAATCTTTCATCATTTGGGCTGCACTCTGAGAAGCATCCTTAAATACATATTTTGTTTTAAATAACTTAGACACAACTGTAACTCCATTGCTCATAGCCTATGTACTGTTGGCATCTTTGATAATCTTTCAGATTCCATAGTCCCAGTATAATATTCCAGTGAGGGAAATGTGTGTGTGTGTGTGTGTGTGTGTGTGTGTGTGTGTGTGTGTGTGTGTGTGTGTGTGTGTGTGCATTTGTGGTTTTTCAGCTCCCTGGAGCTTCTCTTAAAACCCACTCCATATAAAACACTCTGTAACAATATGCTGTATGATGGGTGTGCCGACTGACAATCTACAGATGACGACACACTATGCTCTATAGTAACATATTGTGAACTGATCTTATTCAGTGCAGCATATGTTTTCCCATCTCGGTGCATTTTGCATGCTGTTGTGTTAACCATTCCGCTCATGAATTGCATGCACTACAGCATCACATTCTAGATGAGATATGCCATGCATCTTATATGGAGTGCAGACAATCTGTGAACACCATGCATATCTCTAAAGGCCTGATGCATCTACCAATTACATGTTTAATTTGTACATCAAGAATATTATTTCACTTGTTTATCTTATGATGCACAGTTTAGCATCCTTCACCATTTGTGTCTCACACTGTTTCAAGCTGACAAAAGTAACTTCATATATCTAGACGTTCTGTGAACCATATTATTGTTTCTAGAGCAAAGTGAATGAGAATATAAGCAAGATATGCAGTGAGCACAGTAAAATAAAGAAGATAAACTTTGGCAGAGTGCAGTTTGAGTACTGCATATTCTCATTCACTCAGCTTAGCTGTGGACCATTTCTTGATAACTTTTTTTTTTTCATTTTAAGACATTGCATCTATGCTGCACCTTTTGTGTCTGTTGCTCTGTAGGAAGCCTGCAGTACCATACTATCATCACAGAATAAGCTCACCTTACTTAAATGGCTGCCAGATTGTTTTCCCATCTTAATCAGCTAACGTGCTAAGTTCCTCTTACTGTTTGTATCACATTTATGAATCATAATGCTTGCTGACAATTTTTGACTGTTAATGAGCAAAACTGTGAGATGCACAAACACTAATTAATGATGTGTTTGAACTTCTTTAAGCTCTTGTGTAATTGTTTTAATTTGCACTACAAACTCCGCTACTTTTCCTTCAAGGATGATTTTATCCAGGCTCAAAGCTGTCTGAGCTCTTGACATGTCACTCCAGCATCGTTCTGATGTAACTGCCATCTTTCCCTCCTGGCAGTTTCATCTGCTTCATGATTTACTTCTTTTTGTTTGATCGCAAACATCTTTAGGGCATTCCTCTACTGAATTCTGTTCAGTTTTCTTCCTCTTGCTGTCAGAATGATTTCAGCCTCTAAGGCTGTTGCAAACAAATCCGAACGTTTATTTATTTATTTATTATTTTTCTTTCTTTTTCTTTTTTTCTCACGAGGAATATATCCAACACCATTACAAATCCCAGCCATCAGCTGGTTCATGTATTGCAGTCAACTTAGCGTGGAAGAAGCAATATACTGTAAATTTACCCGACGACATTTGCTGTTTTATTTATAGTTCACGCAGATTATGAAATCTTATAGACAATCCATGGTTAAAAACACTTTTTGTCCAGAATCTCAGCCACTGGTCATTATGGCATTTTCGAGTAAAGACTAAGAATGCAGATATGTCACACCTTCATTATGCCTTTGTGAATTGGACCAATAAGAGCCTGCATGCATACATCAGGCTTTGTTTCCGGTGCTATTTATGATTTATAGACCGTTGCACATAATTTTCAGTGTGAGTAGCTGCACTTATGAGATATTCACTCATCTGTTATAGACGATTTTATGGCTATATATGACTAATTTGCATTCTTTGTCACTTTGTTGACTACCTCCAATATTGATCAGCTAAACATTATGCTGTAGATACTGAAACATAGAACTCTGAACTGACAAAAAGAAACAAGAACATGTTTTTTTTTTTTTGCAGGATGCAAGTCCCTCTGCACACCCCAACATCCTCTGCTAAATATATACACCAAACTCCAAGATTACACAACAGTGGAGAAGGAGTCAATTCCCAATCCCGGCTGTTTCATTATCTCATAAAACAGAGTTTCCATTCACTTCTATGTTTTGATGATCTGTATTTCGATATTTTTGGGTGCATGTTTAGCCACTTGGTATTGAGGGTACGTGACAAAAATGACAGATCTGATTTCTTTAGTTCTGGAATATGCAATATGAAAAATAAGGCTATTCACTCAGGTGTACAGTATATTGACATGTTTTGCCAAACGGATGTGCTAACTTCACATCTGTACTCTTTTATCTGTGATTGTAGGAGGCATCAAGTGATATTTATCCATTTGCACCTTCCTCATTTTATGTACACCTTTCAGTAAATATGTAATACATATTTTGAAGGCAAAGCTCTGCGGAATAATTTTTACAGTATTTTATTGACCGCATTTCAAATAAAATGATGTAAGCATAAAGTCAATTCATATTTGACTGACATGAACATTTTGGTGAAGTGGTGTTAGTAAGATCATTTTAAGGTGGTTCACATGTACAGTTGCCTTGGATCAATCAAAATTTGTTCCGTACTGCAGAAACTGAAACTCTGGGCTTTTCATTATATTTAGGAAAATATTTCTGTTGCAAACTGGTGGCAATCTCTGAATTTGCTGCATTAGGCTGCATGGGTTTGCAGACAGCTTACCCCCCCCCCCCCAAAAGAAACACAAATATTAAGTTATTTGATACTTTTTCTCTGCCACAGTTATTTTCAAGGGAGAAGTATATTTATAGAAATTAATTTGTATTAGTGACCCATACTTGGTAAAGTGATTGCCGTATGTGCATGCATTCTGGGGACTTATGAAGGGACTGGCCATTTTTCATAATCGATAAATACCAATTATTAAGGTAAACTTAAACCATTTTGTCATAGGAGACAGTGAGATTAACAGGATGGATTTGCTGAACATAATAAAGGAACAGTATTATCTCTTCTCACGGCTCACACCCTGAAAGGCTCGCACAGTTAGAAGGACTGCATCCAGCTGGGCATTTAAAAAAAAATGAATAGCCACACTGGTCTACCCTCAATAACAAACTTAACTAAGGTTACTATTTTTTCTAAAGTCTTTCTGCTTAAACTGTTTAATTCAGCCATACTGGGTGAACAGCACCATACTTCCCAGTCCTTAAATAAGGCTCCTAATGCTAAAAAGTTCCATCAAATTGTACTGTTAAAGGTGCTGTCTGTGTTTAAACACAGAACATAGATTAGAATTTAAAGCAAGTAAAAAAGCAAGAAAAAAGCCTCTTACTTAATCACAGGCTCTGAGGATTCCTCTGGTGTGGTTAAGCCCCACTCCGCTCGCCCTCTGGGGTCGCTTCGTGCCCCTCCCTGCCCTCTAATCCCACCCACCCCAAGTACCTCTGAATTTATAACACCTCAGCCACACCCTCTCCCGCTCCTTCACCAACCATTAACAGTAATTCATTTATAACCCACCCCTTCTACTATCTCCCCACCTGTTACACCTAGGTTGCCTACCTGCCTGGACTGTATTCTCCCCATTATGTCTCTAATACTTACTAAGTCTTCTAAAATACCACCTCTACTCTACACTCTGCTTTTACTAATCACCCTTTATTCTCTCACCATCTATGAAAACCAATCCCATATAGGATTCAACCATCCCAAACACCTTATTACCACCCCAATCCTCTCAAACCTTTCTGCCCACTCATTTATTTCCATCTACGCCAACTCTTTTACCCCTGCTAACACCCACCCTGTTATATCCAGATATGTTAACACCAAAACTAAATACTACCAAAAACTGATAAATACATTTCTAAAGCTCATAGCTAGTTTGCGCACCCTTACTGTTGATGGGGATATCAACCCCAACCCTGGGACACCATCCCCAGACAACACTAACTCTTATTGTAGCAGGCCAAACATAAGACAAAGCCTAAATAGACACCCCAACTCACTATTGACCTGCCACTTAAACATTAAAAGCATCAACAATAAGGACCACAACCTCCATGCCCTCCTGACAACCTACTCCTCTGACATATTTTGTCTCACCGAAATATGGTTAAAACCAACTACGCCAGATAATGAATTTCTACCTCCAGGGTATAATATACTCAGGCTAGCTCATACTATTAAGAAAGGGGGAGGGGTTGCTGTTCTCTATAAAATCACCCTAAATGTTATCTAGACAACCTTCAACCACCTATATTTAACAAAGCAGAAGTTATGATTTCCAAACTACAAATAAATAAAAACAAATGTATAAACATAGTATGTGTCTATATTCCCCCAGGTAATAACTCAGAGACCCTAGAAGACATCCCCTACTGAATATCCAGTGCCTACCCCCAAGAGACCATTGTTCAAGGGGACCTCAATATAGACTGGAACACCTGCACTGCAGAGACCCCAACCACCCACGTAAACCTACATGGTTTTACACAAACTATAACCTCCCCTACTAGGATCAGCAAGCCTAACAATAAAGAAAGTATCCTAGACTGGATATTAATTAATAGCCCCCACCACAAATACAAATCAGGTACTCTCCCTGAAGATCTAAGTGATCATTTCTTAACATATACTGTTAGGCATAAAGTTGAATTTCCACATCTACCCACCTATAAAACAATACAAAATAACAAAAACTTCAACCTTAATAAATTCTTAGAAGAACTTAAATTATGCAATCGGTCAATTCTAAAACAACTGCCACTAGATGAGGCAGTAAGACACTTTAATAACACATTCCTGGCTATCCTTGACAACCATGCACCTGCGCGCTCTATTAGAATTAAAACAAAAGTTGCCCCGTGGCTCACTAAAGAAACCAAACTAAAGATCACCCAAAGAAATAATGTCTGGAACATCTGGCACTCCTCCAAAGCCCCACAAGTTCAACTCAAATTTTGACAATATAGGAATGATACAAAAAAATCCATATTACTAGACAAAAAAATATTTCTGCCATCTACAGCAGAAACACCACAACAAGCCACAGAAGTTCTGGGCAGGTATTAACAAACTCCTCCACTAAGGGCAATCCACAACTCTAACCCCCTCAGCCCCATCTCAAATATCGCCAGAGTCCATTGCCAATGCCTTCAACAGTTTCTTTACAGAAACAATCCAGGCCCTACTATCAAATGTAAACCCACTTGTCCTAACGCTGAAACCCCTAAACCCAGTGACATTCTCTCCTTTAGCTTCCAAAAAGTTCTGCCTTCACTCATTAGAGCCCTAATTAAAAAAACTCAAACCAACCACCCTTTCAGCTGACCTCCTCCCTGCAGACTACCTGCAAAAAGCTGCTGATGTCATAGCATACCCTGTCTTTATTTTGATAAAAAGAACAATAACTGAAGCCTCTATCCCCCTCTATCTAGAAAATATCACATGTCATACCACTCTACAAAGGAGGCAGCTCCGTTGAGCTGTCAAACTATAGACCAATAGCTATCCTTTCCCCTCTGGCTAAAATGATGGAAACGTGTATCCATAAACATCTCTTACACTACCTTATTCAAAATAATCTTCTAACCAACTCCCAGCATGGATTTAGACCACAGCACAGTACGACCTCAGCCGTCCTCTCCTTTTCTAATGTCATAAATTCCAACCGTAATAACAACAAACTATCTTATTTATTTATTTATTTCCATTTTGATAACCGGGGAAGTCCACTGGGCCTGAAAGCCCGTTTTCAGTAGAGGCCCAGGGAGAAAAGCTCCATATTACAAATACATTACTCACATAAGGCTCTGTGTTCTAAAAACATAGCACATTTAACAATTTACAAAAACATAGCACATTTAACAATTTTACATGTAAAAAATAAAATTTTTATACAATTGTATTGTTAGCATAGAAAAGAGAGAGAGAGAAAAAAAGAAATAATACATAGATATGAAATGCAAAAGAAGTAAATCAGAGGAGAAGTGTAGGAAAAAGGAGGTGCAAAGAATTTAAAGGAGAAGAGATGCCAGGAGGAAGATAAAAAAGAACAGTTAGACTAAGATTCATTTTATTTTTGAGTAGAAAAAGTACATCTTATGAAAAAGGTAAAAGATACATTTGTGAGAATAGGCATGTAGGCAGTGGGGAGGAGAGGATGTAAAAGGAAAATATAGAGAGTTTAAGCAGGGGGGAGAAAGGAGATAAAGAAGTAGAGGGTGGGGAGCTGAGGAGAGAGTTGGAAGAAGAGGGACAAGAGGGAGAAAATTGGAACTGGGATGTAATGGGATCTAGGTAGGAAGTATACAATTACATTTCCAGTTTTGGGAGAGGTGAGAATGGAGAAGAGATTTGAATTGTTCATAGCTTGTAGTGACTCTTAGAAGGGGAGGAAGCAAGTTCCATTTTTTTGCTATAGTATAAGAAAGTAGGAGGTGGCCAGGTGGTCGTTTAGGTTTATATACTGAAAGAAGATTTTGGTGGCCTGATCTTAGGGGCCTGAGAGGAGTGTAGAAGGGCAAGATATTAGATAGTGCAGGGCAAGCAGTGGGTTTAAAAATTAGTTTGTGTGCAGTAGTAAGTTGGAGGTAATCGAGATGATTAGGGAGTTCTAGCCATTGGAGACTATGGAGGGAGATGCAATGGTGTGCAAAACGAGTAGAGTTAGTAGCGAATTTGGCGATTTTGTAGCAGCATCTTTCATGTTTTGAGGAGATAGAAGCTGTGAGGTTGGTTAGAAGAGGAGAACCATACAATAGAGAAGGGAGAAGGTAGGTAGAGGCCAGTGTTTGTCTTGTAGCTAAAGATAGAATGTTAGAGTTTCTGTAAAGCATACCGAGCTTCTGATGGGTTTTTTTATGTTTAGTTGAATATCAGTATTAAATTTCAGGTGTTCATCAATGGTAACTCTGAGTAATTTTGCACAACTAACAACTTCTATTGGGGACTGGGAGAGGCTGGAGATCTTGAAGGATGGCTTATCAAGAGGCAGAGCTTTTGTGGGGGAGAAGAGAATAATATGGGATTTATTGGCATTAAGGGAGAGATGGTTTTGAAGCATCAAATTCTCTGTGGTTGTGAAGGCCAATTGGGTTTTGGCTTGGAGCTCGGGAAGGCTAGAGGCTGAGCAGATTAAAGTGGAGTCATCTGCATATTGTACAATTTGAGAATGAGGAATTGCAGAGTGGAAATCATTGATAAAGACATTAAAGAGCAGAGGTCCGAGAATAGAACCCTGAGGGACTCCGGTAGGGGTAGGTAAGAAGTTAGACGTACCTGTATGCCATTTCACAGCTTGGGATCTATCTGAGAGACAACTTTTGAACCAAGAAAGGGAACTGAGGGAAAATTGAGGTTAGAAAGGTGGTTGAGAAGGAGTGTGTGGGATACCATGTCGAATGTCTTGGAAAGGTCAAGAAGAACAGTGGAGACAATATCTCCAGAGTCACGGGAATGGTTGACAATGTCTAAGAAAGAGAGGAGAGCAGTAATGGTACTGTGGCCAGGATGGAACCCGTGTTGAGTAGGAGTGAGGAGATGGTTATTGAGGAGATGGGGCATGAGTTGCTGGTGGATACATTTTTCAAGGACTTTTGACATTGGGGAAAGAATGGCTGTTGGGCGGAAATTAGAAATGCTATTATTTTTGCCTCCTTTATGAAGGGGCAGAATGTAGGCAGCTCACCATAGTTTGGGAACATAAGATTCCTGGATGGATCTATCGATGAGAATGCTGATGGGTATGGCGATGTCATCTGCTGCGAGCTTGAGAAAGAGTAATGGGATGTTGTCTGGGGCATTGGAGCATGGTTTGAGTTTGGAAAGAAGTTTTTTGATACAGGTGGTAGACACGGGTTGTAGAAAAAAAGTGGGAGGGGGTTTATGGGAGCAGGAGTGGGGGGAGGAAGGTGAAGAAGGCTTTGGATTTGGGCTGGGGGTGGAATTGGAGAAGGATTTGGTCAGTTCAGCTATGGAGCTGGTAAAAAAGGAGTTGAAAAGGGTTGCAATTTCTGTGTCAGTCTTATTGTTGTCTGGACAGGGATTGGATTTAGTACCTGGTTGTAAGAGGGAATTGATGGAGTTCCAGAATTTTTTGGGATTGTTTGAGAGGGTAGACTGTAGTTTGGTGTAGTATGATTTTTTATCTTGTGTGATAAGTCTTTTAGTGAGATTGCAGAGTTGCTTAAATTGAAGGAATGAAGCTGGGTGTTTATTTTTATTGTAGAGTTTCCAAGTTTTGTCTCTTTGTAGCATTAGAGTTTTAGTGTCCTTAGTTAGCCAAGGGGCAGAGTTGTATTTTATTTGTTTTGTTCGAGGTGGGGCTTGGGAGTTTAGGATTTTAAGGAAGGTAGTATTGAAAACTTCTAAGGCTTCATCTAGAGGAAGAGTCTTTATTGAATCCCAGTTTGTTAGTTTAAGGGTTTCAGAGAATATAGAAGGGTTAAAATTAGTTAGGTTATGAGTGTGGGCATATTGATGTTGGTGAGGGAGCTGTTGGGTAGTTCGGTTAATAAAGGCCGGAAGATGTTCACTTATTGAGTCTGGTAGTATACCAGAGTTGGAGATATTGTTGGGGTGGCTGACTAAGATCCAGTCCAGGATGGACCCTGGGGGTTATTTTTGTTAGGTCTGGTAATGTTGTTTATTAGTTGAGCAAAATTATAAAGATTGATAGACAGAGTGGGAGTATTGTTATTAATTTTATTCCAGTCGATATTGACATCGCCTAGAATGTAAGTCTCTAGTTTGATATTGTTTGTAGCCCAATAGAGAATATTCTCTAGGGTGGAGGTGTTGTCTCCAGGGGCTATATAGATGGCTATAATACAGATACTTTTAAAGTTGTTCATTTTGACGATTCCTATGATTAGTTCAGCATTATTAAGCTGAGGAATGGGATTTTGGTATGGGCTGAGATTTAGCAGGCAGTTGTAGATTAAGGCTACACCGCCTCCTTTTTTGTTTTGGTGATTGAATCTAAGTGCTTGGAAGCCAGGTGGTAAAATCTCAGAGTTAGTAGTTTATGGTTTTAGCCAGGTTTCAGTTACTGCTACTATGTCAGGTGCAGTGAGATTTAGCCAAGCATGGAAGTTTGTTATTTTGTTATTAATACTCTGAGTATTAATGGTAATGAACTTAAGGTATTTATGGCTGTTTCTATTAGTGGAGGTAGTGGGAGAGAGATTGTTACCAGGTGTTGGCCCAGGGTTGGGGTGGATATCTCCTGCTAGAGCAAGCCAAGCGAAGGGAGATAGGAGGAGAAACTTTGAATTGTGACTCTTCTGCCCTGTTTCTCGATCTTTCCAAGGCCTTTAACATGGTTAACCACCAGCTACTCTTACTTACCCTAAATAAAAT
Source organism: Protopterus annectens (assembly GCF_019279795.1). Classification (NCBI taxonomy): domain Eukaryota; kingdom Metazoa; phylum Chordata; order Ceratodontiformes; family Protopteridae; genus Protopterus; species Protopterus annectens. The sequence continues at coordinate 371,967,611 of NC_056739.1, read as the reverse complement.
ATCCCTAAACAACCATGCCATACAATAGTTTCAGTCTTATCTTAGTGGAAGACAGCAGGCTGTCCTTTGGCAGGACAAACTCTCCCCCCTTCTCCCCATTACCCTTGGTGTCCCTCAAAGCTCCATATTAGGTTCCCTTTCCTTTTCTTCCTCTTTATCACTGACCTCCACGCTGTAATCCCAGACACAACCTGTATACAATATGCCGATGACTCCACCCTGATTTGCTCAGCCTCTACCCCTACAGATCTCCTTAGAGTGACCCAAAAAAACATTTAATACAATGGAAAACTGGATCTTTAATCAACAGCTGATATTAAACCCTAATAAAACAAAGCTTTTCCTCTTCTCCCCTACTCACAAATCCTCTCAGCCCTCGTTTACTAGAACATCTAACAATGGGACCATAATCTTACCAGATATGTATAACAAACGCCTGGGTGTTATAATAGACAACAACCTCCAATATGATATGCATGTAAACCAAACGATTAAAGCCATTAATCAAAAACGTGGCTCCCTATACAAAACAAACCTTTTCTCACCCCTCTAGCTAGGACTGCCATTGCCCGTACCCATCTGCTTTCAGTTCCACTCTATGCCTCACCAATACTCACTGACTTGAACAAAACTTATCTCAGTGAGTTCTGTAGCTGCTACAATCAAATTGCCACGTTTGCCACGGGAACTCTCAACAGGACACACCATTGTCAAAACCTAAACCTCTTAGGATAGCTAGAACTCCCCAGGCTAATTCAATATAAACAACTTACTGTAGCATTCAAGATTCTTAACCATCCAGAAAAAAATGCCCTCCCCTAAAAACATTATCCATCCTTACAAAAACACTAGGCCACTTCGTTCCACTACAAAACGTTTGGTTCAGTCTGTTAAAGCTAACAACCTACCTGGAGAATCTTTGTTTGCAAATTCAGTAGGCAAAACCTGGAATTCGCTCCCATCTGACTTTACTCTGAACCCCTTCCTTAATCATTTCAAAAAAATATAACCCAGTATTTTAAAACTCACAGGTTATGTCCTTGCTCTAACCCTGACTAAAGCCTCATCTACTTCCATATCCCTGCAATTTTTATTCATAGCAATATACCTCTTACACTAAAAGGTTTGAAAAGAGAAACTGTAATATCTTTGCAGATACTCTATATAGCTGCACCTATAGGTTTGATAAGAGAAACTGTAACATATTTGTATATATTTCTGAATATAAACTGTTTTCTTCATAGGCTTGGATTGTGAGACTGTAACTTGCATGTTAATACAATATATTTGTACATATACTGTAACTTGCTTGTCTTTATCTGTTTTTAAGTTTGGAGCTTTTCTCCCAGGGCCTCCGCTGAAAATGGACATGTATCCAGTCGGACTATCCAGGTCAACAAATGTAAAATTAATAATAAAATAAAAATAAATAAAAACATGGTAGGCTTTACAATACAATAAACAAAATTGTACAGTTGTAGTGTATTAAGCAGAGCTATCATTTTTGATAAGCAGAAGGAGTAAATCCATTATAACAGCATCCTTTTGAAATTCATGGGTATTTCTCATTTAAAACTCAAGCAGTAGTATGAGAAAGTCCATGATATACAAGGATATGCATAGCAGAGCAAGGTATTCATTACAGAGTATGGTGCTGATTTTACATCATTTTTCATACACGAGAGTAGTTGCTTTACAATTTAATAGGTTCATTTTCAGTGAACATCCCACTCTGTCAGGGCTGGCCTTAGGTCAAGTGATGCCCTAGGCAAATGAGCTCCACAGCTCCCACCACACCACCTGGTGCCCCCATCCTGGTCTATTTCCACCATCCAGTTTACTGGAAAAATGCCCCTGCTAGAGTGGCGCCCTAGGCCGCTGCCTAGTTGGCCTATGCCTAAGACCGGCTTATGCACTCTGTAATTCCATTGCTTGAGTATAAGCAAGACAGTGACACTATATTTTGTAGTGTATTTTATGTGGGATGAATTACAGTGTTGCTCAGGTGACAAGTGAGGAGTCACTGGAGAAACTGAATGCAGCAGTACCCCAATGTGAGGCAGAGGCAGATGCAGTGTTTGCAGCATTAGCTAAGAGGTGGAGTTTGACTCAGAAGTATAGGAAATAACAAGGACAACAAAAAATAAAACTTGATGCATGCATTAACATGCCCAGGGTAGGCATTACAGTACACTTACTGGCCATTCTTTAAATCAGTTATTACCTTACCCACACAGTTCAGAGGGGTGTGCAGAGCACAGTCATCACCATTTACACAAGTGGAGTGGAGCAATGGCAGGTGACAGCATAATGGCTACCATTGCCCTCAGCAGCCATATGTACTCCATGTCTAAATATGCTGTACCACTCTGGGTGCAGTGCAAGTCATCCCACAGTTCCTACAGCAGTTTCAATTCCTCCTGCAGTCCACATAACATTCTCATAATCTCCCTAGTAATGTGCACAACACCTTTCATCATCATCTCCTTTCGGCTTATCCCAGTTAGGGATTGCCACAGTGGAACAACAGTCTGCAGAACGATTGGCAGTGGAGTTTTACAGTGTTGAGTTGCCAGAAAGGTGCCCAACCTTCCACAGAAGGCACATACACATGCATGCACTCACACCTAGGGCCAGTTTAGAGTGCCCAATCCACCTACAGCATGTCTTTGGGATGTGTGACCATAAGGAGGACATGCAGACTCCACACAGAAGGCACCCCAGCCAAGAAGCAAACCAGAGAACCTCTTGCTGTGAGGTGGCAATGCTAACTACTGCACCATCGTGGCTGCCCAATGTGTACAACATCTATCTGGATCACCAACTTGCACATCTACTGATGATGATGCCAACTGCAACATCCAGGACAGGGAATGCCCCACAGTTTATGGTGTAATAGCCATCTGTACACTTCTCTCCAGTGGGGGATGTGCATCTATTGCAGACATTGTAGTCTCTGATAGTGACTCCTGTGGAACACGTGTAGATGCTAAACACTGGTGCTACTGGAGGTTCAGCCTTCCACTCTACCATCACCACATATGTGGGGATATATGCAAGCTGTCCAGTGCTGGCATTGCTGATAATTCCACTGCATCATCAGAATGCGTTATGTGCATGGTGCCATCATTGTTATCCACAGGTACCTGTTGACATTAGACATGTGCTGACATGCAGTTATGGACCTGGCACCAGTTGAACCTCTGAAAGCATAAAGATAACATACCTATGGCAGTGGTGGAATGCATGATTTACTCAATAAACACACATAATCTCCTGGTTAGAACTCCCACAACTTCTATCCTATAACCAATTAACCTTAGCACACAAACTAGTATATCAACTTGAAAAAAATCCTGCCTTTCTAAATATTCTCCAGCCCCATCCCACAAATCGGTCTTCTCTCAACAAATATATCTCTACTACACGCGTACAGATTCACTAATATAACAGTGAACTCCCTATTTTCTCATCGTATAGTGACAAGGCGGAATTCACTACCTCACAGCATCAGAACCAACACAAATACTAACTAATTCAAAAAGATTCTTTAAAAATGATCTTATTGACACCTGGCTTTGCTCCTGTACTACTCTAGCCTAACTAGTTTTAATAGTTTCTGGTTATAATTTTTCTTCTTCCGTGACCACCTTCTCACGTCAAGACAATCTCTAAACTCATCTTTTTCTATCCAATTCCCCCCCTACAAACCCTTCTTCTGCTTACTTTCAGAAACTACAATGCCTACACTACAATAAGGAATTATATCAGATGATTGTATAATAGAAATGTCAGCTATAATAGCACAGAATGTAATTTATGGTGTATTGTATGTCTTGTATATGTTTTGCATAATGTCTTGTATATGTTTCGTGTAACTTCTTGTATAGGTTTTGTATAATCTCTATATGGGGAGCTTTTCTCCCCAGGCCTCCACTGAAAATGGTTCTTATCCCAGACGGACTATCCCAGTAAACAAATGTAAAATAAATAAATAAATAAATACTGGTACATGCCAATTATTTGAATAGCACATAGGCACATTTATAACCCATGCTGCAAGTTGTTGCAGTTGCAATCCTAAAGTAACCGAAAAAGACATATGCATATATGTTGTGTTGAGTAACACTTCACATATGTCAGTCAGTGTAAAACAGTAATGGAACATGCTAGGACTAATCCAATGCATCCCTTACAGACACTTGGATAGTCTGCACCAGCAGAGCTCTCACATCCAAACCACTGCCAGGTATTAGGCTTCTCTCACCTGCCCTGGACTGAGTCAGTGGAAACTCTTCCACCACTGTGAGCCACTTCTGTGTTAGTGTTCTACCTCCTGTGGTGGTCTTGAGACCTATTCTTGACATGCAGTGTCATATCAGTGACACTGTAGTGCACCTGTGCTATTGTCCTACAATGTCTGCCCCCAGTGCTGATACTCTGCACCACTTCTGGCTGTACCTTGACCCAGAAAGTCTTGTCTGATTTATCTTTTCTAGGATAAACACACTGTGTGTGCATAGCACTAATGTAACACCACTTTCTTCTATTTACTGATCTTTACCTGCCACTGTCATGCCCTCTGTCAAATGAAATGACATGTACATGGGTAACACATGTGGATCTGAGTGTGTGTGTGTGTTTGTGTGTGTGTGTGTGTGTGTGTGTGTGTGTGTGTGTGTGTGTGTGTGTGTGTGTGTGTGTGTGTGTGTGTGTATGTGCGTGTTTGTTTCTGTCCTTGGCAGAACCCTATGTGTCAGTCCTGTTTACCTCCATTTGGTGGTAGCACAGCTATTGCCACCATTCACAAGCTGTGCAATACTGACCGGTAATGGGCATGTTACCGATGTCCACATTCTCGCAGCACAGTGCTAACAGCAAGTGGCTACACATATATACAGGGAGCCTCATTTCCCCTGTGGCATTTCTTGCAGCTTGTGTACATTTGCTAGTTTGTCACCAGCCTAGGGGTGGACAGCAACCTGACATGCAAGTATGCTCTGTCCCTTGTCAGGCTGAGCCTCACACCAGGGGGTCAGTAATCTGTCAGGGTCTCAGGCAATGCTATGTCACCCACACCATTTTTCATTATCTGTCTCTTTTATGTCCATGCAGGCATATGTACTCAGTGCAGTCAATGGGTGCATAACCAATCATTTTGTCTTCTTTCACTGTACCTAGTATTAATCAGCATAAAGCAGTCACTAACAGTATGATGATGCATAGGCCTTATAACACAGTGATTTTGCCAAGTGATATGAGTTATCGCAATCATATCAGCTTTATTGCCATAATGGTCTTCGGTGTCACTGTAGTCCGCATTAACATGCTCATTATAGCCTGTCCCTAAGGTAAGAGTTCATCTGCACAGTATGCTCCTGCATCAGTAATGTAAAGCCTGTCGGTGATAGTGATAATTTAGACTGTGCTCTATGGATATCTGACGATCGACTTCACATGGTGTTCCTAACATGTGGCCATTTGCATTTTCATTGGGCTACCATTTTCTTCCTTCTTTTGACCTGTTAAGTGGGCAACTTCAGGTGCTAGTTTCAGTAGGTCTCCTGGCTGGTGCAGTTAGGAAACTAAAATCTTCCTCTACATGTTGTAAATGGATTACAGGTAGTACACGCTAGGCCACAATGATATTCCCATCTATAAAACTGTGGCTGAGTACCAGCTTGCCAGACTGATAAGTAATGCCTGACATCACACACTCTGGTAGGCATTGCAGGCCTAAAGATAGTGATCTGTGAAGGTGCCACCCCAATCTGCACCACCAGTGAAAGGCAAAGGTTACAGAGAGAAGTCTGCATGTTATAGTAAGCACTAAGCACTGTCCCTACCTTCAAGTTGGCATACCCAAAGGATACGGACTACTGTATAGTTTATATTTTACAGTGGCAAAAGAGATTGTGTTAAACCGGAAGACCTATCTGGCAGGCTCTTCATGCAGCTGAGTATGAGAAGTATGTAGATATTTACTTAAAGATTTGCATTAACAAGTTTAATGTACCTCTTTAAATAATTGTAGTAGCTGGGACTATAAAGACGCTTCATACTATTTAAGCAAGCTGCATGTTTTTCATTTCAGTGATTGGTACTGTTTGCTACTTTGTACTTACAACAGGAGTTGTACATTACTTCACTTGAATTTCATTGCTCAAATTGCACCATCATATCACATTGAAACAGGGACATCTGTTGTGTGAAAACATATACTTAATACTGTTTAGCAAGAAAAACTGTAGACAGATGTACAGTAATTAATACTGGCTGGGATTTCAGAGCTCTAGTGTGCTTTAGAACAAGCGTCACTCTTACAGAATGGTACTTGACTATCCTGGCATTGGACCACTTACAAAAAATTTAGAATGGTGGGGGTAATGACATTGTCATTTTTTGCGATCCACTTTTCTATTCTTATCTTTTCTTTTTTTTTTTTGTTGTAATTAGATAAAGATACATTCCCTTGGAAAATGTAATCAGTGAAACAAATGTACCTTTGGTCCCCTGTCTGTTGTATATGCCTTATTTGATGGTCTATGTACACAACCATCTGCTATAACATCCTTGCAAGAGCAGCCATGGGTAGTTCAGCATCTGCATTATTCCTTGTTACAGCCTCTGCTTCTTATAATTACCATTTGCTGTTCCTTCTGGGTGCAAAGGATTGCACGGAACAATATTTCTTTAGATTAATGCAGTGAAACATGGAAATCTGACAAAAATACAAGGTGACTTCTTTATAATACAGTGACTTATGTGGAACATGAATGAAATATTCTGTGTGGGCCAACAGTCAGTCCAATAATCAGAGCTCCAGCTCTGATTAAAAACTTGCATGATTGTATTTTTGCATTTTTTAAAGCACTGGAAAGTACTTCTTGAGCATGCAGGTTCCTTTTACAGGAGGTACCCTGGAGCATAAGAAGGTTGTAACTTGTAAATTGTCTCAGGATATTCAAAAGAGAACTGGTGGGATTTAAACTAAAGTGACAGTAAATGAGACATGTGCCTAAAAGCTGTATAACAGCTGATGTGAAGCATGCATGCATTTCTAATTTATATGCCTTCACAAATGCTGTGCATCAGGCGTGCTAAAACAACAGGCTTTCTTTAGTCTCTTAGTATTTCCCAGTCTAGTACAGTGCAACTATAGGACAGCTGAAGGTGCTATCATAGACCAACAGCAGAATCTGATTGAATAGGCTAGAAGACATGAGGGACAAGGGAAGGCCAACAGGTTATGAAACTGCTTTTGCAGATACATGGAATGTAACATTTTCTTATCCACATAAAAAGAAGTGAACACTGCTTTTTGGGATAAAATAAGTTTTTGTGTAAAGCATAGTTTCACAGGTAGGTACCTGGCAGTCAGTCTGCAGATCATCTATAGCGTAACCAGAACATCTGACATAATGGTTTCCCACCTGCCTTTAGAAGGTTCTCACAAGAGAGGCTCGGGCAGGATTGATGCACGCATGTCCATTAAATAGTCCAGACTCATTTTACATGTAGCATGAGCATTACTTTGTTTAACATGCAGGCACAGTTTATTTCAGCGGCTGGGAATGCACATGGATAAGAATCTGTCATGCCAATCAGCCCTATTAAGTTGCTGCCGTAAGTTAATGTCTTTTTTATCAGTGTTTGAGGACCCCTTCATTATCTTTAGGCATAAAATGTCAAGGTGAATCAGATTTTTCATGGTCCATAAATCTATACAAAGATCACTATAAAAGAGTCTATAGCAGGTAGAAAATAGTTATTATCTATAAAGGTATGTTGAACTTATAACAGTGTCTGTTTTAGGGTTGTGCTGTCTATGTGATGTAATGAGGACTTATTTGCTTTACTCAAGTGGACCTTGCACTGATTTTTTGCTTTTTGCTTTAGTCTGTTATTGTTATCCAAGCTCCAGGTAGTCCAACCTTACCAGGTATATTTGCAAGTTGGTGGGTGTGAAAATAGCAGCCTCTAGATTATATTCATCTTCAAATTTTGATAACTAGAGAGTCAGGATATTGGTTTGCAGAAGTACAAAACAGATGTTTTCAGAGATGGCAGTTGTAAATCTAACAACATGGGTTCTATCTGTTAAGCAGTTTGCTAGTCATCTTACTATGCATGGCTTTTTGTGCTGCATATGGGGATAGTATGAAATACCTTGACCAGGTCCAGGCCTGCTGTATGCACTTCATAACCACCATCTACTGCTTTATTTAGAAGTTTAATAATACATGACCTACCCTTAGCAAAGCCAAATTTATATGGATCCAGACTTCCAGAGCAATGATATTATCAGTGTCTTTAATATCTACCCCCCCCCCCAAAGTAGGAATATGTCAATGGTTGTTCTCCTAGCTTGCAGAAAAAAGCCCAAAGCAACTTATTTTAACAAAGTTTAATAGAGATTCCATTGCACCATAGTTGGTGCTAGCAATTATTCTTCTGGGTATATATGTTCATGCCCCAAGATTGTGGTATTATTTGTTTTTATTAAAGTTGGCATGTCTTATTTTGTAGTGATCTTGTGCATCTATTTATTTATTTTATTTATTTGCAGTTGGTTTACCAGGATTGTCCATTGGGCCAAGATGAACCCATTTTCAATGGAGTCCTGGGGAGAAAAGCTCCAGAAACAAGGTAACAATAGGTTTTAGATCAGATTACAATATTTACAAATTATACAGTTTAGAGCGTAACATTTCAGGTAGTACATACTAGTGAGGAACATTACAGATGATACAGACTAGAAAAGGAAACATTTCAATAGAAAAACTGAGAAGCCATTATATCTTAGGAAGCTAGCAAATAGGAAACAAAATAATACATTTTTTATAATTAGCTTAGTAAGTACAAGGGGGAATGTATGAGTTAGGAGAGGCAGAAACAAGGAAGTTCCCAGAAAGGAGGGGGAAAGAGAGAAAGCCAGTGTAGATTATGATGGATGGGTGCAGGAGCATTCCCACTGGGATAGGGATGGTGCAGGAGCATTCCCACTGGGATAGGAAGGGTGCAGGAGCATTCCCACTGGGATAGTAGATGTGATGGATGGGTGCAGGAGCATTCCCACTGGGATAGTAGATATGATGGATGGGTGCAGGAGCATTCCCACTGGGATAGTAGATATGATGGATGGGTGCAGGAGCATTCCCACTGGGATAGTAGATATGATGGATGGGTGCAGGAGCATTCCCACTGGGATAGTAGATATGATGGATGGGTGCAGGAGCATTCCCACTGGGATAGTAGATATGATGGATGGGTGCAGCAGCATTCCCACTGGGATAGTAGATATGATGGATGGGTGCAGGAGCATTCCCACTGGGATAGTAGATATGATGGATGGGTGTAGGAGCATTCCCACTGGGATAGTAGATGAGAGTGAAGAGATTTTTTGAATATAAAGTGGTTGAAAGTGGTACAAATGGATGGAGGTAGGGAGTTCCAGAGACGTGCTAGACCACAAGATAGGAGATTTTTTCCTGGGGGACAAATTGGTTTGTGCAGTTCTATTAGGTTTTGGTTATTAGATCTTAGTACTCTGTTGGGCAGGTGCATTTTAAAGGCAGAGGAAAGGGATGGACAGAGGAAGGGTTTGAAAATGAGCTTGTGTGCAAGAGTAAGTTGAGAACAGATGAGTTGGTTGGATAGTTCTAGCCATTTTAGTTTGTGGAGAGAAGAACAGCGGTGGGTAGATGCCTTATGGCTGGTAGCAAACTTGGCGATTTTGTTGTAGCATGAGGAAAGTTGTGTTTTAAGGGAAGATTGTAGGTTAGTTAGGAGTGAGGCTCCATAGAGAAGAGAGGGGATAAGGAATGAGGTCGAGAGAGTGATTTTAGTGGAGGATGTAAGGTAACGATTTTGTCGGTAGAGCATGCCTAGTTTTTGATGAGTTTTTTTGATATTTAGTTGAATATGGGAGTTGAATTTAAGCTGACTGTCAATTTGAACCCCAAGTAACTTAAGCCTCTGGCACCATTTCCAAGGATGTGTTGTTATGGCTAGTGATTGAAAAAGTGTTTGTACTGATAGCGATGAGTTTAAAGGGAGTAAATACCATTAATTTGGTTTTAGAGGCATTAAGTGCTAGGTGGTTTTCTTTCATCCATTGTTCGGTGATTGAGAATGCATCTTGTGTGAGCTTTTGGACTACTGGGATGGATGTGGCAGAACAGATAATAGTTAAATCATCTGCATATTGGATGATATTAGAGAAAGGGACAGAATTGCGGAAGTCATTTATGAATATATTAAATAGGAGAGGACCCAGTATGGAACCTTGGGGAACTCCAGTTGGGGTATTAAGGAATGAGGAGGTGGCTGTTTTCCATCTTACTGCTTGGTATCTATTAGATAAGTAACTAGAGAACCAGTTCAGCGAGGAAGGAGATAAGTTAAGCTGAGATAGTTTAGTTAGAAGTAGTTTGTGAGAGATAGTGTCAAAGGCTTTTGAGAGGTCAAGTAGGAGGGTAGAAACAATATGACCAGAGTCCAGAGCTTTATTTATAGTTTCTAAAAAGGAGAGGAGGGCTGTCATAGTGCTATGACCAGGTCTAAGACCGTGCTGAGTTGGAGTTAGCAGGTGATTGTCTAAGAGATAAGGTAGGAGTTGTAGATGGATACACTTTTCTAAGAATTTAGAGATGGGAGACAGGATAGCAATGGGACAGAAGTTTATAGTATTGTTATTATTGCCACCTTTATGTAAAGGTATGATAAAAGCCTTTTTCCAAATTTGGGGTACTATGCTTTCTTGGATAGAGCGGTTGATTAGAATACTAATGGGGTAGGCAATGGCTTCTGCAGCTATGCCAAGGAAGTATGAAGGAATATTGTCTGGGGCATTAGAGCATGGCTTCAGTTTCTGGAGGAGTTTTTTTGTGGTAGATGTGGGTATAGATTTTAGTGAGAAAGGTGAGGAAAGTTCTGTCTGATTATAAGGGCAGTAATGATGGTGTATGAAATTAAGTTGGCACTAGATCAATCAGCTAAGTTATTAGAGATCTTCTTGTGGTCTGAATGGATGGTGCCATTTTGGCTCAATTCTAAACAATTTATGGCATTTTTCATTAGATTCCTAACATATTTAAAGAAGGCAAAGAAGAATGCTGCCAAATAAATTCAAGTCCAGTTTTAATCACAATCCCATAAAAATCGGTTAGCGCTTTCATTCACAAAGTTTCCAAAATGAACTTTTTCAAACCATGCTGTCACATCCCGTGAATAAAATTTATAACCAACCGCAATTACATATTCATTATCTAGATAAAAATGACATCACATATATATTTTAACTAATACAGTACCAGCACAAAACTGCTTCTGATGGTGTCCTGATGGATGAACGCTCTAAACCTTTTGTTTCTGTTGCTATGTTCCAATAAACAGTTTTCACTGTTTTTACGGCTTCTAGTTTGGTTACTAGTCTGTGAGGTGAGAAGTACTCATCCATAAACACCAGCCCACCCCCCTTATCAGGTTTCTTGATTTTAATTTTTTGTGACCTTAAATCCCTCAGTGTGCCCTGTTCTATTTCAGTTAGATTGTTATTCAAGTAAAAAGACCTCTGGTTTGCAAATAAAGATCTAAGGTCTAATTCACACATTTTTTTTTCAAAAAAATTCAAACTGGGATGTAATGGATGATTATACAAACTAGCCATTCTAAAGTCATTGATAGAATCATTTCTAAGTCCCAGTAAAATATTCAAGTTCAATTTCCTCAAAAATACCTTAAGGTGCAGGAGTGTTCATGAAATATCCGCTCTTGAGGAAGGAATGAATGAAAGTCCTTTGGCTAACAGTTGAATTAGTAAAGGGCTAACACCATTTGAAGAAAAATTGTAAATATGAAAGTCACCCTCCAAGTTAACCAACACATCCAGACAAGGGACGGTTTCATTTGACCAGTGATGATTTACCTCCACTTGCAGTTCAGTCTCTTGGAACGCTGGTTCTGTGGTTGCTTTCAGTGATTGTTCCCTTTGTCCTTCACATTGTTTATCTGAAAACCCTGATTAGAAGGCCCAGCCTGTGGCTGTTGACTCTGATTGGGATCATCGCATTGAGCAGCACGTTGTTTTAGGTGGTCACTCTACCTAACAGCCCCTGCATAGCTTTCCCCATTGGTTTCTGATGGAATAGAGGAGTGGTTAACCTCTTCATTCATAAAAACACTGTCAACAACTCCATTAAGATTAGTGTTGTTGAAATTATTAGTGTTTATTTGTGCAAAACCACAAGCTCGAGATAAAGGAGGAGGTGGATAGGCAACTCTATTAAAATAGTCCAACCTATTCCTCTTTAATTTTTTTAATTGTATCCCTCCATATCTTGTCTATAGTTGTATCTATATTTGAATAGATGTGACAGAAATCAAACTTGTAGCGTAAAAAGTCATTATGATTTTTAATGTCCCTCTCCAATATTTCCACTTCATGGATTAACAGGTCTACTTGTAAGGAGTAGTGTTTTATCAGCAAATTTAGGAACTCACACCCTTGTTTATCAAACAGCTGTATGAGTTCCTGATGAAATTGACAAGGCCGTTGGGGTAACGCCACTGGTGAAGACTTTGGGGATGTGTTGCCTTTTTACACATTCTTTCAGGTATATGATTTCAGTCTGTACCTTTTTAATCTTGAACATTTCATAATTAAACATATTTAAATTGTTCTAAATAGTTTGTTGAATGTTGCTGACAGGACAACTTCCTGGTTGGCTATTGTGCTCTAAGTTAGAACTGTCGAAAACCAAACCGATGGGTTCCTTTAACCAGTCTTTTAGTAAGGGAATGCTGTCACGAAATCCAGATGGGTCCAAAGGTGTTTTTTGATGGCCATTCAGCTGGTAGTTCCTAAAATTAGGCTCCATGCCATTAGTAAGAGTAGACCCTAAAGACACTGGTCTGCCAGCTATGTTTGCTGCAATTAGTGGGATTACCAGTGTTAGTAGTAGGATGAGAAGTAAACATACTAACAGACATGTTGTTATGATTTGAAAATGTACTCACGTCTGTAAGTCCAACGCAACTGCTGTTCCTCATATCAAACTTAGCTACCAAATCATCCACACATTGGAAAAATGTCATTGTATTAAGGCAGCCAAGTTACTGCCCGGGTCCCTGCCAGAGCAAGAGCCAGATAGGCTCATGGAAAAAAGTTGTTGTGAGTTGGCAAACCCTTCTTGTTCCATTCCTTCAACAAACAAACCAGTAAATGGAACACAAACAATGCAAATGTCCCAAAACATGAAGAATGAAGACAAAGAAGAATGCTGCCAAATAAATTCAAGTCCAGTTTTAATCACAATCCCATAAAAATCGGTTAGCGCTTTTGTTCACAAACTTTCCAAAATGAACTTTTTCAAACCATGCTGTCACATCACATGACTAAAATCTATAACCAACCCCAATTACATATTAATTAATAAAATTGACATTGCACATATATTTTACCTAATAGAGTACCAGCACACAACTGAAATTAGTTTAAAGCAAGTTAACACCTAAAATTACACAAGTGGCAAACCATACCATCTTTGTACGTTTTTCAGTCTAAGAATATACCCCAAAGAAAAGTTTTCATTCAAGCTAGGGAATGAACATGTGTTTAGCTTAATTTGCCAAAGTAGCTCCCTCAGTTCTAAATTTAATGACCTCAGACCCCCCCCCCCCCCCGAGTTCTTCAAGACTTGGTAAACCACAATGCAGTTAAAATAATGGTTTGGGTTCTGAACAATATGCTTGGCTAGAGCATTGTTTAAATTTTTCTTATTAATGTTATATAGGTGTTCATCGATATGTTGTTTTAGGTATCGTTCAGTCTTCCCTGAATAAAAGGAAGCACATACCTGGCACTGGGCAAGGTATATAACCCCTGCTGAACTTTATGGCTCATGTTTCCAGTGTTGGTTTTTTTTTTTTTTTTTTAGCTTGTTCAGCATGCAGTAGTTTTTGTATATGGAAAACAGCTTGGAAATTAAAGAAAAGGATTTTGGAGGGTGTAACAGCAATCAAAATTAAAGATTCTCTGAATGCTTTATGCAAACATAGTCAGGCATAAAGGTTTTAAGAAATTTATGTTCAGTGTCATTAATCATGCAGAAATATAAAAAACAGGAGGAAGCAAGGGTGATTATTTGGGATTTTTACAGTACAAATGGCAAGATTTAAATTCAACAGTGTGTTTTGGGTTGAACACTACTATTAACTTTAAATGCCATTTAAAATGCCTAAGGGCATATCAGATTTCTACTCAGGCTTGCTTCCTGGATTCATATAGTTAAACTGCACTTAAAGGTTATATAATTACAGTTTTCTTTCTTAATATAGTGTACTTCAGCTATGTAGGGTATTTAATTATTTGTTTGTTCTTAATGCTTCCTCAGTGGTATTTTAAGGTCAGGATTATTAAACAGGGGCCCAAAACATTCTATATTAGAAATGCTTATTGCATAGGAGACTGGTGGTGATTATATATTTGTTTTATATATATATATATATATATATATATATATATATATATATATATATATAAACAAATATATATATATATATTAAACGTACAATTTTGTGGATTATATTCCTAATGGGCTGTCAAATTTAAAGATGTTTATGAAAGATAAGTTAGCAAGAATAGAACTATTTGAAGATGTACCTTAATTTTTGATGGATGAAAATTCCTTGGATGATTCAGACTGGTAGAGAAAGTTTAAAGTTTTGCGGAATATATCTTGGCTGGCTGGAAACTTTGTAGATGGTTTAGATAAGAGTTGTTGTACACCACTCATGGACCTCAGTTAACAATAGTAGAATAAATAAATAATTAATGATGTGATTTGATGGCCAAAGTAGAATGGATTTATACAGGGATCAGATTACATGGTGCTATGTTATATAGCACTGCTACCTCATGTCAAGAGGTTCTCTGGGTCTGTTCTCAGTCGGGGTGCTTACTGTACAGAGTATGTATGTCCTCCCTAAGTTCATGTGTAAATAATCTGGTTTCCTTCTACATCCCAAATGCAAGTGATATACAGGTGATTATAAATTATCCATGGGCGGGTAGCTGTGTTATGTAGCACATACCCTGTACCTGTCATTTTTGTCAGATTGCCCATGACACATCCTTTCCCCTGCACTGGTAATATTATGGATGATTAGAGTTTAGTCTTTAATGCCATACATAAATGTGTTATACTTCATATCCTTCAGTAAATGCATGCTATGAACCGTTCCCTCCCCTCTGTATGAGATGACATGCTACCAGCATTGCATAATGCTGGAGAAAAATGCCTGCTGCACTAATGTATTGGTTAGTGCACCTGACTAATATAGTAAGCCCTTGTATCAGGGGTGCACAGTTCAAATCTCCCCTTCATTATCAGTTGGAATCCCTTTCCCACCTCTTCATTATCAGTCCAACTCTGCTTTCCTTCCTCTTCATTATCAGTAAGAATCCATTTTCCTTCCTCTTCATTATCAGTAAGAATCCCTTTTCCTTCCTCTTCATTATCAGTAAGAATCCATTTTCCTTCCTCTTCATTATCAGTAAGAATCCATTTTCCTTCCTCTTCATTATCAGTAAGAATCCCTTTCCCCCCTCCATTCACTATTTTTTAATCAGTCCTTAGTGTCTAGTGGTTTCTGCACCTTTTATTTATTGTATCTCTATGGCACTGCATTGTGACTATCCCTGGTATCTAGTACTTCTCTCACCACAATCCCCATACTTATTTAAGTGTTGTTAAGGGACAAGTGTTATAAGGTAATCTCTGGTGTCTAGTCTTTACCCACTCACAATCCCTGCACTGGTTTAAGTGCCATTAAGGTAGGAGCATTATAAGGGAATCCCTGGTGTCTAGTGCCCTCCATCCCTGTATTGGTTAAGTGTCCTTACAGCTCAAGTCTTTTACAGTATTCCCTGGTGGCTAGTGGTCTCCTTCATCCTTATATTACAGTTATCCCTGGTGGCTGGTGGTCCCCCCACCAAATGTTGTAGGCTATGCTCATTAATTTATGGGTGTGTGGAGTTAGGACAGCCATGAGAACCCCCCCCACACACACAGACATACACACACACATGCAACTGTACACACACACACACACACACACACACACACACACACACACACACACACACACACACACACAGCCCCCTACCACCCAATTGCACTCATACACTCATCCGTTCACTCGCATGCCCACCCACCTACTTCACCACCTAACTACCCCCTTATGCTACCAGACATCCCCACACACTCACACATATGGTGCCTTGCATTCACTCACTCCCACATCTCCTGATTCTTCCATCCCACTAAACTCCCCAGTATTTACCTCTTCCTCCATGGTTGAACCTGCCCTTTTGGACATGTTTGCTAATGTAGCATGGAAGGAGTGGCCATACTAATCTACATGACTGAACAGTTCTGTGAATTATTTTTACTTGGTGTGTATATGCTTTCCTGGAGATAGTTCCAGGACAGATAGAGAGAGAATGAGAGTGGACTCATGGCTAATTATCATATGCCTCTTCCCTAGACTGCCATATTAGACTGTAACGCAGCCTCGCTAACAGCCTGACGTGGTGCTGCACATTTTCTTGCTAGAGCACCATGTTAGGGCTGTTACTGAATAACAGATTACAGCAGGATATACACCAGGTGTACACCTTGCCATAGACTATTTATCTCCCCTTTTGATTTTGTTTTTCACTTATAATCTGTACAAACTGAAAAACAATTTTTAGTGATGTTGTTGAACTGTATCAAAACATAATTTAATGACATTTTCCATATTCAGTTTGAGAAAATTAATTCAAGGAAAAACTTGTTTTTATTTCTTTAACATTTTATTATTGTTTTACAATTGATTGGGTCCTTAAATATAGTGTTTATAAAGCTGCAGTCCTCCAGGAACCATCTTTTCTTAAATACTGGCACAAAACATAATTTTCTTCCAGAAAAACTCCTGGAAAATGTTAACCATTTCTCCGAAGACTAGATGAGACACATTGCAGGTTATGACTTTAAATAGCATTTTGAATTCAGAGCATTTATTGTTTTAGTTATAATATAGAAAAGTAACACGCTGATTTCCGTCACCACACAGCACCAGCATTAAGACCTTGTAGGAGACAGCACAGCAAGCTAAGCCCACTTTCCATAACACAACCCCCAGAAAACTGCAGGAAATTTAAGTATTATATCTGTAAGAAAATGCATGCCATGAGTACAGAGCAGCAGCCAAGTCCCATCTGGAGCTGTGAGTACCCATTAGCACAAGTGTGTGTGTATCTGTGTAAAATACCCTGTTCTTTATTATTGGCAAGAGCCGCCACACCAATTGTGAGGTCACCCTTAATTTTGTTTCTGTTTTTTTTTTTTGTTTTGCTGTTTTAAATGAGAACTCCTGTCTGTCAGTGTCATTCATAGAGTTTCATGGTTATGTTTTTTAGTGTTGGGTTTGTGACAGGTAACAAACTTGCTTTTGTTGCAGAAGGCTGTGGGTTCTCTCTCCACACCAGGCAGATTAATTGCTGACACACACCATTTTTTTTAATGTAACACAGGGAATTTATTATTCAAGGGCAGCAGCCACTGAATTTATAGTTGAAATGCAAAGTTGTTCGCCAGCAGCAACCTCTTCATTAGCTATAGTTCTATTTAATGTAGAATTACTCAGCTGATTTATATTTTTGCAGAGACTGTGCACATTAGCTAATATTGGTGGTTATAATGACAGCATTTGGGTGGCCTTTTATGGTTGACATTTTCTGAAATGGGTAGTTCTGCCATTATTAGTTCATACATTTTGTTTCACTGCTTACTGGAAATATATTAGCTACAAGTTTAAATATTCTGTAAGAAGCAGTGCTGTATTAAACAACAAATATAATTTAATGCAGTCAGGAAGGTGAATTAATAAACATAATCATTTATGCATGGTCCTAAAAAATGTGTGCTATGAGCCCATGGTTAGAAAACTGCCCAAAGGTACACTTAATCCACCACTGGCAAAAATCATTTTCTATGAATGTGAGATTCAAGGGCAGAGATGTTTACTGTTGCTCATGTCAAGTCTTTTTTCAGTGTGAGACTATATTGTTTTGTTTAGGAAATGGCTATCAGTGTTTGTGCTATAAAATTTAAAATAAAAGTTTTAAATTAAATCCTAACATCTTTAAATAATTGTAGAAGTAAATAAAGAAATTGGTATCTATATTGACAGGTTTGTACAGTGTTTATGGTTCACAGGTTAGTACTAGGCTACCTGCCCTTTCAGGCCATTTTAAGCCTAGCCAGTTACCCCATGTGAGACTCAATCCCTGAACCTTGTGTCTGTAAGGTAAACACCTTAACCATTAGGCCAGTCTCCCACCAACTGGGGAGATATGTCCAAATAATGGGGACACTAAAATGGCTGGGGGGGGGGACTGATCCATTACCCCTGCCTTGGGTTCCATTTGCCCACAATCCAGCTATGATTATATGCCTATGAAATACTAAGAATTAATGATACAATATTATCAGTGCCTTTACTGGTAAGTTATTGATACTGGCAGGTAAATAACTCTGTTAAATTTTTAATGATTTAGTAAGTTTTTCTTGCTCAGTTCTGTTAATAAATGTATTTGTTTATTTAATTATTGGTAGTCATTGTGGTTTGTTTGTATGTTTGTTTGTTTGTTTGCTTGTTTATTTATTTATACGAGTGGTGGCACTTTGTCCAGTGCAGGGTTAGACACTTGACGATGTGAACATTGGCTCTAGATGATTGTCACTGTTGATGTGAAACCCTAACCCCATGTGCAAAGGGTTATGAATGCATAGATGGACTGCTGGCAATTTGGATTGCGGTGTGGTAGGTTACTTTATAGCAATTGTTGAGTTTTTTATGGTCTCATATTAATTTGCCTGGTTTGATAGCACCAATAGTTAATGCAGTTTTCTGCCTCATGGGTCTAAAGTTGCTCCCAGATCCTGAGAGCAGAGAAGCAGTTTAACCTTATGGCTTTTCTTTTTTGTTGTTGGTTTTGGCCAATTCCTGCAACTTTCTTCTTTACTAGGTCATCTGCTTGGTGAGTGGTTCAGCGTTTGCCTCTTCTTCTTGCTCCATTCCACTCCAGGATGTCTGCAGCTGATTTTGACTAGCATACTACTGCATGTTGCTATCTCCATCACTGTTGGATGATTCTTTTTTGCAGGAACCTCACAGATCATTACCACTGTGATTTTTGTCATATTCAGCCACATGCATGCTCTTTTGCTACCTGGGGCTGGATTCCCTCCTGCAGAAACATTAGCTGCTGTACCAGGCTTGCAGAAACTCATTGAGTTTGGATTCGATACATCCATAGCTATTGGCCAGTTCTATTCTTCCATTCTACCAGCTGCTCTGTTATTGGTCCGGATCACTATCTTCACCTTACTGAATGGCTAGTTTAAAACTGAGCAACCCTATCATTAGGTATAAATACATTGGTTGGAATTTCTGCTTTCAATAGTTTTATTTTCATTCATATTTGCAGCACTTTCCTTCTTTCATTCTTTATACTTTTGATTTTTATAGTCTTCTGTCATTGCAGGTTCACCCTTTCTCTGAAGCCACTTTGAGCTTCTACTTACCTCAACCCCCATGTTTTTTTTTTCACTTCTGACTGAGGGTCTCTTCAAATCTCTAACAGATCTTAATAGTGTCCTTTTTCTCTGGGCTTGGCATCTTTTACTCAGGGATTTATCTGGATTCAACCACATTGATGGATCTCTTGTCCCGCTGACGCACAGATTATATTACTTGGAACTTTTAGCAGTACTCTTCCATTTCTCATGGTTTGTGTTACTGAATAAGGTTCAGTTTGTTCATGCGGGTGGATGGTGATAATGCCAGGCAGCTTGCGGTCAGTTGTCCCATCCTCACGCCATTTCTATTAACCACTGATACATAGTCAAGGATAGCCTACCTGGCTCCATACTCCTTCACCTTTAGTTCTACTCCCCCTCTTTTTATAGGATGCCAGATTATTGCCGTGGTTGCAATTGTCATGGATAAATGTGACTATACAGCAGCTGTTTTAAAGTCTTTTGAGGGATGATAAAGCACAATGCAATATATTTACTGCTATTAATTAAGAAATCACAGAACCAAAAAGTATAGCCTATGATATTACGGTACTGACCAGCTGTGGCCTGCCATACATATATAAATATTCATACAAGATGCCCGTGAGACCAATTTTATCACCTCATTGTTGTGGGATGGAATTAATTTCACTGTTTTTGGAGAGTACTTTTTACTTGTACTTGAAAATGATGTATTGTTGTTTTAGGAAACAGTTTATCATACATCTCCAGAATTACAATGAGTACACCAGTAGCAAACAAGTATTTTAATATTGTTTTATCAGGCTATGAAAAACAAAATGTAGTAAGTGAAATGTCACAGTTTTAAGTGTATTTTATCTTTATTTTAGGTACTTTATTGATAGTTTCCTACTGTGGGGAGTAGGAGTGCTATGCAGAACTTGGATTGTGCTCAAATGTATTCCTGACTTCACTGATTTTTTACAATTTAAAAATAATGTCTCTGACAGAAGCAAAACATTTTAAATATAAACCTGAAGTTTTTACCAGGCTGCTGTAGAATAACCTTTGACTATAGGAAGTTTACAAAATCTAGTACTAATTTGCACTAATGTAGCATGCACCTACAATGTACATTTAATAGTTCTGTGCATGTGAACTATCTGGTATGCTACTATACATCTATTACATCAAATGGTAACTGATTTTGAGCATAGAAAATTACAGTCAGCAATTGTTTTTCAGAGTTTGAACAATGTACACCCTGCCTTTGTGATATCAACAAATCTTACTGGAGGATGCCAAAAATGGGTGGGGAAACAGACTCTGGGACTTCATGTTTGCCTATGGCTGTTAATAGATGAATGAGAAGTGTTAAGTATATAATCGGAAAACATTTGGGCATACTTTGGCTTCTTCATGGATTTAAGAACATATTAGCAGAATGGACAAAATTAATTTTCAGGAGATCTAGTAATTTAAAACAATACCTTTGTTACAAAGAAATGCAGTATTCAGAAAAGAGACCTGATAGCCAACAGGATGCTACTGTTCAATGCTTTCATAAGAATCAGAAGAATTTTAAGGAAAGAGTCTCTAACAACAAATCACACCTCACCAGTACCCAACCTCATGCCTCAAACTTCTCTCCCTATGAGAAATAGGCTAGTCAATCCTGAGGTGGATTTGTAAGTACCCATCCAGTGAACTAAGATCCATTTTGAAGGATAATAGTGTATCACACTACTTTAATATGCACAGATGAGGGGAAGATGCTGCATTATTAACCAGTCTCTCTATATTTTGTTTTATTCATCTGCTGGTGAATATTTATGTCCCTTTCGTCTTTTAGCTAGTTTGCCACCCAACTTACCACAGACATCAATTTTCAATGCATTAAGCATACTTAGAATGCCAACAGTGAATATGGTCTCAAACTCCTTGGCCAGGTTAAGGTACACCACGTAAATACCACAACCACTACTGACAACTTAAGTAACCCTCTTGAAGAAATTAACCAAATTCATTACGCAGAATCTATCCTAGACAGAGCCAAACTGTTGCAAACTGAGTCTAATTTGATTTTTGAAATTATAGTTTATCTTGTCAGATATAATAAATTCCATGGCCTTGCAGAAGAGAATTATCAAGCTGACAGCTCTATAATTACTGGGGTTACAGGTGTGGACACTCTTATGAAGTGGCATGTACACTCCTTAGACAAGACCAGTAGTTATACTTAGGATAAACAGTTTCAGGACTGATTCTGTCAGAACATGCTCAGTATATGTTACTAAACAACCAGATACATTGTTAGACCCTATTGAAGAAGTATTTTTGGTTTTGGAAAACATCATGAATTCATGTTCTTTAGTGATGATATGTATTTTAAGGGATTTGAGAAAGTATGGATTTGGATAGACATTTCTGGGGCAAAATTAGCTATGAATATATTTGACAGTATATTGGCTTTGTCTTTTGGGGTCCATGAATAAGTTCAGAGCAATGTTGGGTATTATTTTGTATTTTCCTTATGCGGGTGGTGAAAGATTTATAATTTCCCGAACTATCAGAAACTAACCCATGTTCATGGACTGCTTTAGTAAATTTCTGGTCTTTTTGAAGTTTTAGTCATATTTATGAGATTGTCTTTGATAACAGAGTTTTTGGACTTGTATAATTTAAGGGTATTTATTTGCCAAAAGATTATTTATGCTGGTGGACCACCATTTGGGTTTGTTTTTGAATTTAACAATATAGTTGGATGGGACTGCCAGCTCTGTGCAATTGTCTAAATGGATATAGAAATTCCTAGTGAAGCCATATGCTTGTGCAACATCTGGATCTTAAACAGCTGAAAATGGATTTATTATTGCCATTAGCCTCCCTCATAAACTAACATACATTCATAGGCTGCTTTAGTAAACTTCATTGGATTTTTCAAATTTTTGGTCATACTTCTGATACTGTCTTTGATAAGAGAGATTTTGGTCCTGTTGCATAATTTACAGAGTTTATTTTCTTTTTTTTTTTTTAAGAGTTTATTTATGTAGGTGGACCATCAATACAGTTTGTTTTTGAATTTCACAATATATTTTATCCAGGATGGGACTGACAGCTGTATGCATTTGTCTAAATGGAAGTAGAACTTCCTAGTGAAGCTACTTGCTGAGGCAACATTTAGGCCAATGTTATCTTGAGTGAATTTCACATCCTTATCATTGAATTTGGTTATGTTAGTAAGTCTGAAATCCTTGAATTTCAAAATATTTGATCCAAGAGCTAGAGATATTGAAGGTGAAGGTGACCAGTTTATTGTTAACTTAGCCAGGGTAAGAGATACCGGGGAATAGTGCATAGGATAGCTACACTCTTTAGGACGAGATTGAGTATTACACCCTGTAGTTGATTTATTAACTAATTCATCCACCAAAGTTTTATATATTAAATCTAATAATTTCTGGGCATGCCCTATACTGGAGATGTAGGTGCTCCACTGACTTGAGGGATTGTTACAGTCACCCATATAACAGAGTTGTTATCACTAAGGAGTTCATTGAGAACATCTAAGTGATCTTACATGATTTTAATCTTTATGGAGGATGTCCTATGAAAGGCTATAAGCTAAGCTGTTAAAGGTAATTTGGAGTTCTATGAATACAGTGTGTTGGTCACTGTGCATCTGTCTAGAATCAATATACTCCTTCAGTATAGATATACAACCACAGCTGCCCCTAGGCCTGAGGGCATACTAGATGCAAAACCTAGATATGGAATGAGTGCCTTTTTATAATAAATCAAGTTTGAGTTTTAAATATGTATCTGTTGCAAATGAGGGAATGTTTTCAATGTAAATATATTTCAAAAGAGTACTACTTTATTAATTTCATGATGAAGAATAATTACTTTGTCAAGGTATTTGTAAACTGTTACTCTAAAAATATTATGTATATATTTATTTATTTGTATATTTATTTTATTTATATTTGCTTACTGGATCTCAATGGGCCATTTTCATGCACAACATGGATAAATAGGATCACATAGGAAATGAACAAAACATTCACAGGTGCAATAATATATATATATATATATATATATATATATACATATATATATATATATATATATATATATATATATATATATAGATATATATTTGCAGATGAAAGAATATGTCACAACATTTAGTTCAAGAAGTAGTTTACAATGTCAAAATATAGATGGAAAATGGTATTCTGCTTAGAAATGTATAGATAAGATGTAGGCATAATAACTCAGATGGCTTATACTACAGGGGTGACAACATATCATTATACAGACAAGTATGAAGACATTAGAAGAGGCAAGTGAGAATAGTTGTAGGAAAGGACACCATGGAGAGAAGACAAAGAAAAGGTGAGAGAGTCATGCAGTGGGAAGAGAAGTAGAAAGGAGAAGTGAGAGAGAGATGCAAATAGAAGAGGGACATGGGATGAATGAGATGCAGTATGTAAAGGCATGACAAGAAGAGATAAGGAAACATGACATCAAATAAAGGGGCATGAGAGAGCTGCAGCTTTCATGTAATGTGATCTGAGTGAGCGTAGCTGCACTTTGGCTGTGAAGAAGTGCTCCTTGAGTTGTTGTCTGAAATCCAAGTACTTAGGATGTCTTGGATTGAGAGAGAAATGGAGTCCCATAGTTTAGGTGCTAGGATGGAGAATGCATGGTCAGTGGAATAAAGTTCAGTTTTTGGAGTTAGTAGGGTGGGCTGAGATTAAAACAAACTCCTGAGATTATACAGTATGTGGGGGTTTGGGTGAAAGTTTATGAGTGAGAGGAGATGATGCCTCACACGAAAGAGCTTTGTAAAGAAATTATCCTAGTAGGATGTTGTTTCTCAAATGTACTGTGAGCCATTCAGCTGTGGCAAGAGGCAGAGGTGTTCATTGCTGGGGAGTTAGTAATGAACCGACAGATTTTATTTTAGATGGTCTCTTTGGTTCTAATTTTTTGTAGTGGAATAATATAGCAATAACCCACGCCTGGGTGTGGGTAATGCGGGATTTACCCACGGTTGGCGTAGTTTGGTCCCGAGGGACCAATTATTGCAAGTGAAAGGAGTAAAAGGGTAGAAGTAAAAGTGAAGTTTAAATGTTGGAATAAGTTATTAGGGAGATTGTGTGATGTGTTATATTAAGAAATTAAAAATTAGTGGGAAAGGGATGTAGAGATAGAGAGAGGGAAATATATGAGGGGGCAAAAGGAGAAAAATTAAAGTTAGTAGGAGAATTAGGAGGGTAGAGAGAAAGATGAAAGGAGAGGGACAAAAAAAAATAGGAAGGTGGGGGTTAGATGCTGGTTGTAGGGCATAGGCGCATCCATGAGCTGAATAAGTAGATTTTTAGTGTAAGCTTCAAGTTTTTGGTATTATCTATACTGGTAATATTGTTTGGTAAATTGTTCCATAGCTTAGCTATGACATACAAGTAGAGCCACTGACTGGCTCTTTTCTTGGGTTTGTGTACATTAATAAGTTCTCTGTCAGAAGAACAGAGATTTTTGGTGGGAATGTAGGTATGCAAAATAGATTTTAAAGCAACTATCAGGTTTGTATATTAGTTTTTGTGCAAATAAAAGCTGTAGGTAGTCAAGATAGTGGGAGAATGCAAGCCAGTTTAGCTCTTTAAGAGCATTGCAGTAGTGGGTCCAGTATGATGAGCCTGTAGCAAATTTGGTAATTTTGTAATAACAAGACTGAGATTTGGTTTTAGGTGCCATGCGTAGGTTAATAGAAATGGGAGCACCATAGAGTAGAGAGGGGGATCAGATAGGTGTCTGCTAGTGTCCTTTTGTTGTTTTGATCCCTAAAGCTTTTATGCCTATAAAGTGTCCCTAGTTTGAAATTATTTTTTTTAAAGCATTATGTATGTGTTGGTCGAATGTGAGTTTGTTGTCTATGGCGATACCCAGTAGCTTAGCATTTGTTATAATTTCAATGCCTGTTTTATTTTGGGAATCGATTTTAAATTCAGATGAGAATGTTTTAGGAGTAAAAAGTAAAAGTTTAGTTGTGCTAGGGTTAAGCAGTTATTGTGCATCATTTAGTCATGATTCTATTGAGGTAAAGGCATTCTGTGTTTTTTGCAACAGGTCTGGTATGTTGTTAGAAGAGAAAATGATGGTGGAATTGTTGGCATATTGGATTAATGTGCTGTGATGGCAGGAGTGTGTATTATTGATGAAGATATTGAAAAGAAGAGGTCCGAGAATGGACCCCTGTGGGACTCCAGTTTTGTTAGTCTGGTACTGAGATAGGCAACCTTGCCACTCTACACATTGTTTTCTATTGAATAGGTATTTATTAAACCATAGCGTGGAGGGTAGTGAACAACCTAATGATGATAGTTGCTGAAGAAGTCTGACATGTGAGACCATGTCAAAGGCCTTTGACAGATCTAGTAGTACTACAGAGGTTTATAGGCTGGAGTCTCTAGCATTGTTGACGATATCAGTAAAAGAGATAAGAGTGATTGTAGTACTGTGTGCTGCCCTAAAGCCATGCTGAGTGGATTGAAGGAGATTGTTATGGATAAGATGGTTTAGCAATTGTATATGTATGCACTTTTCTATCAGTTTCGAAAGAGGGGAAAATACAGAGATGGGTCTATAGTTTGTTTGTTCATTAGATTTACCTCCTTTCTGCAATGGGGTTATGATGGATTTATTACTTATTGGTTGTTTGAGGGAAGTGGAGAATGTGATTAGTAGCAGAGTTAGAATTTGTAGTAGAGTTAGAGTCTGACTAATTTAACTATGCGGTCTATGAAGTGAGTATTAAACATATTAGCCACTTCAGTTGGTGTATTGTCTATGTTTGGAAAAGGATTTTGTTTGGCTCCAGGGGTAAGAAGTGATTTGATGGTTTTCCAGAAAGTTTGGGGGTTGTTTTTATGGTTGGTTAATTGCTGTGGAAAAAAAATATATTTTTTATCAGCATTGACTGTTTTTTTTTACTTTATCATGTAGTTGCCTGTAGTTTTGGAGACTTGCATCATTTCTATTTTTTAGCCAATCTTTCCATGCTCTATCTCTGATTTGTAGCATTTGTTTGGTGGATTTGGTTAGCCAAGGTGCATGATTAGCTGTTCTAAGAGGGGCGAAGTTGTTGAAAGTATCTAATAATAGTTTATAGAAATAGCTGACAGCATCATCCAAAGGTAGAGTTTTTAATATAGACTGGTTGAACAATTTTAATAAATTATTAAACAGGTTTAGGCTGAAGTTTGTTAGGTTTCTGGATGTTTTGTAGGTATGGGCTTGGGCTTTTGGGGGGGGTGCTTCTATAGGTATATGCAGGCAGGTGGTCACTTAGTGTATTGGGAAGTATGTCAGAGTCAGAGTATTTGAGGGGATCAGTGACAAGGATCCAGTCAATGGCAGAACTTAAATTCTTGTTGTTTTGTGTTCTAGCAGGAGGGGTGATGAGTTGTGCAAATCCATAGAGATTGTTACTATTTGTTGGTGAGTCAGTGGATAGGTTTAGCCAATTGAAATTGACATCTCCCATGATTACTGTTGCATTAGAGATGTTTTTAGACATCCATGAAAGAATGTCTTCCAGTATAGGGATGTTTTGTCCTAGGGGTATATAGACTACTGCAGTACAGAGTTGTTTATTATTGTTTAGTTTCAATGATGCAATGAGAATTTCAGCATTATAAACGGTTGGAATTGATTTGGAGAGAGATAGAAGTGTATAAATGTTAGGACAGATTAATGCTACACCTCCTGCTTTTGTGTTGATTATGTCATTTCTCAGTATGTTAAAACCAGGTGGGTGAAATTCTGTGTCTTTGATGTGTGGTTTTAACCAAGCTTCAGTGACAGCTAGTATGTCCGGGTAGTACTGTGTTAGCCAGGAATGAAATTTGGTAATTTTGTTACAGATGCTGCATATATTCAGGGTGACAAGCATAATATGCTTTTTGGAGGAAGTTTGGGACAGTGTGGTCCTGAGTGGGTCCAGGATTAGAGTAGATGTCACCACATTGGGTTAGGTTGTTAAGGTGGCAGAAATATTTGTTATGGTTAGTTAGTGTTTTGTAGATATGTGAGGCTAGATATAGCTGTGGAGTGGGTTCTAAGGAGAAGTCTAGAATTCTTCACTTTGAAAAGTATAGCATGTTTGGCTTGATTAAGCTTGGCAGACATCTAATCTGTTTTCTCCCTGCTATTCTATCCTCCCCATGCAGGTGTAGATCCACTGGCTATTTTCCCTTGGGGTAATTTCCCTTACCACCACTACAATCCTAATGGGTTAACTTCAGTTGTTATGATTAGTCAAACCTCTAATTCAAGCTGATTAGCCAGTCCACTGCTAACCGCAGCAACCTGTTTCCGAGAAGTGGCTGATTAACTGTATCACTGGTCAGTTCATCTGAAGATTGAAGTCTTGTCAATCAATTCTGATTTAAGAGTTATGAGACATTTTTAAGGAAATGGTGCTTTTAGTTTAATTTGAACCTTCTGGATCCTGCATTCAGTTTGGTCTGAAGCAGACTGAGTGTAGGGGTACAACCTGTACCATTTGTTGCCTTAGCTTGAATAAAATGCTGTGAATCAATTATCTACTTATTTGCTCGTGTCTTTTGATTTGAAGAGTTTGCTGTGCGCTTGCAAGCATCAGGGTACTACAGTTACCTGTTTTATTTTCTTTAGCAATGCAGTGTTTATACTTTGTAAGTTATTGTTAAGCCTTGTTTTCATGTATTTATTTATTTATTTCTTTTTCAGAATGACTGAAAAAGGCATTCAAAGGTTCAGCAGATGGGCCTTTCTGTTTATATTCTGTTTTATAACTTTGTGGGGAAGGTTAATATTTGCATCAACACATCACAGAGTTCATACAGGTAAGTGACCTTGTAATTTCTTACCTCTATACTAGTTGCATTTATGTTGACTGTCATAATTAAACTGATGTGATTCATATCTATCTGGTGTAAGTATTATTGTCTTACAACTACAGCTACCAGATTCCAACTCAAAAGGGAGACTGAACTTGCAAAAGCATGTTGCCAGTAATTTTATTCACATGCAAAGTCCACAATTTTTAAAATGTTGCACAATGCTATATAAAAGCATCAGGAGAAAAATAGTTGTTTGTACATATAACTTGTTCAAATATTTGGGAACCAAAATGGTTCTATATGTGCATATCATCCAAGGTGTACCTTAGCCACACAATATTTTGACTAATATAAATGGGTGAAAAGAATCATCAGAGAAAATATTTAGGGGCTGTGATGTGTTGCTTGCATAATGTCTGCTATACTATCATCAAGGTATTTCAAAACTAGAATTTTAAGTCTATATGCCACAAAATAGAAGCTCACATGCTACTTTTCAGGTAACATGAGCACAGAAGTGAAGTCTTCCTTTTCCTGGCCACTTCATGTCCATTTTGTAGATTGCTTAGTGTATGAGGTACTCTGCATTACTTGTGCCTTGTGTATCTGTAGTAAAATTGTTCCTCTTCACTTTTCATGGTTCTCACGATTTTAAATTAGATCAGTGATCCAGTACTTTCAGTGCCTGTGGTTTCATTCAGAAGTTTCTGATTGCTATGATCCCTGGCAATTATAACAACATGAAGAAAAAAATGGCAGAATCCTAAACACATGGAATTACTTTTATCATACCATTAGAAATGTACTACTATGCATGAATTTAAAAGTAAGATGAATTTGGGAGAGAGAAATGTTGTGTCAGTTAAAGATTTCAGACTGGAATTCTCTAATTCTCTCTTTCTCTCTGTATTCATATTTTTCTGCTAGGCTAGGTTTTACTGCATAACTTTATTAGCTGTCCCCCACCCCCCTCACTCACACACACAAACACATGAGCACCCACTCAAAACAGATGCTGTTTTAAGTGGCTGGTTTTCCAGTGAAGATAATGTCTCCTCTTATTTTTTTTTTCCAAAAATTATACTTTACCCTGGACCTCCCACAACTCACATTAACCATTATGATAAAAAGAGTGAAGCAAGCTGAGAACTGTACAAAGGAAATCAAAACACACAAAATGAATCATGCTGACTTTGTTTATGTACTCAGAAAGATTTTTGACTTAACTATAAGAAAAATCCCACTTTAATCCACAAAGATACACTGACTTGACTTCCTAAGTGTCTTCACTTTGACATCTAAGATATGTCTTATAAATTTTTCATTATATAAAATTGATGTTTTATAAAGCTGTTTCAAAGGAAAGTGATGAACTCCATCTTTTATTGGTTTAAATATTGAAACAGATGCAGCTGTGCATTTGCATTTCAATTTCTGTGAAGAACATAATGTTCAAGTATTAAAGTGAAGCATTATAGATGGGGGAGTGTTTTTTGTATTATAAGCTATTTTATCTGAATACATTTTTTACTTTCCAGGGAAAATATATGAAAGAGACAATATCAGTAACTTTGTTTACCTTGGGGATGTCTGTAAAATATTAAAGGCTTCACAAGGTTAAATGCAGTGTAAAATGAACTATATAGAACATATATTGTGAAATATCCTGAATGCTACTGAGTTATGTTTGATCAACGGCATATTTAGTGTTCAGACTGACATAATACAGAAATGTAATTTTCCACTGAACTAAGAGGCAATATGTATTGTACTGTATTAAAATTAAAAACACGGTGCTCTGGTAGTATTCTTTAGTGATTTTTAGATGGGGTCATGCAGGATCCTATGCTTGTAGGTGTGTGAGTTTTCTGCTACGGGTTACCAAATGTATGTACTGTATAATACAAGCAAAGCAGACTGCAGCTAAGGCTCTCTTCAGACATTCTGGGCTACTTTAAAAGTTATTTGTCTCTACTGTAACTGTCTTCTGTTGTCCTGTGTAATTATCATGTTTTTATTTTTATAAATTAATTTAACCTGCTGTGTCTTACTACACTATTAACTAAAATCCAGTGTCTTAGTAATTTCTTTCTGCTTGTCAGTATAGGTACCCACATAATACTTTCATGCTAAAACGTCCTCCTCCATCCTTCTTTCTGTCATTTCCCTGTGTATGTGCCCCCTCACACACAGTTATACCCTTAAATGAAATCTAATGTTCAATAATTTACTATATTAATTATTGCATACATGTCAGGTAATGATTCAGATTCATAACTTTTTTTGTATTTCAGTATACCGTGGTGGTGCAGCGGTAGCATTGTTGCCTCACAGCAAGAGGCTCTCACGTTTGATTTTCAGCTGGCGTGCGGGGAGTGCCTTCTGTGTGGAGTCTGCATGTCCTGGAGTGTGGGGAGTGCCTTCTGTGTGGAGTCTGCATGTCCTCCCCGCAGTTGGGTGGGAGTTTGAAAGACATGCGGAAATGGGTGTGCCTTAATTGAAGGTTGAATGTTGAGCTGGCACCTTGACGTTCGTGAAAATCTACTGCCAATCATTAGTGGACCGGAGTTCCGCTGTGGCGACCCCTAACCGGGAAAAGCCAAAAGACAAACAGTATGATTTCTTTACATTTTAAGTGACTGATTTGTACTGAACTTTAGATAAAGTGGAATTTTCCACTGGTATTGTCTCATGTGTGCACTGGAAAAGGTCACAGTCTTGCTCCTTTGGGAATACAAGACCATCAACATGCAAGTAATAGTACATGGCATGAGCTAGGTACAACTGAGTATGAAGTGGGCTTAGGCTGCTAGATGGCAAAACATTTCCTTGGTGTACTTTTGGATGGGCATGCATGGTTAAAGTGAAATTCAGCTACAGAGACATACATCTGTCACAAATGAACTGAGGGCACAGAGAAGCTTGTACAGCTTCACCCACAACTTCAGTAACCAAGTGCATGGGGGCAGGGGAAGTCATGTGTAATGTACATGGTGTATAGTACATGCTTATATAAGTGCAAGATGTAGAAGTCTGCAACAGCATGAAGGAAGTTTTACATTCTACTGTAGTCATGCTCACTATGTGATTAAGGCAATGTTCCTTTCATATTGGAAAGGGGGAGGTGGCCAACACACACCATTAATAAAAGCATTGCAAATCGTACAGTAATTTTCACTGCAACTGACATGTCCACTGGGCATCTTGCTCTGCCTAGGTACTTTAGGGGTCATGGACATTATTTCCTCCTGGCCACTTGAATATTGAAGCTGTGGGCCTGGTGCTGTATGCTTCTTTGTACCTGCAGTAAATTTTCTACAACTATATACCTCAGCATCTGAATCGACTTAAGAGATCTGTCCCCAAACAAATGTAACTCTGTGAAATGTCTCACTGTCCAGCAACCTGAACCTGCATGAAGTACATTTGCTGGTTGATTCCTTACTGACAGATTGCAAAAAGAGATGATAAGATGTATTTAATTTCTTTCAGTTCCTATTCTACTTCAGGTACCATTTGTGTTGATGCCTCTGAGTATCTGCTAGGTTATGGCTATCCTCCTAGAATGGCCAATCTAGCCTCTAGTGGATGTGAGTGTGTAGTAGTCACTGTCATGTGACATCATACAGCATTAAATCCCATTAATCTCATAGGAAGTTTAGGGTCATAATGGATCTCTCCATGCAGTCTTCCCACTTCAGGGGCTCTCTTCAGATTCTCTTCGGATCAGAGTAGGTGCTTACTTTGATGACTACTGGATGTCACATGTGTTGATCGCCCTCTAACAAAGCCTTAATGCGATTTCACTAGCTTTTGATCCTTAGCTACTCATCTAGCAACCCAAAATGTGATCCTAAATTGTATAATGTTTGACTAGAAATTTTGAAAACATATTATGATCACTCAATGCTAAAATGGAATACACTCTCTAGGACTTTCTATGACAAATCATTATTAATGTATATGTTGTGCATTATGACATTTTATTACCTCCGTTAATACCTGATGATCTGGTAAGCCTGTCAGTCTTTGCTGTTTGAATTACAGATTATCCTAGACAGATAGATACAGTGATAGACAGATAGACAGATAATATCAAGGAGTAAAAAAACAGAAACAAGCAATTCCCTATCAAATGCATGTTAATTTGCACATTCCTTACATCTGTGTTGAAACTGCTCCCCCACCCCCCTCATTTCCTGCCTTGTCTTTCAGCTGATATAATTTAGCTAGTGCTGTGTCTCCTTTTAATTAACAACCTGTATTCAAACTGGAACCTTAGTTTGAGAGACAGCCTTACAGAACTATCTTCAAGTTATAGAGCTGAGTATATTTTCTGTGTTATTCTGTATTATAGAGCTAAATTGTCTGCTGGATATCTGTGTCTTACTGCTCTGCAAATCTATAGAAAACAGCATATATATTTTTTTATAATTTGCACATTCCTTACATCTGTGTTGAAACTGCTCCCCCACCCCCCCTCTCTATTCTTGGTTGTAGTTTAAATTTGGTGGCTTTTGCAGTGCCCGCCCCACTGTAGATTTGATCTAAGACACTCCCCCAGGACATCTCTTTACCGCATTCTACCTAATAAACCCTTTCTGCACTTGCTTTTAGTCCTTTTTAATTTAATTACATTTTTTCAAACTGTGTGTGGACTAATATTGCTACATATTCAAGTGTGCCAGCTTGCACTGCATGAGAATTGTATTTACTACTGCCTTTGCTACTTTTCTAAAAAAAAAATAAAAAAATCTTCTGCTTTTACTGTACTTGTGTTTCTGCCTACTTTATTTTGCTTTTGCGTCATCTTAAACATTCTCAATTGTATTTATTACTGCTTGGTGTAACTCATTCTAAGCCTTTTAGTTAAACACTTGGGCTTCAGACCAGTTGTTTTACATTGAGAGGGTTTGTGGTCTGCACTGTAGTGGCAAAACAGGTAGCTTACATCCCTCTAAGTTGGGAACTGCTGATTGAGGGCTCAATGTCTGTTATTCTAAAAGTATATTAATTCTGGTTTAAGCACTTGGGCTTTCAGGCCAGTTATTTTACATTAAGAGGGCTTCGTGGTCTGCACTCTTGTGGGAGGAGAGGCTGGACTCTGCCCTTCTGAGCTGGGAATTTCTGGTTGAAGGCTTATAGTGCATGCATATCTGAATTTCTTCTTACTGAAATTGGTACACCTTGTTTGCTGTAG
The DNA here is from genome assembly GCF_019279795.1 of Protopterus annectens. Taxonomy (NCBI): domain Eukaryota; kingdom Metazoa; phylum Chordata; order Ceratodontiformes; family Protopteridae; genus Protopterus; species Protopterus annectens. The sequence goes on along the minus strand of NC_056739.1, from coordinate 371,933,928 downwards.
CATAGACTAGATCCAGGCCTGCTGAATCTAGCTTTGTTTGTATAACTTGAGCACTAATCCAGGCATTATTTAAAGTATTCAGTTGTATTTATTACTGCTTGGTAGTAACTTGGTTAAAGTGTAGCTATCATTCTAAGTCTTTTGGATTAAGCACTTGGGTTTCAGACCAGTTGTTCTACATTAGGAAGGTTTGTGGCATGCACTGTGGTGGCAGGACAGGTAGCTTTCATCCTTCTAAGTTGGGAACTGCTGATTGAGAGCTCAGTGTCTGTTATTCTTAAAGTGTATTAGCTCTGGTTTAAGCACTTGGGCTTCAGGCCAGTTATTTTACATTAAGAAGGTTCGTGGTCTGCACTCTTGTGGGAGGAGAGGCTGGACTCTGCCCTTCTTTGCTGGGAATTTCTGGTTAGAGGTTTATAGTGCCTGAATATTTGAACTGTATCTTACTGAAATTGGTACACCTTGTTTGCTGTAGCATAGACTAGATCCAGGCCTGCTGAATCTAGCTTTGTTTTGTATGCTTGTTATTTCCCTGGAATGCTAATTCCATCTAAAACGCGGCTTCTCAGCGCTTCTGTGGATCCCTAGTGATATCTGCATTGCTTACTGTACTTATTTCCTTTGCTTCGCTTGAAAGAAAGCTACTGTTTGTCGTTTTTGCATTTAAGTTACCTGTAACACATTGCACTTGTTACCTGGCACTTGCTCACTAAAGCAATTATAAGTCGGCACTAAAAATTAAAAGCACTACACCCTCGCTCCCCATTGGCCCTTGTTTTCAATTATAAAGGAATTCCCAATATTATTCTAGCATGTCCAAAGGTCAATTGTCAATCTCCTCTCCGGTCCAGCTGGTGAATATGGGAATCTTGAGGCAATGTTACAACTGCCTCATGTACACAGACAACCCTCTCCTCCTCCCAACAAATTCCAACACATGTGAGAGATGCAACCATATAGCCAAACTGGAGGCTAAGCTCTCTCAACTCAGTACTGGCATAACCAGTCAGGAGGAGAAGGAAACCACACTCACTACAATTCCAGTCTCACATAGACCTACCACGACAGCAAACCAAACACATAATCACACAAAAACATACTCGGAGGCTCTAAATAAAGATCTGCCTAAGCAGCAGAGACCTCCAAAGCAGACACCCAAGCAACCGCTACCCCAAAACAAAACACGTGCAACACATATCTCACAAAGCCAGTGTGCCGAACAGTCACAGCCCTTAAGGCTAAACAACACACCTGATACACTTGTAATAGGTGACTCTATCGTCAGGCACACTGACGTCCTGCTCACCAGGCTGAACAAGGAGAAGGTCACGGTGAGCAGCCTGTCTGGCGCTAGGATCCGCCACATAACACAAGCACTCAGGTCACTCCAAGGCAAGTACAAATATGACTCAGTCATTGTCCATGCTGGTGTGAATGACCTGAGACGTACCTCCCTGGACTACATGAAAAGAGACATAGAGGAGCTCTCTGAACATGTAGCCCAGGCTGGTATGACCCTGACCTTGAGTAGCATCTTACCCTCACCAAGAATGATGCCACAATATGAAGACAAGATGATCAATTTCAACAATTGGCTTAAGTATTGGTGTCATTCAAAGGGGATCCAATGCCTGTCAGCTTGGGATGATATGCACGACAAGCCACGATGCTTTGCTAGGGACGGCTTGCACCTGTCACCCTGGGCTTCGGATATTGGCAAAGGCTCTTGCTACCCCATAGTGCCTTTTTTAGGCAAGGCTCAAAAGACAAACCCACCTCCATAGGTATCACAAGGGATAAGAAACTAAGAGTAATACTACTCAACGCTAGAAGTCTAAACCTCAAGATGCACGCACTCTAAACTCTCCTTAGCATGGAGAACATCGATATCTGTGCAGTAACAGAAACCTGGTTCAGGACTCCTGAGAGCACCCCAGCACTACCAGGTTATACCTCATACCATGCTTTTCGGCCCCAAAACTTGGACCGAACCACAAAAGGAGGGGGAGTATCGATATTCATCAAAGATACCCACACCTCTAGGTTGGTGGCAAAGCACGAAGCATCAGAGACTATCCATGTGCAACTAACAGTGGGTAAAACTGCCTTCCAGTTTATAGCCTGCTACAGACCACCCTCACAAACCCAGGAACCCTACTCGGCCTTCCTGAGAACACTGGAAAATATGAAGGTCTCTCCGAACACCATTATATTGGGCGACTTCAACTACCCAAACATAGATTGGGAGCATTACTCTAGCTCCAACACCCTTGCCCAAAGGTTCCTAGAATTTATAAACTCAAATGCTATGGAACAACTTGTTACCACTCCCACAAGAGGGGAAAACATACTGGACCTGATCATCACCAACATGGGGACTCTATGCTCCAGACCAGAGGTGTATCCCTCACTGGTAAGATCAGACCATAAACTGATCTCACTGGATATTCACATCCCGACCCCACCCCCTGCCCAGAAAACCACAGTGAAAAACTTCTCTAAAGCAAATTTCACACTCCTCAAAACCAAGGTGGAATCCTTCAAAGTCCCCGGGCCTGTGGAAAATACGGCCCAGACCGCAGAATCCTTTATAAATGCATTCTATGAACACCTTCAGGAATGCATGGATCATGCAATCCCAAATAAAACCAAGACCCAATCCTCCAAAGGCAGACGACCTGTCTGGTGGACCCCAGCCATAAACAAACTATACAATAGAAGGAGGAAGCTACTACATGATAGAGCAAAATCCCAAAAGGGAAGGCATCTCTGATCAGTATTAGCAAAAAACTAAGGGCACTCATAAAATCGTCAAAGGCCAGCTTCGAGAGAAAAATTGCACAGGACACTAAAGATAATCACAAGGCTTTCTTTAGTTATGTTAGGAACCTGGGTGGGAATTCCCAGATATGCTCAGAATTAGTCCAAAATGACAAAAAATACACTGATCCCACAGACATTGCCAACATCCTAGCTGACAGGTTCAGCGCAAACTTCTCCCCCCCTCCCCACCAAAAGGGCAAATATCTATCCCAGCAGAGTGCTGCCCCCCCCCGATATCTCAGATGCTCAGGTGGGAGCCGCCCTCTCCAAAGCAAAAAACACAGCATCAATGGGACCAGACGGTGTCCCAGGCTGCGTCCTACATGAACTCCAAGAAGAGCTAAACCCAAACATAAAACTACTGTTCAATCTCAGCCTTACTACAGGATATGTACCTAAAGAGTGGCGTACAGCAACAGTGGTCCCTCTCCACAAAGGTGGTGCCTCAACGGACCCTGGAAACTATCGCCCCATAAGCCTGACTAGCTTGGTCTGCAAAGCTATGGAAAGGATCATCATGGACCTCATAAATAAAGATATTGGGGACCTACAGACACTGGATCCTACCCAGTTTGGCTTTGTTAAGGGCAGATCCTGCCTCTTAAACCTGGTTGACTTCTTTGAAACAGTCACCAAGGCCATTGACGAAGGGAAGGTGGTCCACACAGCCTATCTGGACCTCGCAAAAGCCTTCGATACAATACCCCACTCAGGCATTATAGATAAGCTCACCAGCTTAAATATAAACCCCTATGTCACTAGATGGGTTGCAAACTGGCTCAAGGACAGAACCCACATGGTTAGAATTGCTGGAGCCATGTCAGACTCCAAACCAGTTACAAGTGGCGTCCCACAAGGCTCAGTCCTGGGACCTCTCTTGTTTGGTATATATTTCTCGGAGGTACAGGCCAACATGGAAGGACTGTGGCTAACCAAGTTTGCAGATGACTGCAAACTGGGCACCATAATCGACTCTCCAGCCGACACAAGCATCCTCCAAAAGGGCCTCATAGAAACAGACAACTGGTGCCAGAGCCATGGCCTCAAGCTAAACACCAAAAAGTGTATAGTCATCCCCTTTGGCAAAAACAAAGTGCCCACAAATTACCACATAGGTGGTAATCCATTAAGTACAGAAGAAGTCATTAGGGACCTGGGGACCCAAGTTGATAGCAATCTCTCATTTGACAACCACGTGGCCAAAGTGGTTAGAAAAACATTTTATATAGCCCACCTAATCATGAAGGGATTCACATCTAGATTAGGGGAGGTCATCGTGCCTCTTTACTCATCCCTCATCAGGCCCATAATCGAGTACAATGCCCCTTTTGGGATGTACCTTACCAAACACCTGCAGCAACTGGAAAGACCCGAAAAGTACCTCACCAAGAGGATCAAAGGGCTCAAACAGATGCCATATGCTGCCCGGTTAAAGAAACTCCAGCTCTACTCAGTGGCATACCGCCTGTTCAGAGATGACCTGTGCCTGACGTATAAGGCCATGTCCAACCCAGAATTAAGGGACATGCTGCACCTCAAAAAATCCAAATCCCATCGAGCTACACGCTCAAGAGACTCAAACCTCAGCACTGAAATAAATAGGACATACTGGAGGGACAGATTTATAACCCAGAGGCTCCCTTCACTATGGAATAAAATCCCAGTCCAGGTTAGGCAGAGTCCCTCATTGACTCTCTTCAAGAGGAATCTTGATGAGTGGATTGGAGATCATAGGTTTACCCTGGGTATCACTTCTGTGTCACTGTTAGACAGAGGCACAGTATACTAACCTCGAAAAAGGGCATAGCAAAATTAATTTAAAATGGGTGGCGAAAGCCAAACATACTCTGGCTAGGCTTATAAATGCCCTAGGGCAGATAGCCTAGTATGAACCTATGAACCTATGAACCTATGAACAAGATAGCTTGGCAACATCGTGTCATCTGGAAAAATGAAATTCAAACTTCTCTTGAGGATGGCAGAATGAAATATATGCATATTACCCCTTAACACTATACAAATATTTCAGCTTAATTTTTTCTAATGCACAATAATCCATTACTTACTTTTCCGGGTCTTTATTTATGCATTTAGGCCAATAAAGCCAGACTGCCGTAGCTAAAAATGAGACGTGTAGACCCTTTTCAGTTAGATGCTTATGAGCATAAGAATGAAGTAGTGAACACCTAGATAACTACATGTCTTGAGGAATAAGAATTTTTAATTGATTAAGTGTTTGGAGAATGGACTAAAAGAAACACTGGACACAATGTAAGAAGTGTTAAGGTACAATGATCAAGGGTATTTTATTATATTTGTCCATTTTAGTCTTGTTAAATGAAAAATACTGCTGGACACAACTGTCTGTTTTCAGGGCTGACACAGATTATGTGTAAGTAAGGATGTGGGAAGCAAATTCTGGTCAAGAGAAAGCAGCTTGTCTGCAATCTGCTGTGTTAGCCTACTGAGCTACACTGACAGTGAAAGTAACTTCCACAATGTCTATTCACCTCCAGAGATTCATAGGTAAGTACTAGGTTAGCTGTCCTTTCGGGCCATTTTACACCGATCCAATTTGCCTTTTTGTTCTCGAAATATCTTATACCATTTGGTTATAGGTTGGCCTTAGCCATCCCATGGTCAGTTGCCATATATTACCCCTAATAAAAATGTACCCCAAATGTCTGTGAATGTTTTCTTAAAAGAAGGAAAAGAATGACATAGCTGTTTAGGAAGTGCTTCTGAGACGATGGAAACATACTGCAGAGTGGTAGATAGTCACCTTGTATTTCACTGCTGTAAATATCATCTGATGAACAAGATGCAAAGAAAATGTTCTGCCACCTCTAAGGTAGAGTCCTTGTAACAAAAGCATTAAAAAAGACAGCCGAAATTATCATGCTGTTCCATGCTGTTTCGAAACTATGCACCAAATTATATCAGTAAAAATGTATGATAAAGTCAAATATTCCTATTGCTTTTCCCCTTGGGTTTGGCCTTCTCCCTTGAGTTGTACCAATTACTACTCATGAGAACCAGAGGTCAAGTTCTATGGAACAAAGAAAAAAATCTGGAATTATGAAATGCTGTAAGATATAAGCTTAGCAGTCCTGCCACATTTTATATTTTTCATTAGTGTGAATAAATCAACAGTAAACTCTCAGTTAACCAGAACTTAAGCAACCAGAACTCTCAAGCAACCAAAAAAAAAAAAAAAAATAGAAGAACTACAGTACAATTTTCATGTGTTGCACTTTCGGTACCCCCCCGCAGAAAAATACCTTACGTTTTTAGAGTTTTAGAGTTTTAAAAAGGAAGACAGGAATAAATTCCCGCTCTCCTCAACCTACAAACAAGTCAACCAAACAAATAGTATAGGGTACAGTATTAGTCAGGCTTATTTTTAATAGTAACTCTCAAGCAACCAGAAACTACAGTTACCCAGCATCCATCAATCCCCATGGGTGCCGGTTAACCAAGACTTTACTGTATAAGCTGCAGTGCAGAGTAATAATGGATTCCCATCCATTCTTGCTTTAGATACAAAGGTTTGTGCATTTTCTAGTAACAAGGCAGTAATCTCCCCATGACCGCATTTGGGGAACACTGTTGGAGTACACAGTCTTACAATCTCTGAATGTTACTTTGATGAACCTGACTAGACTCTTCAATCCAGGTCATCAGTAAGCCATCAGAAAATTCAACTGGTGAACCAGCTGGATGCCATTAGTGTACGATTAGCATCCCATCTAAAATGCCAAATGTGAAGAACTGAAATCATTTCCAGTAAGTCACATATAGTCCCTCAAAATAAGATGATGTTACGTTGTGATATGCCAGAAGCTATTCAGTAGTTTGTATTATATGATACAGACTAACTAGTTAGAACACGTAGTTGGACTCTGATTCATGTCTGCTGCTTATTTCAACCAGCTAAATAAAAACCCACTTTCAAAATATGTTTATTATACACATTTCTAAACACTATTTTAAAGTGTAATAAGTACAGGGCTTATGTTGTTTAGCCTTTATAATACAGAGGTTAAACATAACTTTTTTGTCATTTTACAATGTTTGTACTCTGGCTGCTTTCTGCTGCATGTATGTACTGTGTGGTTCTGCATAGCCAGGAAAAATATTCATACAAGCCATAGCTTATTAAAGAGTGGGAACTTAAAAAAAAAATGTTTAAAATCAGAGCTCATCTTTATATTCTGACAAATAGTTTGGTACTTGCCATTTGCAGGGCATCCTTCTTAAACTCCTGCAGTGTTATTTTGAAAATGTGACCATAATGATGCCATGAGAAATCCTGGAATAATATTGTGTAAATAAAGAAACATACTTCCTGATATAATTATTACCATCAATCCTAATATACTTGTTCTAGTGAGAATTAAGCTGGCAGCAAAACAAAGTACAGCAGAATTCTCTATTCCAGCAACAACCTGTAGGCCATCTTGGCAGATCTGAAGGTATTCCAAGGCAAAGCTGAAGGATATAATCATGGGCCTGGGCCTCCTTACAGTGGACTGCATTAGGTGTATTTCCCATTCCACTGAGAATGATTACAAGATGCCCAGGCTATCTCAACTGACTCGTCTCCATTGATGTACACTGAGGTCCTGACAGACGGCCAAGCTCCTCACTGTGCCACAGCCAGAGTGCACAACTACCCTGCAGCCAAACCTATTTCCTGCTGCTTTGCATCTGCTAGCCCATTCTTTTAGTATGTAGTCATATTTCATGACCATAGGAAGGGATGGCTGAGGCAGACTGATCTAGAAACTAAAAGCTTCAGCCTATGAACATAACTCTCAACTTTTTTCTCAAGACCTAGGGACAAAGCAACAAATAATTGGTGAAAAGGCCCTAAATTAGTAATAGTTTCAAATACTGGCACTATTAACTTAGAACATCTCAAAAATGTCAAGTTTTAGGAGTTATGGAGACAGTTGAGAGGATGCCTATAACTTAGTTCTGCATTTTTCCCCACATGCCAGTTCAAAACCTGTAGCACTTCTGTTGCATCTATTTCATGATTCCCTTTGCTCTCACTTGTGAATGAGACTTCAAGATTTTGAAAGTTCCCTGAACTGAGGTTGCAGCTCCCTCCACACCAGGAGATTGCAGTCTACTCAGTTTCTACAAAAGAACCATTACCTTTTTGATGTGCTTTTTTAGATTTCTTCTTTTCTTTTATTTATTTATGTATTAATTTTATTGCTATGAGAAGAATGAAAGAATCTGTGACTGAAAAATGAAAAATACAGGCAGCCTGCTATTTTGGGATAAGTGACTTGGGATCTTTTTATTCACTTCAGCTAACATCAAATCATGTAGCTGTGACTTTGGTATAAGATCTTATCTCAAGGTCAGTATCACAGGAGGGCAACACCAGCATTGTGTTTTACTGCAGGGTCAGTACTGGCACAGAAACTCAAACACCTGTTGTGGGGATAGAACTGCAGCTTTCTTACCTTCTCTGCCATAACAGATGAGTGTGTATCATGGTGTAAGAAAGTCCTTCTAAATTGCCCAGCTTATAAACAAAGGGGCTGTGTCTAGATCTATGGATGTCACTCCTCCCCATTATTCAGTCCTCATTAGGCCACTCATTGAATTAAAATGCCCTCTTTGGCATGTATGTGCCCAGATGCATGCAACAACTGAAACACCCATAGAAGTTGTTGTTGTTGTTGTGTCTTTTGGCTTTTCCTGGTTAGGGGTCACCACAGCGGAACTCCGGTCCGCTAATGATTGGCAGTAGATTTTTACATGCCGAGTTGCCGGCCCTGACGCACAACCTTCAACGAAGGTATGCCCATTCACGCATGTCTCCACACAGAAGACGCTGTAGTTGAGAATCGAACAGGACAATGTCTTATTGTGAGGCGACAACGCTACCACAGCACCACCACAGCCAGAACACCCATAGAAGTAACTAATTAAAAAGATTCAAGGCCTAAACATTTCCTACATGGACTGACTCAAAGCCCTGTCACTATACTCGGTATTCTGCAGACTGCTAAGAGGTGACCTGTGTTTGACATACTAGACATCCTCTGACCCATTACCGATGGATCTGCTGCAAATCAGCAAGTCAAATGGCATCAGAAATACTTGACATATGGATTTAAACCTCTTATGCAGTATCAACAGAATGGTTTGGAGGGACAGGTATATCTCACAGAGTATACCACTGCTGTGGAACAGACTGTCCATTCGCATAAAACAAAGTTTATCCCAGTCAATATTCAAGTCCAACTTAGATCTATGGATGGGAAACAGAAAATTTATTCCAGGACTGCCCCCTGTACTACTAATGGCCCGAGACAGCACATAATTGCTTTATGCCATGCATGGGTTCCCTCAATTTTTTTTATGGTATGATCCCAGTTATTCTCATTAGGGCAATATATAATTATCTACCATGGGATGGGTAAAGACAAGCTGTAACCAAATGTGAAGGTTACTTAGAGTACAAAAATGGAAACTGGCTAAGCTTAAAATGGCCTGCAAGCGTAGCCAGCCTAGTACTTACCTATGAACCTATAAAACTAGATTTACAGAAATGCTTGATGAACTGCATTCTGAACAATCCCACCATAACCCTTCAGAGCACCTGTTGAATAGGACTGCTGTCAGTGCATTGTATCGTGTTTTTATAACCCAAAGAAATATTAGACATTTACTGCCGAAATAATTACTGAGACTGGTGAGTTTAGAACTGTATAACATACACATTTTTTTTTGCAGGAAGGTAATCCCCTGTGCACTTCCTCCATGTGGGGGCTCCATCCTAGCACCCCATCTTTGTACTATAGTGAAGAAAAAGAGAAAAGTCCAAGACAAGCACTCTGCTGGCTCAGAAAATACAATACATTGAAGTGAAACTCACCAGAGCATTACATTTTTGCACAAAAGCCACTACTCTACCAAGGTGTCAACCATCTGCAGCTATGTCGAAGCTACCTGATATGTGCATCTTCAGTGGTATCAGGTTGGGTTTCCATTATAGTTTTTTGTGGCTGGAACTTTCATAGGTTCATAGGATTACTAGGAGGTCTATATTATAACATCGAAATCTTAAAACTTCGAATGCTATAATATCGAACCATTTTGATCAAAAGACTATAACATCAAACACTCAGAATAGCAATTTTTTTCCCAGGGAAAAAAATTGTTGTTCTGACAAACATACACACAACACAAGCACACCAAAATAAATAATCCACACACAAATACACTTCACAAAACCCTACACTAAACCATGCATACACTACTAGCTATCCACTTACCTTAACCCAACCCTAACCCTAAGGTCCGTAACTACCGCACACTCACCTTACCCGCTCCCTAACCCTAAGGTCCCTAACTATCGCACACTCACCTTACCCACTCCCTAACACTAAAGTCCCTATCACACACTCACCTTACCTGCTCCCTAACCCTAAGGTCCCCATCGCACACTCACCTTACCCTTCCCTAACCCTAAGGTCCCTATCATACACTCACCTTACCTGCTCCCTAACCCTAAGGTCCCTAACTGTCATACACTCACCTTAACCTGATCTGTTCGCACACTTACCTTAACCTGGTCCATAACCTTTGCTCCACAGTCGAGGAAATAGTGAAGCTGCAGAAATGGCCCACCTAATACTTTCCCTAGGAAAGTATTCGATATTCTGTAGCTTTGCTATTTTCAGCATTAGGTGCATAGGGATCAATATTTTAACATCCAAAGTTTTAAGACATTGATGTTATAATATAGACCCATTATTAGGCTAGCGGCTCTAAAGCCTTTACAAGCCTAGCCATCTTAATCTCAAGTATCCCCATTTGTTCTTTTTTTGAGTAGTTCACAGAACAAATTTATGAATAGATTGGGTCTATGATCAGCACCAGCTACCCCTGTCCATGAGGGACATGGGTGCCACCCCAGGGGAGAATTTGAAGTCTCTCATCCAATTATCTAGGTTGCATTTGAATAGGGTCAATGAGGAGCTCTATTTTACATGCATAGGGAGTCTATTCCAGAGAAGAGTCAGTCTCTGGGAGACATATCTGTCTCTCCGGCATAATTTGTTAATGTCGCAAGCTAGGTTGACATCCCTAGAGCAAGTCACTCTTAAGCCATTTGACTTGCGGGTGTGCGGCATTGCCATTAGGGCAGGGTTGGAGATTGGACTATAGGCCAGGCACAATTCACCTCTCGCCAGCCTATAAGATACACATTAAAGTGACAGGGCTTTCAGCCTGCCCACGTAGGTCATGGTTTGGAGTCCCTGCATTTTCTTAGTGAGAAAACCACCTGCTGCAGGTATCTGGTGAGGTACATGCAAAAGGGTGCATTATACTCTATTAGTGGTCTGATGAGAGTCAAGTACAATTGAGTTATAACATCCCTTGACCTGGATGCTATGCCCTTGCTTATGAGGTGTGCTATGTATAATGTTTACCTTACCACTGTGGAAACTTGGTAGTCAAAGTTCAGATTGCTATCACCCTGTGTTCCCGAGTCATGCACCACTAGGTTGGAACTCAGGGGGGCACTGTCAATATTATTTGTAGGTAATTCCATTTTGCAGAAGAGAATAATAATGCTTTTTTTATTTGCATTTAGTTCTAGAGCATGGCTTTGACTCCAGTCATTTGTGTTAGCCCTTCTTCTAATATGTTGACATCATTGGGGGACTCAATGATTGCTCCCAGTTTGCAGTCATCAGTGAACCTGGTGAACCAAAGGCCATCTAATTTAGCTTGAACTTCTGAGAAATAGATGCCGAACAATAAGGGGCCTAGCATAGATCCCTGTGGTACTCCACTGGTGACAGGTCTACTGATGAAGTAGAACTTTCCTCAAAGTCTTCAGAGCATTTTCATGCATTTAACATTTGCTTTAGTGACTCTAACATCACTGTTAATGCAAAATCTACACTGATAACTTTCTCTTTCTTGTTTTTAGGGTTACCACTTATCCCACTTTGTGAGGGACAGTCCCTCTTTGGGCAGCTGTGTCCTGCAAAAAAAAAAAAAAACTGAAAAAATGGCAAATGTCTTGAGATTTTAGGACAAAATAATTTCCTATATTTTATGTAATAGTTGCATAAAACATTTATTCTGCATCTGAAACACCTAAATGTTATAAGAAACAGAATAAGCAACTAAAATGCTACAAGAATAAGCTTTTATTTAGGCAAAAAAGGCAAAAAAGTGAAGTTCTGTCCTTGGTACTGTCCGTGGGTATGTTTTGCCCTGGAAAATCTGACATTTGTACCAAAAATGTCCCACTTTGGGCATTTCAAAAGGTGGCAACCCTGCTTGTTTTATGAAATCCTTAGTGACTTCTTAAAGTTTTGCATAGCACCTTTTATCATTTGGTGTATGACATTAGGCAGATATTAGTAATATTTCTTTTGCAGAGTGCATTCCAGGTTATTCTGGTGATTCATAGCTCTACCATTTTGAGTAGTTCATTTCAGTCATCCTACCAGAATTTGTTTTGCATATAGGCTTATAACTTATAGATCTGACATGGAGGTTACATTTCCGTTCTCCTACCTAGTCTTTAAATGGAAACCTTTTGATTCTAGACTTTTTGTATTCACCGAATGTTGTTTTTTGTGGCTTTCTATAGTTTTCATTAAATAACTACAACTTTCTCATAAGGATCACGTGGATGCAATTATCTGTCCTTTCTTGCTCAAATGCTCTCTTGCAACATAATTAAGGAAACACATTACATAAATCAATGAATCACAACCAACATGGTTGTGAATAAAGTTTTCAAATTATCTTGTCTGCAGAATTTTGCTTTTGATCTGTGTTGTCTGATAATGTAAGGACTTGGACTGCTTCTCTTCTAAAAGTTAATAAAACTACCCGAGCCATTTCTGGTTTATAGTTTTCAAGTTCCTATAGCAACTGGACAATATTGCAATGACGTGGATGGGCTTAGTGTCAATTTAAAAGAAATATCCTTTGGTCTCATTTCCATCAAATCACTGTGTATATTGTTTGATGAATGTCCACAGAGACCTACCAGCCACAAATGGAGCTTACTCTGAAAGATAATCAAAAGGAAAAGGAACTTTTGATCAGTTGGTACAGAACTGCATACAAAACAGCAGTGGTGGAAGGAAGCTATAAATTCTGTTAAACGCTTCACTTGTACTTTATCCACTCTATTGCATAAAGTGATTGTGTACAGCACGAGTAACATTCCAACAAATGCATTATATTTTGCAACGCAGTGTGCATAAAGAACACACATTTCTGCATGCGACACATGTAGTTCTGTTTTGGATTCATAGTGCTTGAGACTGCCATTACTGCTTCTGTTAAGGGTTTTCTTCTCTAGTACATTTTATTAAAAAAAAAATCATATAACCTACTTTGCGAACATAAAAAGAGCACAAATGTGTAAATATCACTGTCCAAAATTGGCATCCATTTCTCAACATTCCTAATGTGCATATTAACCCCAGATTTCCACTATTACAGCACCACTGGAGAATTCTCAGTCTCCCACTGTTAAGACTCCATGCAGTTAAAAACAGCATAGGAATATGGCATAGCAGTTTCTGTTACTGAAGTCTACTGTCCCATTTAGTCTATTTCAGCTACTTTGACACTGAAGCTGCTAGGTCTCCAACTGTTTAACTTGTAAAAGCTGTCCTTGCCTCTTTTTATTTATTTATTCATTAGTCACCATCTTGTATATGCTGACCCAGTGATACAACTATTCTTTGCATCTGAGTTGCCATCTCCTCTAGTGTGGTTTGGAGATATGTCTTCATTACATGGCATCACACTTGGATTACAAGTGCTGTAATGCATTTCTTTGATATTCTGTATCAGGATTTGAAAGAGTGAAAATATTCTGTTCACTCTCATGACTTTAGCACCTCTAAATAAATGACATCAGTGGTAGCTCTGTCTCATGAAATTTGCCACTGTGAAAGTGTAAGTGCATCCTAAAAAGTGATTTAGCACATTGTTTCAAACATGGCATTTGTATACAAACCGTGTAATGATAATCTTCTGTTTTGTGAAGAAAGGCATCAGAGATGATTACTGTGAACGTGTAAGCAGTACTTTTATAAAGTAGCGTGGCTGAGTTTAATCCCTTTGACATACTCTCACTGCCTTTGCAAATGTCATATCTAATCCTATAACTTGCAGTACTGCTATTTTATGCAAATAATGAATTTAGAAAATGTTACTTGCTGTTTGCAGGTGCCACTCATTTTTCTAGTCTCAAAATGTGGTTGCATAGAACAGTATCAGAATCAATTATAATGTTGGATATACATAACAATATGATATGTAGCACACAAAATGGGGCTATAACAGGCATTTTGTTCAGATCTGCTGACAGTTGTTAGCGTTTTGTCATGTACCATTACATTAATTAATTAACTAACTAATTAATTAATTAATTATGATTGTTTGCACACTTTGGTCCCCCTTTGCCTGTTGATTATCTATGCTTTTTGTACCACAGGGTTCCACCGGAAGTGTTGTTGTGGTGGGAAGGGGGGCATCATCCGGGCAGCCATTAGTGGGGTTTTACTTTAAGCCTGGCCTGTATAGTAACTCTCAATGAAGAATATGCAGTGGAAGTAGTGTAGCTCTGCATTCACTCTCATAGATGGTATAAGCCTATAAATAACCTGGTCTAGTATGGTACAGAAATCAAGTGGTACCTTTAGATCTCTGGTCCTTGCCAGGAGACATTAGTAAAGGGAGGGGCAAATAAGTACTGCTCATTCACTCCTATCCCTTGTCATTTGGTTCCTTTGACACTCATGCTGCTATCTGACACTACATTTATCTGCATTATGGACAGGGGTGTATTCCTGTATGCCATGGACATAATGACATGGGTGAGAATTCTGAAATGTCATGGCGTTCTAGTAACTCTTTTGGTTGTACGTGGAAAATTTGCCTAATTTATGTCTGCATCTTGAAGGTGTGCAGAGTTGCCATTGCAATTGTGATGACATCTCATCCATGTGAGAGGACATTTTCAGTGAAACAGAGCAAGCAGTTTAAATTAGTATACTATTCACATTTTAAGTTCCTTTTAATCTCTAAGTTACAGAAGAAAGCAATATTAGTGTCATCAGATCATTTTGCATGTTGTTTCATTTGTTATCCACAAGCTCTCAGTTACTTGTGCAAATATAAGATAACATTACAGCAATCTAAAATGTCATCCACTGCTTGCCATGGCCTATAAATGGAATTTGCCATTCAGCTTTTAGAGGTTTAAAAGCTGAACAGATCTAGTATAATTGCAGAAGGAGTGAGGATAGCAAGTAATTTAAGAAGTAATTGAGGGAGCAGAATAAATTAAACAATAAAAAGATGGCTATGGAAGTGCCAATGTCAAGTTAACACAAAAGAAATAGCAGATGGGCAAATGAGCACAGAGGAAGGTAATAAAAAGCCTTGACTTGCAAGATGGCTTGGTATTATAGCACTGTTACATTCAAATGTGTCAAAGGGCATGGGGGGGTATCTTAAATTTAAGCATCATCCAGTTAATAAAAAATAAAAGAGAAGACCAGACTTTCTATGAGACTATAGATCAAGCTGTTTGATGTCCAGCTATATGTTCGTGATATCCCAGCTGTGTACCGTACTGTATACATACGCTGCTGAATGGTGACTGACTTTTTTTCTCAGTTGACGTCTCGGATGAGATATGTGTTATTGGCAATGGGTAGTGAGAAAGCTCTACTGTATTTACTCAGCAAATTGGTGGTGTTAGTAGATGCTGTTTCCCTATCAGAATCAATTTCAATCCAAAGTCTTCTCAAATTTGGTCTAGCTTTACTCAGCCTTAGTGAATACACTTCTGCAATTATGTTATTTAGCCAATCCAAATTGTAACCTTTTTGGATAAACATTGTTTAAAAAAAATTACGTCTTCTTTGAAGATCATGTCCTCACTGGTGAGTCTGCTGAGTCTTATAAATTGTCCTTTTTTTCATTTGGTATGGGTGGAAACTTAGTTTGTGTAGATATTGGTTCACAAAAGTATCTTTTCTAAAGATTTTGCTTCCAAATTCAGTAGTGCCTCCTCTTAATGATAACATGATGTCCAAGTAGTTAATGGTCTTCCCATAGCCACTCAATGTATATTTCAAAAGTGAAGTGCTGGAATTCATGAAGTCATATAGTTTGTTCAATTCTCTTTCACTGTCAGTATTGGTGAAACTTTTATTGATGTTGTCCATTGTGATTTTCTCGTAATTCCCTTTGTCTGTTAGAAGATTGTCCATGGATGCATTGTAATCCTTTGAGTTCATGACCATAACCATACTCCCTTTATCCACTCTCATTGCATGTACTTCTTTGTGTGTGGACAGTTTTCTTAGAGCTTGTTTTTCTTCTAAGGGCAAATTGTACACACTTGTTTTTTTTACTCAGTTTCTTTATTAGGTTCTCCTCACATATATCATGGAAAACCTGAATGGCATAGTGAAGAGAGGGATTATAGGTGCTTCTCTTCGTAAAGGTCTGGCTTCTTTCTGAATTGGGGGATGTTGTGTAGTACATACTGCAAATTCAATTTCTGCACATATAACTTCAAATCAGTTGTGACTTTAGTAATATTGTCCGGTTGTATTGGAATGAATTAAAAGCCTTTCACCAATATTGATAAATGCTGGTCATTTAAAGTAATGTTGCTAAGATTTAAAACCTCTGTTTATCCATTTATTTTTTTCTGTTTTTACCTTTCCCCTTGCTCTGTTTCTTCTCCATGTTTTGCCACTGTGGCATTCTTATGTTGTTGGGGGAGTTTAATAAAAAAGGAGCTGGTGAAAGAACACGTGGATGGTCAGTGGGAACTTGATTCACTGGGTTCATTTGTTCCCTTGCCCTCATGTTAAAAATCTGATTCCAGCCTTGTTGTCTGAACTGAATGTCTGGCATCAGCCTTATGGTTTGTGTTACTTTTTATACTAACACAATAAACCAAATCTGATCAATAAGCTTCTTCATCTCTCGTGAGCTTACCATGTTTCCTGTTTATAATTGTAACCACATATCTATTGGCTTTAGATGAAATGCTTCTGTACAAATTGCCTAATTGCAGAAAAGCATCTATTGTTCTTAATGAGATCATCCAACTTGTGGATGTCGTCTTCAAGTTGATGAACTTTTAGTTTATAATCCTTGACAAGTAATTTCATTAGTGAAATGCCAGTACTATTAAACAATTTGACAAGCTCACTGAACAAAGGATCTCCTGGTTTCATACCCTACAGAAACTTGTTGATTCTGAGACCTAAAGGTACTAGTTCAGATCTAATATACTCTTCCAATATATTTCATGCTGCTATTGTTTGTACTGTAATACACAACTTTCCAGCTGAAAAATGTCCTTTTTATGCAGCGTTTAAAATCAATAACACTTTTGGTGCTGCTTCTAGAAACAGGATCTGTGTAGTAATTAAATCATACAGTGGTGTCACAAAAAGGGTTACCCACACTTTTAAATATTTCATCACATAAATTGTCCATACATTGTATATTCACTGCTGATGTTTTATTAAAATAGGCAGGATGAACCTGGGTGTGAATGACATTTGTTCCGTTTGAATCCAAGGAAAACATTGGATTGTTAAATGTTCCTGGAAATTCATGTATTTGGCTCCTGAATTTAAACCTGCCCAATAGTCCACAACTATCAGATACTGCTGCTGTAAGCCTTTGTGTAAGCAGAACCAGTTCCTCAGGGATTTGGTGGGTGGAGAGATCTAAATTCCCATCTTGGGAAGACAAGCTTCCAAACATGCTGGCTTACTGATGAAAAAAAGCACAAAAACAACCAAAGTGGCACTAGAATAAATAAAACCACAAAACAACACATTTCCAGTCTCCAAACACTGGTTTAGATTAACTAAGCTCTTTTGTTCATTTAATATATCCTTGAACGTCTTCAGAGATAAAAATACAAAAATCAGACCTAACATTTAAAAATGGAGTCATGACATCTCATGGTCCTCTTGAGCCAATCAAGCTATTTTGATTCTTGGCACTTACTTGAACTGTTAAGTGAAATTCAAGGTATTAATGATGACTATGTCCTTGTACCCTTTGATGTAGTATCCTTGTATACGTGCATCCATCAGGACACAGGTGTCAATTTTATGAGATATTACCCAAACAAATATTCAGATTTTGAAAATGATATGATCTACACCATTTGCACATTAGAGGTTGTACTTGAAAACAACTTATTTGTGTTCCAGGGTAAACACTTTAAACAAATCTCAGGAGTAGCCATGGGTTCAAGAGTAGCCCCAGTATTTGCAAAACTGGTCATGGCTTGGTGGGACCAAATGTACCTGAAATCCCACATTTTGCTTCGGAAAGTAGCCTTTTATAGAAGATTCTTTGATGACCTCTTCTTGGTGTGGACAGGCACCAAGAGAGAACTGAACATACTATATGTCTTCATGAATTCCAGCACTTATTTTTTGAAATTTACATTGAGTGGCTCTGGAACACAACCAACTACTTTGACATCATGTTATCATTAGAAGGAGGCACCACAGAGTTTGCAAGCAAAACCTTTAGAAAAGACACTTTTGTAAACCAATATCTGCACAAAAGAAGTTTACACCCCTACCACATGAAGAAATAGTTTGTAAAATTTATAAGACTCAGCAGGCTTACCAATGAGGAGATGATCTTCAAAGAAGAGGTTATTTTTTTTCTAAAGGCAATGTTTATCCAAAAAAGGTTACAATTTGGATTGGCTAAATAACATCATTGCAGATGTATATTCACTAAGGCTGAATAAAGCTAGACCATTTTTGAGAAGATTTTGGACTTAAATTGATTCTGATAGGGAAACAGCATCTACTAACAACACTGATTTGCTGACTAAATACAGTAGAGCGTTCACACTACCCATTACCAGTGACATGTATCTCATCTGAGATTTGTTAAAAGAAAACTGAAAGATCATTTTGGGTAATGTGGATTTATCAAAGATTCTGGGTGCAGGTCCCCTGTTTCACTTACAGAAGGAGTCCGAATGTAAAATCCTTGTTAGAAGGTCAGTAAAGAAGACCATCAAGCACATACAACTCTTTTGGCACCTACAAATCTAAAAAATGTAAGCAGTGCCACTTTATATCAAACAATTCAAACATATATATCAAGGCACTGAATCTTAATTTATGAGCTAGAGAAAGGTACAACTGCAATTCACAAGCCATGGTCTACCTGGACACCTGTGATTCCTGCTCTGAATTTTATGTAGGAAAAACTGTGAGGAAGCTAGCTAGGAGAGTGTATGAACACAGTTTAGCCATTAAGAAAAAGGGCAGTGGCAATGCTCTGGATAAGCATTCCCTCACTTCTCCGAATTTCAGAAAATTTCATTTCTTTGTACTGGATTCAGTCAGCATGGACACATTTGTTGGAAACTATAATGTCCTACTAGAATGCCATGAGTCCAGTTGGCAAATTAAATTAAGGACAGATAAACCTCCTAGACTTAAAGATTCTATAAATATAAAATGCTTTCTGTTTGCACAAAAACTGTGAAAAGATTTGTGTTATTCGAAATTCTTTTTTCTGGCTAAACAATGCATAGAGAATTGAGTGGTATAATTTTGAAACATTTATTGCTACATAGATTTTCACTGTATGATTACATTACTTGTTCCTTTATGTATGTTTTTAGATACAATATTTTTCTAAATTTATAAGCTGTTCATAAAATTGTTTGATTGGCTCAAGAGTGTCATGTGATATCATGAATCCATTTTTAAATGTTAGGTCTGATTTTGTATTTTTATCTCTGAAAAAGTTTGAGGATATATTAAATGAACAAAAGTGCTTAGTTAATCTAGACCAGTGTTTAGAGACTGTTTCTATTGCTGGCTTCAGAGAAACAGTAAAAAGTTACACAACTATATACAACCAAGAATGACATTAATATTTTTAAATGCACAAACATTACAATCACAGCTTTAGCAATGTCCATATAATTTTTAAACGCAAATGTGTGACAAAAAGACAGGCAATTAAGTCCCAGCTTTATCTCTTCCTCTCCTTTAGGCTACTGCAAAACCTCCTACACTTTGAAGCTAATTTACAAAGTGTATACATTTAAAAGCTGAAACTCTCCACTGTTGGATTTGACAAAGTCTTTGGACCTTAAGATAAATAAAGTCAGATTATTTGAGGAAACTAGAGTTTTCAGTTTTATCTATTTTTTACACAGGGCTATATAATGGTAGAATATTTGCTTAGCTGCTGTGCATTTACTTTATTTTGTAATGCTAAACGCTGAATTAATAGGAGGTGCACCAAAGTATCGAAAAAAGGGATTGTTTCCCACATCAGAATCATTAAGAAACATAGATTGAGCTGAGCACTAATTTGAGATACACCCTTTTGATGATGTTTTATGTTATTGGCAGCACCATTAAGTGTAGTAAGTGGGTAGGTATATACTAGAGTTAAAAGAAAAAAGATGGCAAAAAAAAGATGGCACTGTGCACTCAATCCATTTAAAACCAAAGAAATGCTAAAGCATGAAAGGTGCACCAAAATCCACAGCAAGCAGTGAAAAAAAAGTACCAAATGGCAGTATCAAACAAAAAACTCCACAGAACAGTCTGAATAATTTTAGCAATATGACTTACAATTTTTGTTTTCATCTACCAAACATACAGACTTCATCAGAATCAGTATCCATTACAAACAATCCCATTTAAAATGTTTTAATAAGTGACATAACTATGTCACTCAAACCTTACAAAGTACACCTTAAGACTACATTCATTATAGGGACTGATAATAGTACATAACGTTCATTTTTTAATATCAAAATGCATATATAATGAAAAATAAAAACTATATGATATAAAATTCACAATTTAGCTGACCTCAATTTAAGAACAAATAAAATAGAAATGCTTTTGTTTAATCTAGGAAAAGCAGTGGCATTTAACTTAAACTACCACGCTGTTTCCTTGAATTCCAGTGTGAGCTCCCAGGCCCCACCCTGAGAGGTGGTGCCAACTCTATCAATTATACCAAATTTAAATTTTTAAAGTTGTCACATTCTGTAGAAAGTTTATCTAAATCATTGTTTGTGTTTTAAGTCTGGATGTTATAACAATGTTCATAGATCCTTTTTCATAATGCATGATCCGTTTTACCCACATAAAATGTGGGACAAGATTTACACTTCACTAAATATACTACTCTTGTCTTACTACAATTACCATTCATAAATGCCACTTTAATCACATTGTTATCCTTCCCACCAAAGTTAGACATAATAGTTATATCATTATCATTTATCATATATTTACATTGTTTACAAAAAAGTAATCTACTAAACCTGTGTACTAATTCGGAAGTAACATACAGCCATTTCATTTCATAAATACTTTTTAAATTTTTGCCAGTCTTCTAAACAATTCTTGACTGTTCACCAAGAATTTTGAAAACATTGGAATTCAACTTTAAAATAATCCAGTTGTTAATAATAATGGATTTTAATTGACTAGCTCCACTATTGTACAGAAAAATTATAGCTCTCTTAAATCATAGGCTACTAGTCATTTCCTTGCTGCTGGAACTCTTACAGGTTTGTAACAGATTTGAATCAGAACCTAATGTATATTGGTGACCCCATTCCAAAAGAACTTTTGATTGTAATTGTTCAGGTATTTTCTCAATGTAAGCTCTATCCTTGAACATATCAAGCAAAATTTCTACTTCACAATTCAAGATGTCCCTGTCTGATATCATCCTAGCAAATCTCATAAACTGTCCCTTAAAAGACTTTCCTTTTGTGTAAAGAGGTGGCAGCTTTTTAAATGAAAATATTCAATACTAAAAGTTGACTTTCTGTAAATAGTTGAAACAAAGCCAGTTTCACTCTTTATCATGGTTGAGTCAAGAAAATTAATCAAGTTATAAGAAATAGTGTGTGTGTGAATATAAAAAATTTAGTAGCAAGATTAAGGTGTTCCCTACCAGATAATAAAAAATGTCATCTAAATAACAAACATATAAATTACAATGGTGAAGAAATTATCTAGAAAAAGCATGCTAAGTCTTCTAGGCATACATGACTAAATTCACATAGCTGGGGCACAGCAAAGATTCCACTTCCACAGCTGTCAATTGTTTGTAAACTTCTCCATCAAAATAATTAAAATTGTTATCAAGAATAATATTCATAAAATCCAGAAGAATCAAAATATTTTTAGAACTTAAAAATTTGCACGACATGAGGTATGTGTGAAAAAAATTCAGCCCCTCTGACTTAGGAATAGAAGTAAACATATTCATAATGTTAGTGGTTACAAACATTTGGATCTCATAGGTGACTTTTCAGATGACCCAAAAGATCACAGAAGTCCCTTAGCATGTGTGTTTGTACTTGTAAAATATGTTTTTGGAGTCCTATCTGCATAAACTGCTAAGGCTGGGCTTTGGAATTTTATGCTGCCACAGTCAATCTTAAAGTGAGCTTTTGTATGTTTTTATGCACCTTAAAGACTCCACAAATAGCTGGAATGACTGCAATAGGTGTTATGAGATATTCATGTAGTTCAGAATCAGTAACCCCCTGCAATAAATAGTCATATAGGAAAAAAATCAATTTTTCAATAAGCTATATTAACTTCATTTTGAAAAAACATGTACATATCTACTGGTATCTTACAACATACTAAAAATAATACCAGTGTATTCTACACAATCAAATAGGAAGAACAGTTCATCCACCTTTGTGAGGCTTCATAATATGAAAGGCTTTATTACTAGTTTTTGTTGTTGTGTCTTTCAGCTTTTCCTGGTTAGGGGTCGCCACAGCAGAACTCCGGTCCACTAATGATTGGCAGTACATTTTTTACATGCCGAGTTGCCAGCCCTGATGCACAACCTTCAACGAAGGTATGCCCATTCACGTATGTCTCCACACAGAAGACGCTTTAGCTGAGAATCGAACAGGACAACGTCTTACTGTGAGGCAACAACGCCACCACAGCACCGCCACCTCAGTTCGAAAGGCTTTATTACTAGTGAGTCTCTTAAAATCTGCCTTTCTTCTTTCCTAAGATTTTACAAATAATGATATCTTTTTAGTCTAGTACATAAATTTACTGCTCCCAAGCTTTTTCAAACGATACTGTCAAGTGGTTTATAGCATTATTAAATATGCTTTTCCTATTGAATACGATGTGTAAAGTTTGCATGATTACCATCCTGTTAGAAATGAAGAGATAAACTGAGTTTATGAGTAAACAAACATAATTTTGTGATGCCATCAACCAAATCAAAACATTTACCAGGAATTAAGGTAAAACCCTTTTCAAGCAAAGTAAAAAAAAATGATATTAGCATTAACTTGAGCATAGTTGAATTTCTTAAAATCTCAGTGGGTTAAAAGTAGACCACCGAAGCTCGAATGAATACTGTTAGCAACATAAGTAGCTTTTAATTCCTGCATTTGGACATCCCTTGTTCCAACCCCTGTATTGTTTGTTCCTCCCTGGAAAACCCTTGAAAGTACTCTGATGATTTATGGGACCATTATTTTGATTGTGTTCATGTCTCACTGCCGAAGCACTGAAATATCATTATGACTGTCAAGGTCATAATTAGATGGGTTATTCAACTTGTTGCTCATAATGTTTAACACACCTTGCTCAAAGTTAAAATTTGATGCTGCAGAAGTCACATTTGTACCCACTGTAGCTAGCAGTTAATACATGAGCAGTATTGTTAGCATATTGTAATTTATCTCTAACAATCTTTTCATCTTTTCTAGTTTTGAAAACTTTACATTTGTCAACTTTAGTAAAAACTTTAAAATAAAAATATTTGTATTAAGCAAATAATAACTCAGACTTTATCTTAGTATTCAAGTCCTTCACTTTAGCAAGTAGCTTGTTTATCTCTATGCCATTATGTTTGATGAGGAGTTGCATTAATTCAAAACCCTGTTTCTCAAGTAACATAAGTTCCTTGGAAAACAAAGAGTCTTTCAAAATCCCATTGGGAAACCTGTTGTAATGCAACCCCTGGAGTGCAATCTTCAAATGTAGGCATTCACTCAAATAGTTGTTGTCAAGGTGCACACTATGGATTCTAGTAAGTTTCTTTTCAAAAGCCTCAATAATAGCTTTCAAAGAACCATAGCCAAATCTGGTAATGATGCATTAACATCAAAACTAAGGTGAGATTGATGGTTAAGCCAAGGGTTAAACTCCACTTCGGTATGGTGTTTCATCAATTAAACATCCACAAGAACTCAGAGGTACAGAAACATTAGAAACCGTACCGGTTGAGTTATTGTTTTCTATTTTATCTATTCTTAATCGAAGGCAGCTAAATTGTGAATTTTATATCATGTCTTTTATTTTTCAATATATATACATTTTTTTAATATTAAAAATGAATTTTATGTTCTATTATCAGTTCCTATAACGGATTTATTCTTAAGGTGTACTTTGTCTTTAAGATTTGATTGACAGTTAGTGATGTCATTAATTAAGGATTTTTAAACTGGATTGTTTGTAGTGGATGCTGTTTCTGATGAAGTCTTTATGTTTGGTAGATGAAAGCAAAAATTGCAAGTCATGTTGCTAAAATTATTCAGACTCTCGAGTGAAGTTTTTTGTTTGACGATGCCAGCTGATACTTACTTTTTTCAATGTATGCTGTTAATTTTGGTGCACTTGTCATACTTAGTGTTTCCTTGGTTTTGATTATACACTGGAGTTACTTGGCATTGACTGCTTAGTGCATGATATGTACCTTAACAACTGAACAACTGTGTGGAGCAAAGAGATAGGGAAATAACTGTTAGAGAATTACCCATTCATTTTATATATATATATGAAACCATAATTCAGCTTTCTTCATAGATGGGACAATACCTCATCTTTTGTAATATCATTAAACAGCTCTAAATCAAATACTGGCTTTCTCCTTTAGAAAGCCATCTGGTTCACAATCTTTAACTGGAATTTTTTTGCTGTTGTTGCAAAGATCCTTTCTGATGCAACCAAATGATATAATTGGAATGCCAAAGGTAGTTATTATTCAACTGAAAATGCAAAAAATGTTGATGTGATCAAGAGATTGTGAATGGATATTTGTCAAGCATTTTATGGGGATAACGTGTCACATCATTATTTTTAAAAACATTTGCAAAAAATGAAATCAAGTATTTACCTTTCTTTTTTTTTCAGTAAGTTCTGAGAAAAAAAATTTAAAACACATTTAATGTATTTTTTTCATATAAGTAGGTATGTTTCAGGGGAAAGCCTTCTTAATCTACAAATTCAAAAGCTGTACAATAATTGTAGCTACCATATTCTAAAACAGCTCCATTTTGTTGTGTTTCCTTTTTTAAGAAAACAAAAAAGAAATATATTGTACACATTAAACCTATAATAGTCACTTTGCTATGTTATGATCATATAAAAAAAAAAAAAACACTCCAAGTCAGAACCATGGATTCGTAAAATAACTGTATGTTTAAAGTGAAAGTGTGAGGGTTCCTATTAGAACACCAAACGTTGAAATGTCTAATGTCATATGGTTTGAAAATTAGGGCATATTTTAGAATGTTCATATAACGCATTATTTTCATTCATTTTTCCAATATGGTACAGGTGTTCATAAATTCGCTTCCTTAATGCCCTTTCTGTTTTGCCCACATAAAAGGCGGGCAAGAAGAACATTTAGCATGGTAAACTACTTTACATGTCTGACAGTTCCCTTTTCTAATAATAATTTTGGACCATACTCTATTTTTGAGGGTAATGGTACATAATTCCAAAATATAACTACACTGGCCACAATGCCCACACTTTTTAGTTCCTGTAATTTGTTTCATATTCTCATAATTCTACCCTTTTCTATCAAAAATGTCCTTTTAGGTTTAACCCAGTCTTAAAGATGAAACACAGTTCTGGTCCTAGGAGCTGGAGTAAACCAGTGTCTGTTTTTAAACTGTTCTAATTATTTCTCACAATGGACTTAATTTCATCAGCTCACATCCCAAATTCAATTATTAAGCCCCTGCCATAGTTTTTATTATTATTACTAAAATTATTAATGTTCCCTGCTAGTCCTATCCCTCGCAGGGGTTGATAACTCTTACACTATTGACCATACACATGCTTCATTATATCATCTGTAAGTTTCCGGGGGTAACTTCGTGCTAGGAACATTTCCACTACTTTTTGTAACTCTCCCAAAATGTCTTCTTTGTGGGAGGTCATTCTAGACACCCTAATAAGTTGCCCTTTTACAATACTCTTTTTTTTTTTTGCTCAAAGGGGTGACAATTTGAGAAATGCAAATAGGAATTGCTAAAAGTCTCTTTTGTATATACATTAGACTTAAAACCTAATTCAGTATGACTAACTAAAGTATCAAGAAAGTTTATTTCATACTTGTCAAACTTATAAGTAAATCTTAAAAAGTCTGAAACACTATTTAAATAATGAATACATTCCTGGATTTGTTCCTCATTTCCCTTCCATGAAATAAATATATCATCCAGGAATCTAGTGTATAATTAAATATAGTGGTTAAAATCACTTTTAAAAATGTTTTTGGTTTCTCAGTCTAAGAGCACTAGGTTATCATATATCGGGGCACATGATGCACCCATAGCAACCCCTTTGTTCTGTTTAAGCAACTCTCCCTCAAAGAATATAAAATGTAGGTGTTGATGCTACTAAGAAAATATTCCAAGCATTCATCTCTGGGGATTGAACTAAAGAGGTCAACAGCATCTGTAGCTAAAAATATATCATTTTTGTTCCATATGTCATTTTTAAGTCTACCCAAGAAGAGAATTTATGAACACCTGTAACATATTGGAAAAATTTATGAAAATAATGCAGCATATAAACATTCTAGAGTATGCCCTAAATTTCAAAAATTTTAATTTGCAATTTTGGATTACATTATTGCATGCCCTAGAGGAGAAGACATTGGTGGGGTTCTGGAAGAAAGGGAGATTAGATGGCAGTTGAAGTTACATGCATCACACTTTCTGGGAATTAATGAACATATTTCTTTGCAGCCCATTTTAAATAAGAGAGCCAATATGTATTAAATATATTTTTAATATTATAAGAATGCTTGTTTTTACATTTCTCATTGTTTTTATATTTTGTTGTAAGTGTGTGGATATTTATTAATGATTCTGAATATTTTACCTGGATTTTTTTATTACTGTCACTTTAAATCATTATGGTGCTCAATTAGGTGGATTTTAGACTATATAAACAGTTTTGGGATGTGGAGATGTTTGTTTTGAACAAGCCCTAACTTTATAAGTATGAAAGCTCTTTATCTGTGTGGTTTTATTAAAGTTATTTTACTAATCCTTGGTTCTAACTTGGAGCATTTTTTTTATTTTTACGTTATATGTTTCAAGTTATTGAGATACTTCATTTTCCTAGTTTTATTATGTTATGATCATGTTATTGATTTTGTCTTTTAAACATTAAGCATTTTTCATGTCATTCATGTTTTTTTTCAGCAGTTAAGGGAATATGTTACTCCCAGAAACCTTTGCAGTATTCCTGTATATCAAGCTAACCATAGAGTTAATGGCATAAGCAGATGAAACAGCAGAAAAGGTATCACACTTTCACTTTAAACATACAGTCTCCAAATGAATCATTGCTCATTCTTAGGAGAACTGTAGGACATGGCAATAAGATATGTCAGTGATGGGTCTACCTATGCTTTCATAGTCACCCTATGCTATTTTACATTTCATTTCAAGTCTGCCATATAAAGCTGACCTACCAAAAGCATAGATTATTCTCTCATAATCATTCAGTTCTGTTAGCCTCTCATTTCTTGATGACACACACAGCTTCCAAACTTCACGTAGTACTTTCACACTTAGAACCAATCAACTCTCTGAGCATATGCACACTCGTACCACAGTCTGAAGTTTTTGAGTCTATGTTTTCTCAGATGTTATCATGCTCTTTTTGACTTTTATATTGAGGTGACATGTGTTACTATCTGAAATATTTCTTACCTGAAAAGAAACACAACATGTTAACCTTTTAAGCAGGGAAATTGTTAGGCATCTGATATTTCCCTGTAACAATGCAGGTTATATCCCTATTGTTTAGTCTGAAAATTGAGAAAAAAAAAGCAAATTTGTTTTTATGCCTACAAGTCTGTTTATTTTAGCAGCTGCTTGCCTGTCTTTTTTGTCACAAAATATTTGCTTATAAAGGAAATTGTTTTCATCTAAACCATACTCAGTAATTCTTTTTCTACACGATTTATTGTAGGAGTAGCAGCTCTACTTCTGCACTCTCAAGGATTCTAAATCTTGATTTCAGTACTTTGCATGGTATTTACTGCAGTTTGAATTATAGTTGTCCTTTGCAAAGGTATCTGCACTTAGTCTGTGATATTGCCAGTAATGAAGCTATCAGTTATTTGAAAAGAATTCTTAATCTCTCAAGGAATTGTGAAGTATTTTGAGAAAAAAAGCTGTTTATTTCTTTGGTCCTTAAGTTATTACACACACGTTTTCTGTAATGATATGCATTATTGACTAACCTTGTAATTATATTGTAAGGACAAAATGATCATGACTTGTATTGCTTAAATTTGGAGAAGTGACTTAAGCAAGACAGTAGATTAAACATTCTCATGTGCACATATTAATATGCACACATGCATATTTTTGTCTATCTGTTTTCATGATTGTACATTATGAGTGGGTGTATAATGAGAATTGTAGGGTGGAATTTTGGAATCTTTAAGTTTGGGTATGTAAACATAATTATTAAAGGTTTGCTAGCATTGCATTTCCAACTTCATTTCCTAGGGTGGGGGTGATAACTGTGACAAGGATAGCTATCCAGAAAAAAAAAAAAAGCACAAGTTCAAGTCATCTGAGCAGGTCATACTTTAGAGAACTGTACTATTGAATCAGCCATAGCATTTTAAAGTTCCTTGGATCCTGTTTTGTTATAAGTTCTGCATGTTCTACATAGTGACAAAATGTGGAAATCTGATGAAGATACTGCTAGGATGCTTTAAGAATTCGTGAAGTAATACGAATGTTTATTAAAATTTTATCAAACAAACAACTTAATACCAAAAACTTTTCATAAATTTACAAAAGGGATAAGAGTTGCTGATTAAGCTTAGAAATTAAACAGAAATCTGCATGTAATGCCAAAAAGGCAAAGCTAACAACTTATAATGGAATTTAAAATAAAGTCATGGTGTCTACAAATGCTGTGTCAGCCAGGAAGCCAGTAACCTGACTGAAAATGCCAAAGAAAATAGTTTGCCAGAGTGAGTCTCTAGGCACCTGCTTCTCCATAGAATGTGCATCATGGATACCAACAGAAAATCCACATGTCTCACAGCATCAGTCCACAGCTGTCCATAGTTGCCATAAAGGCATTTGCCAATGGTAATGGGGAATAGGAGAGGCAAGGAAAAATGCTGGTGAAGGTAACTTAGGAAAGGTTGCGCTCTGCGACAGGTGATGAAGATATGCTCTGCATCTTCTAGACCTTGACAATCTGCTCTGAAACAAGGTCGTTGTTCTGGTGAACGAAGGAAGTAGTAACCTTTAGAAGGTAGCCTGTTGAGAGAGCACCTCCAGAGGAGATCAGTCCATTGAAGGAAGGCCCTGTACACTAGCCTCTGTTGCCACAAGCCATGTGTAGACAGCCAGTCATAATGTTCATAGGCATTGATAGCATAGTTGTTATTGAGAAGCTGGAAGTACCAGTCTTTCCTTGTTGGTGGAAGTGAATCTGTAGAAACCTTGTTACAGAATATAAAGGTTTGCACATCTATCAATTCAGGCTGAGTGAGTAGCCTGGTATGTTTTCCATGCAAGCCAGCAGACCAAAAGTTAACTGCTTGCTATAATGTAAACCACACAAGATGCACTGAAGCAAACTTTAGTCATGACTGCATAAGCAGTACAGCAGCATCAGAATTCACTTCCATGCCAGAATACCATTACTCTACTACAGAAAGACTGGCATATACCAGTCATGCCCCCTAACATAATTCACCTGGGCCAATTACCCCCTTCACACCACTCTAGCTACACTTCTGTTGTATCATTTCTTGCTTGATTACAATGTTAAATTTTAGTTCAGTATTTTAAAGTATAAAAAGTTGTAGTTGGGGGCAAGAACAGAGCTGTGTCTGCTAGTGAGTCATAGGAACTGAAGGAAGCGCTAGGGACATATATTTCCATGTAAAGGGAAAGAAAGGATTCCAAAGTTTGCAAAACAAATCTGACTGAACAGCCTGTGCCATAAAACAATCTACTGTGTGGTGAAATTATATTTCTTGGTTTATTGTTGTTACTTTGTTTCTTATCTTTATTATTTGACTGCATTGTTAAAGTATTAAAAATTCTGGTTAGAAGAGAAAAAAGCTGTGTGCCCTAGTAAGTCATAGGATATAGAAGCTAATTACTTATGAACTAATGGATGCTCTAGAGACCAGTATTTGGTTTGAAATGAAAATAAAGCATTCCAACCTTTTCAAGAGAAATCCAATGTCTGTCAAGTTGTCGACCCCTTCTATTAATCTGACTGCAGAATTTCCTCCCACTCTTCTTTCATTGGCTCTAGTTAGTAAGCAAAAAAGTATCATCTTGAGGAAGCACTGGATTTCTCCAGCTGTCTTAAACTGATTAATTAATTCACTTTTACACTGTATTCCATAGACCCAGGACATTGATTACACATAATTAACTGCAGATATAAGCAATTCTTGAGGCAAACAAACTCAGAACTGATGCTCCCTACTATTGCAATTAAGAATCAGAGTATAAAGGATACCTCTAGATAAAATCACTTTAGCTAGCAGATCTAGGAGTCTCTCTCTCTCTCTCTCTCTCTCTGATACCCTCCCTGTGGGAGGAATAAATACACCCCGTTGAACTTTCTAGTAGTTTATTTAGTTAAGTAGGTAGATGGATAAGTGTTCGTATTAGAACAAGATCACTCATACTTCTACCTACTTTACTGAAACTGTCAGAATTGTGATTTGAAGCAGAGCTTAACAATTCAGTACTACTATGTGTTTTGCATGCAATACGCTGTGACTCAGTATTTCGTTAGAAAGCATTTGTTTGTGCATTTGTATGCTATCTGTGCCAAACATTTGATGTCATTCCTACTGACTTCAGAATAGCTGACATTGCACATTCTTTGAAGTCATACTTTCTGTGCTTGTCCACTCCAATATTCAAATCATTTTGCGATTACTTTGATTATCACTGAAAAGAAACAATGAACTGTTACCAAGAGGTAATTGCATAGAATTGGAAAAGACAGTTCTGATAAAGCCGGAATCATATTAGTTAAAATTTATGCCTTGAAATAAGCCAATAATTGTTTCTATATGTATGGAAAGTTAGAGTTGGTTATTTATAACCAGTGATCTATTGCTTGTTTTAATCTTGAATGCACGTCTTGTTTGACTTTCTTTATTTTATGTACATAGAAGTTGATTTATTATAATGTTGCAATTAATAAAATAATGTGCAAAAACTCTTTTGTGTTTTCTAGCTAAACATTACTTTAATATGTCAGGCCCCGTGTTAGCCATTTGGGGAAAACATTTTGAAAATTTAAAAGAAGCACCAGGAGTTACTCCAATGCATAAATATAGGTCAGAAAAAAAAAGATGCAGTGAAAGCATCATGTTTGAGTTCCAAGGTGGAGTTTTCCTTTTAAGTACTTTAGAAATGCTATAAAAATATACTGTTATTATTATTATTATTATTTTCAGATTATGTTATACATTACAAAGGAGTAGATGCTGTTTGGGAACATTTTTTTGTGTTTATTGTACGTGGTCACAATTATATTTTTCCAGCACAAAAGTAACTAGGATATATGAATTAACAGAGCATTTCAAAGCTAAGTGACTTTAAAAAGAATCATAAGACCTGTCACAAATAGGTAGCACAAGAAAAAAGAAGGTGTTTGAAATGGCAGCAAAACATTAGAAAGGCTTAAACTTCAAGCATACAGAAGATGAGAAAAATGTGAGTGAATAGTTCCAGTTTGCCAATATTTTGTAAGACTGTATCACACAAAATGTGTACTCCCATTGAAAGATGTGGTTAACCAGCTTTTGGAACCATGAAACAGCGTTAGGCAAAACAAGATTGTTTATTCTTTCACAGTGCAGTATTAGAAAAATAAGTTAAATGTGAAACCATACTAGCATTAATAGCAGATTTCAAAAATGTGTTGGATCAGCTGAACAGATAATTTGGGCCCTAAAAAAATGTAGAATATGAAACAAATTAAGAATTAACAGTTCATAATGATGCATTATACTAGACTGAGAGCCCTAGCTAGAAAATGAATACATTAGTAATAGAGACCTCCAACACTGGCAAGGTGAGAAGAAAAACTTTATCTAGGCCAGATGTGGCAACACACTTCTATAATATATCAGATCCCTTGAGATTTCAGAAATATAGGCAAACAAGATTGGGGAATGTGGAAATAAAGAAGGAAATAAGAGAAAAGGAAAGAAAGAAACATGATTAAGAAAAGGAAAGCAAATAAAGGTTGATAAAAGAAGCATGTGTAAGTGCTACCAAATTTTGAGACATAATTTAAAAAAAAAATATATATATATATATATATATATATATCCTGATACTGTGCCAGAGAAAGACTACATCACAGTCAGTGTCCATCTGTATGAAACCATGTGCAAAATGAAAGAAACAAAATCATTTCCTAGGGTATGCAGAAAGTAGAAAATAAATGATGAGCAGGAAAACAATGAAAATAGGTTTTAAAGGTAAATCAACAAGGGAACCAGAGTAGCAGAACCTATGCAGAATATGTGAAACAACACAGTGACAGAGAATAAAGAAAGAAGACAGATGTGCACAATGACAGTTAAGAACTGGAGACCTCTGCTTCAGCTATGTAAATGTATGCAATTTATTCTCTATAGACTCCTGTTTGTGATGTACAACCTCCTGTACTCATTTACTAAAAACCACTGTAAGTCTATATATAGATCATGCATCATATGTATGTATATAAATGTTGTGTTATCATATGTTACAGTCATCCACAAAGTTTGCAACGGCTTCTACTTCTGTACTTTAACACTTGCATATCTCTTAAATTTTTTGTCCTGTAGCTTAATTTTTCATGTTCAAGCTGTTATCTGTTTAAGTTCAGCATCTATTTGCCATTTGTAT
Organism: Protopterus annectens; assembly: GCF_019279795.1. Lineage (NCBI taxonomy): Eukaryota > Metazoa > Chordata > Ceratodontiformes > Protopteridae > Protopterus > Protopterus annectens. Next base: position 371,900,825 of record NC_056739.1, on the reverse strand, counting down.
ACTTTGTTTTTGATCAACTTGTAATTATCTAAGAACTTTTCTGTATATTTCTCCTTATAATTATGAGTTTTCAAATTTTTATTTTCTTCCTATCTCAGCCTTGAATTTCCTATTTTAAATATTTGTACTTTCTGCTGCTATCTTTTGCAAACTTCTTGCTTAATTTCCATTCTGCTGTCCTTTAAAATGCTTTTGTTAAGAGAATGTATGTCACATTAGTTTTTTCATAATACAAAGCTTTCACAAAAAATTATACACACACACACACACACACACACGCATGCACGCATGCACGCACACACACACACACACACACACACATATATATATATATATATATATATATATATATATATATGATTTATACACGAGGATACATATGCATGCTTTCTCACAGCTGTAAATCTGTACATGTGATCAATTCTAAAGTGACACATGCATCCCTCAGACCCCAGGATATATAATTTTGCCATACAATATTTTTTATATATAACTGCAGTGTGTCTATCAGGTAATCTTGTTTTACTAACTGATCCAGCACTTTATGAAGGCATTTGATGTATGTGCGATAGAACAGAAGTACGGTAAGGATGCACTTTTATTTCATTAATCACTGAGCTGAAACAAACAAATCTCCATGTACAACAGTTTCCTTGTTGTCTATGACAAGGCATATACAATCCCAAAGCTTGCTTTTAAATATGACAGTGTAATATTTTCAAGCACAATATGTGATCTGCCACATTGTTACAATGTGGAAATAGTACTGCTACGTATATAAAAAGAATAAGTAGTTCTATTGTCTGTTCTCTCACTAGCAACACAATTAAGTAGATTATAGTCTAAAGTAAGTGCAAATGGGATATCATTTTCCATAAGAGTTTGTAAATAAAACATAATACAAGAAAAATAATTTTGCACTAGCTGTGGTATTTTATTACAGTGACTTTTTTGGTGGATGTCCACACATGCAGCAGGTTTTTAGAACATGCAGATTTGCTGACTATTTCATATTTTCCCTTTATTTTTGAATATGAAAATGTTAAAATATACTTAATTTGATTTTGTAAGGTAGATTTTATGTTTTTTGTATGCAAATATACACACCAGGGGATTTTATTTATTTATTTTATTTATTTATTTATTTTCAGTTTAATTTCCGGGGAAGTCCACTGGGCCACGAAGTACCCATTTTCAATGGAGGCTCAGGGAAAAAAGCTCCGAAGGCAGTACAATCAAGGTTACATAATGCAAGAGATAATAATACAATGTCAAAAACAGTTAAGAAGATGTGAAATGCAGAGTATAGGCAGTACAATCAAGGTTACATAATGCAAGTGATAAAAATACAATGTCCAAAGCAGTCAATAAGCTGTGAAATGCAGAGTATACATAGTAAGAGTTTTTTTTTTTTTTTGGCTTAGGTAATTACATATTTACAGTATTTACATACTTACAGTCAACTGAAAGTCAACTAAAACCATTTTGGCAGAAAATAGAAATGAAATAAGAGAGTAGATAGTAGATTGGTGCCAGAGTATAGAGGGCTTAGTGGAGAAAATCCCTTGAATTTATATAGGGTGAAATTTTTTTTTTTTTAAAGTGTTTTCACATTTCCTTGGTTGGCAACAGTATACACAAACACAAACATCCTATTATTTTGGTTACAGCCTTAATAGCTCTTTTTACACACTTACTGAATATATTTTATTGTATCTGTTGAAGTGTTATACAAGAATCTAAGTCAGTATACAACTTTATTTAAACGAAAAAGGATAATGAACAGTTATGAAATAGAGAACTGGAATTCATGTAAAAAGTTTATGTTGTAGTCATTTAAAAATGTTCCTGATGGAGTCATAATGGTAGGACGAACCCATTGTTAAAACTTAGCATTAATTTGTTTTTATTGTTTCTTAAGAAGTTTGTGTTGTTTCTGATTATAATAAAGTGTGGCTGCTACAAGATATATTGGTGGTGATTTGTGGTGGATGTTCTTTCAGCCCTAGCAGTGAGAGGATATGAGTTTTGCTACGTATTGTTACAGATATGCATTGTTCTTCTGTTTTTTTTTTTTTCTGCATATAAACAGGATTAGACTGGGGTCCAGATTCCAAAAGACCTGCTCTCAGTGTAAGTTGTCACTTATATTGAGAGCAACCCACAAATTTACTATTCCTGCATGCTGGACTAGCTTAGTCCTGCACGGAGGCGGCTATTTAGGAGCAGGATGTCAGCGCGCCATGCATAGTAATGAGGTGCACTGCCTAAGCTCCTAATCTTACACGGAGCATGTAACCATGCAGGGGGTGTGTCTGAGATCAGAGCTCTCAGAATATACATGCCCCTGCAATGAAGAACAGGATAAAGGGGTAAGAAATGAGTGAGACCACTCATAGGTGTCAGCATATCCCCACCAACATTCCCCTTCATGTACAACAGCAAGTAATCACCAATAAAATGAACAAACCCTTTATTTTTTTTTTATTTTAAAATCCGATTAAAGCTAAACATAGGTGCGTGGGTGTGCATCGCTTAGCTATGGTTAATGCAGCTTAAATGGCTGAAGAGGATAACAAGGAAGATATATGCAAATGAAGCATCATAGCAATAGTGTAATGGGCAGAGCATTTGCCTTACGAGCAGGCATTCCTGGTTCAAGTCCCACTGCAGCACATTCCATTTTCCATGGCAAAGCACATGTTGCATAACCCGTGAAATAACATATATTTATGAACTGGAGTACTGCAGTAAATGCACATGTGAGGTGTCAGTGTCATAATGAATAAAGCACTAGTAAGCAGGTTTAAGCACCAATAAGCAGTAGTAAGCATATTTAAGCACTAGTAAGTGAGCTTAAGCCTGTTTGCACTGGGGTAAGCAATGCGCACACAGGTTAAGCAATATTGAAGCTAACTCTCTAGAAGCATATTTAACCGGAGGTTAGCATTGCTTATCCTCACGCAAACCCGTGCAAACCTACTTACAACTGCTCAAAAGTGCCATAGTCACTCTGTACCCAATGGCTCTGGTTCTGCCCAGCAACAAAATAAACAACCATGCAGGTCTCAAACCCAGGATCCTATACACCATAGTCAGAGTAGTTAACCATCAAGCCAACATAGAAATACAGAAACATGAGGTATCAGCAAACAAGTCTTAACCATAGTAAAACCAAACTGAACCTGTGAAAGGAATCAGTATACAGACATATGTGCCTTAACCAACTACATAACATAAATACGTGAACCGGAGTACAGCAGTAAGGCCAGAAGTCAGGTGTAATTGTAATAGAGTGTTGAAGTCCCCAATAAAACACAAGGACCCCATACAGTGTACGTACACATGAATCATTGATACCAGGCATACATATAAGGTGTAACGAATAATAACTCAATGCCAACAAGGAATTATAATGTAAAGTCTAATAAAGTCTAATATAAGCAATGATAAGCATTGCATAGGCCAGCTTAGGAGGTGTAATCAATGTGTAGGACAGCTAACGCAATGTGCCCAGTGTTATACCCCTTTAAACAATGCCAACCCTAGGTAAGCAAGTTTGCCCATAGCCTAGCCTTTTCAAAACTGTCCAATCACGCGGAAAAGTGCAGGAAATTGGCCCTACTTAAACCCAAGAGGAGGGAATACATCTCATAACTGGTTTAGCTTCCCCTTGCAGGCACAATGGCAGTAAGGGGAGAAGGTGCATCCAGGAGTCCAAAGTCATGGCAGGACTCCTTGTCAAAGACCATGATCAGAGACTGCTGCAGGGTCAGTATCAGGGCTCCCAATATAAGGTGGAGGTCTAGGACCATTTCGCCCGTGACCTCACCAATGCCACTGGCATACCCCGAACTGGTGAACAGGTCAGGCATCACTATGTCGACCTGAAGTGGCATAAGGGGGAACCACTTGGAGGAGTGGATCTGAGAGGCTAGAGCAGCAGGCGATGTTCCAGTTGTGTGTAAATATCACCCCACTATGTGTGTAATAATTGCCAACTCAGGTATGGCTAACTATTCCTCTTATGTCCACCACAGCTGCAATGGAGCTGGCCACGAACCAGGAAGCCCATGTCAGTCACCTGTCGAGGTTGCGATGCAAAGTAGGTCAGTAATACTCATGCATTTACTGTTATAGGAAATAAAATTAAAAGTAGTAGTAAATTAATTGCCTGTATAAAACCTGCATTGTTCAAGGCAAGTACTGCATACACTAGAGAATATGGCAGGAAGAGTCTCATATCATTTGTATGTCAATAAAAGTGTAATAGCCTGACAATAAAGGTCTAACTGCTGGACTGCATGTGTATACTCTGGCATCATATGGTAATGTAGATTCGCAAGCATGTAATAGTACTTTTGTATTAAGGACTGTTACCCACACCGTGCACCATAAATTGAATGTGTAGGAATGCCTGTATATGACAGGTGTAATCCCCAGAGGCCATTTAGTACAACTGAGAAACACATAGACAGTAAACAGGGACAATGCAGACAACAAAACCCAAATAGCACATGTAACTGAGATGTGAACTATTGTTTTATTAGCACACACAGCCATGGTTCGAATCCTGCCAGTAGTAGTACTCTGCATACAGAATCATACCCCACAACTGTACAGATATGTCCAGAATATCCAGTAAAGTGGCCCATATCTGTTGCCTATCAACCTGTCCCCCTAGGGAATCAGTGGGATGATCTCAGACATATAGGCAGCAAACAGGAAATACAACTGATTGACACACATCTATGAGAACAAAGCTGGCACACTAACAGCTCCCCAATACCTTATGAGACTAAAAAGTCATGTATGTCCCATCTACACCCTAACTTGTCAAGCTGTGGTCAGATTGTGTACAGTAACAGAGTGAGATGTATGTGCATAATAGTAATGTGGAATCTAGTACTGTGTGTGGGAACATTCAGGAAGTGCTAATAAACATTCCTCCCACAGGTCTGTCAGATACTAACACTGTGCCCAGAAATACAAGAATGATACCCAGTACTGGTACTGTTTACATTGGTATTGTATGGCAGTACAACTAATGCAGTTGCTCTGAATAATGAGGTATTACACATCACTGTCACCCACACTGTCCTACAACATATAACTGTCTAGGAAATCTGTATAAGAGTGTTGTAATACAAGGTCAGAATGCAAAAGCACAGGGGATTAATAAGACAGAAAGCAGATAGGAGATATACAGCAATATCTTTTTTAGCAGACACAACTGTGATGTACAGTGTGTTTAAGTTGTAACAGACACAGTCATGGTCTGAATCCTGGGAGTGGAAGTAGGCTGCATACAGAATCATACCCCACAACTGTACAGATGAGGCCAGAATGTCCAATATATGGGCCCATATTTGCTGCATGTCCCCCTGGTAAGTCTATGGGATGATCCCAGATGTTTAGCCAGCAGACAGGAATACAAGTGATTGTCAAACATCTGTGAGAACAAACCTGTCACTGTAGCAACCCCCGAAACTGTTAGGGGAGTAATAAGCCAAGTATGTCCTATCTACACCCCCATGTCGTCAAGCTGTGACCACAGTGTGTGTACAGTAACAGAGTGAGATGTATGTGCATAATACTAATGTGTAATCTGGAAGTTTTATGTGGCAACAGTCAGGTAGTGCTAGCAAACATTGCTCCCACAGGTATGTCGGATATGAACACTATGCTGAGAAATAAAGACCATAATAACCTGTACTGGTACTGTTCACTCTGGTACTGTAGGGAATTGTGAGTGTTGCAGTTTTTCTGAATAATAACGTATCACTGATCACTGTCACCCACACTGTGCTACATAATATAACTGTGTAGGAAAGCATGTATATGTGTGTGTCAGGTCACTAAAGGTTGAAGAGGGCAATATTCTATATATGTCCCAGAACACCTGCATGTGGTCAACACATGGCCAGAGTCTGTGCAGAAAGAGTTGGATAGCTATGTGCAAAACATCAACCTGGAATCTGGGAGTTTGTGTAGAAACAGTTAGTGGTAACAAACATTCCCTCCACAGGTATACCAGGTAAGAGGTGTATACTGCAGGTAAAACCAGTTCATGTATAACGATGATGACAGCCATATTACTGTCCAAACTAAGGCTATAGAGTAGTGTAGTAAGACTTGTAAGGTACAGATAACAGCACTGACTAGGAGAGTAATGTGGACTACAGGAATATACTAGTCGTTAATTGACATCTTTCTCTCCCCCACCATATCTCCAACAATAATCAACATGCCCACCCCAACTGATATGTAATGACACCTATGTTCTGATAATGTCCAATTGTTTAATAAATATATTAATTGCTCCCATGCATGTGCTATAATGAAATATTCCAACATTGGTGGCATGGTGCCATCAGTGTACTTGCATGCTGTTCTTATTACCACTGTGGTCCCATATATGCATGTGTTCTGTTTGCTATCTAACTGTTCCGTATCTGGTGTCTGGGTTAATGGGAATATCTATGCATGCTGTTATACCTAACCCTGGAATGTGTTGACTATTACTAACCCATATAGCACGTTTGGGAAGGCCGGTCCCAGCGGACTCACCTGTCTCACCTCAGCTGGCCGTGGCACCGGGCACCAGCATGTCTGGGGCCCAACCTGGGACCTCCCTGTTTGTTGATCCTGCACCACCTTCGGGTGGAACCACCTCAGGGGATGGGGCTCACCCCCCCCCCGGGAGTGGATGTGGACAGGAACCTGTCGTCCATCACCAGGTCAGGGTCATGGTGCTTAGAGAGCTCAACCAGCAGCTTGGTGATCTTCTATGCCAGCTCGAGGGCCATGTGTCACAACAAGAGTGTCAGTCTGGCTCTGTGACTCAGTCCCCAGCACAGCCACCATTGTGGATGTGAAGGTGCAGTGGTGACTGCCCATGGGTGGGGACCTCAGTCCCACTGTTTCCACTAGAGGGCTCATGGGCTTCCGATTTCCCAACACCCCTCCCCATCAAGGTGTTTACCCCCACATGTGTAATATACCACCCCTGTATGCATTTTGTTTGTCTTGTCTGTTAACCTACCCATCCTACCTCCCCAAATATACCTACTACCCCACCTCAACATCCCACTCTCATCTGAGAAAAAAAAGGGCAATCTGTTCCTAAAAAAAAAAAAATCACGCCCCATACATAGCTGTCCATTTTGTGCACATGTCCACTGGACACATGTAATCTTGTCTAAATGGCATCACAAGTTATTATTGTTGTCCTCATCCCCTCTCAGGGGTTTCAGTGTCCAAATCTACTCCAAATTCAGTGTATATGCACAGCAGTTGCTGTAGTAGAAATGGACAGCTATGGACCTTCCCCAGACCCTTCCGGCACATCACTAGCTATTTCCCTACTGTCTTACCCTCTTTGTGCCCCTTTTTCATCACTTTCCTATCAACCCTTTTTCCTTTTCTTTTAAAGAAATTAGCACGGGGGTAAGTGGGAGTAAGCACTGTTAAGCAGTAGTAAGCGGGTTTCAGCCTGTTTGTGCTAGGGTAAGCAATGCCTAAACTGGTTAAGCAATTTAGAAGCTAACTGAGTATAAGAAACTGTAACTGGAAGATAGCAGTGCTTACCTCAGCGCAAACCCACACAAACCCGCTTACAACTGCTCAAAAGTGCCTTAATCACTCTGTATCCAATGGCCCTTGTTCTGCCCAGCAACAAAATAAGCAGCCTTTGCAAGGCTCAAACCCAAGACTCTGCACACCATAGCCAAAGTGATTTACCACTAAGCTATGTCAGAGATACATAACTCTGCTGTTTTCACAAACATATCATACAACCCAGTCATTCAACAGTACAGGAAATGTATTTCAAACTGAAGATGTATGTGTGTGTGTGTGTGTGTGTGTGTGTGTGTGTGTGTGTGTGTGTGTGTAAGTGTGTGTGTGTGTGTGTGTGTGTATAACTATACCCTATATATATATATATATATATATATATATATTTATACATACAAATGCCTACATCTATAGATATATATGTCTACATCTATATGTCTAAATATATACTGCAAGTTATATATATGTATATATGTAAGCAGATATATATATCTATATATATATATATATATATATATAGGTATATACGGACATAGTTATATTTATGTAAGTATATATATATATATATATATATATATATATATATATAGGTATATACGGACATACATCTGTAGATAACAATGGGCAAATAACAAAAACATATATGTCCACATGCATTGTTAATGGGGTTGAGATGCCCCAAACAATATACGTCTTGTACGAATAGGTATACTCCCCCAGCCAAACACGTCCGCCCTGCAATACACTACCAAGTGTTGCAGATCCCATAACCAGGACCTGACACAACATGGACATCCCTAGGATACATATACACAGACACATATATGCAGATGCAGATATACATACATATATATATATATATATAAATATATATATATATATATACATATATATATATATATATATATATATATATATATATATATATATATATATATACATATAAATATATATCTATATGTATATATATATATATATATATATATATATATATATATATATATATATATATATATATATATATATATATATATATATATATGTAACTACACATAAACACACAAAGATATGTATAGTAAGATACATATGTAGTAGGTGTACACAATATAGAACAACCACTATTCCTACAGTTACCACCGTACCAACTGAAGACTGTATGAGCCACCCATACAAATGACAGTCATTGCCTGCAACATATACCCACAGAAAAATCAAAGGATATAACACCACACAAAGGTTTGCATAAATGGGAACGCTTTATTTGTGCACTATTACAGTTGTATATGCCATGTGGTATAGCTGTTTAGACACGGACATCCACCTGCAGCTGTGAAACAGATATACTAATACAGTAGCCTGGAAAAGTTAAATGTTGCTGTCCAGGCCAAGGCCATCAAGTAGCACAATAATAAAGATATACTGGGCCACAGGATACCAAACAATCAACAGTAAGTAATGCAGATGTATAGTTCAGCAGCCTCTATCTATACCCTGTAGACAATCCCTAGGGGGTAAAGACCTCAGTTGACAAAATGGGATGTAACTGTACATAACAAGGCACAACTGACACCATCACAAGCACACTGACAAACAGAACAGTATGTATGGCAGGTGGCAGTAGGTCTGAATTTAACTAAGGTGGATTGTATGGTACTGTACATCCATGTACCTTAAGGCAGCTCACCCCGATGGTCTTCAGGACTTTGGGCTTTCAGGATTCTGTAACGCTCCCATATATAATATATATATATATATATATATATATATATATATATATATATATATATATATATATATATATAAATATAAGTATATGTATATATAGATATATGTATATACATAGCTATATATATATATATATATATATATATATGCACATCCTATGTGTACAGATATGGCTAGTTATGTTGGTATATATGTAGATATCAATAACTATATGTGCATACATATCTATTCTGATATACTTACTACTGTCAATATATATGTAGATATCCATACGTATATGTGCATATATATCTCTATCTGTATATATGTAGACATATATTGTTCAGTATATGTACATATATGGGTGTTTATTTGTATAGCTATATACATATACATATCCATCTATGCATATCGATATGTATATGTGCATGTCTATATAGATATCTGGATAATCATATGTACATATATCCTCACCATATGTCCTGATGTCCTGAAAATGGAGTGTAGCCCTACCTCAGACCCTATAGTTCCAACTTTGTAGTGCAAGGGGATGTCAGGTATGTATAGCAGGTATATTTGTAGACTGTTGCTACTGTAATAGGGAGCTGCTTCACAGACATGGTATATGTGGGAGGTCACATCTGCTTTTAACATGTGCGCCATTAGCTACTGACAGACATCCAAAGGACATCATAATACAGTACCACTGCTAGCATGTAATGCTCCTGTGGACAACAGCAGGGATAATGTCCAATATATTTGGACAGTCTGACACTCTGGACAGTCCAGAGGTATACACATAATCCCTTAGTGCAAGACATGTGGACCAATCCTGACAATGCGGATGTTAACAGCCATGTAGATGGGTATAACACTTAACTACTGGTGTACATGTGCCCCCATAGATTATGCATTCACACATCCCTGCCTGTCCTGCCACATACTAACCACTGGTGCCATGGCCACATACTACCCACTAGATATTGACATACATTTTTACAGCATCCCACTGCTCTGTCTGACATACGTGACTGTTATGGTGGCCCAGCGGCAGTACATCTTGCAAGTATCTGGACATTACATCTCACTGGATAAGTACACTAAGCTGCTAGGCATGTAACAAAGCACTGTGCAGGCTACAGGCAGACTGGCTCAAAACTGGCCTACATTTCCTATGGGGGAAGGAACATGTACCTGCATATAAAGTAGGCTCTACAGGCATGCCACAGCACAGAGTAACATACACCTGTCTGAAAATGCATAACCACAACCAGTGTGAACACAGCCACAGACACATATGGTATGCTAGCATATTATTACAGTATATGGACTATCTGTTCAACACCAACCTCATATGTGCCACTCACACACTAACCATACATATACTGGGCCACTACACAGTGTGCTCCGATGCCTGTTTGTGGTATGGGACATGTGCGTGTATGGCCCTACAAACATGTCAGCCGATAGGGTAACATACAGTGGAGCAGCATGTAACATCAGATAGAACAAGACCAAGAACAATGACATCTACCCCAGTCTGTACACAGGCCAAGGTACATATTAACAATACACACACTGCTGACAATCACCATAAGTGCACAGACCTCAGTACTGTACACACAATCACAGAATGTCCAGGTTATGTCATCAGACATAACCCCTACTATGTATAACATGTGTAGCAGTCTGATATCTCACTGGCTTGTTATCAGATATGATGTCACTAATTATGATGTACAGCGCATATGCACCCCTTACTGCATGACATATGTACAAAGGTTGAGAGGGTTGAGAGGGTTGTGGCTGGAGGCACATACACAGGGCCAATATTGACATGTTGCTGTGATAACCTCATACATTTGCTGTTGTAACTGGGTTTGTTGCAACATATGTCCTATGAGGGATATGAAGTCAGTAACTCTTACAGCTGTCGCCATCTACAGACTGCAATCCTTACACTACCTTCTGCAATTCACAGACAGGTGATCTGTGGGTAACACCTGAAACAAAAGGCACCACACACTGGCTAGTCTGCAGATGACCCTACAGGTGGATGTTCCCTCATAAACATAGCACTGACATGGCAGATATGAAAACATGTAGGGCAACTATATCCACACACACCCTTTTAAACCAACATTACTCCAAATGCAGTAGAGCAGCACTTACAGTCTGTAGGCAGGTCAGGCACATCCCTCTCCTGTGTGGTGGCCTGTTTCCACAGTGTATGTTGTTAGGGTAAATCCCCAATCCATCTGATATGCTGTTTGCCAAAAAAAAAAATTGAGTTCCTGCTCACAGTGAATGAAAGGCCCAATACCAGCATGATGCTCCTAGATATTGGTGTGTGTTTCCATGCAATTGGCTATGGGAATGTTACCACAGCTGTTCCACATACAATCAGCTAGAGGAGGGCTGCAATTCATGCAGAAGCCATCAGCTGATCCTGAGCATCAAATAAAATACACATGCTGCTGCTTAAGCAATGCAGGTGTAAGTCTCCACATCCACCAGAGAGGGAGTGAGAGAGGCAGACAGAGGCACAGAAAAGCCAGGTAGGGGTAGGAGAGTAAAACTTAAGCAAGTTTGTGTCACACACGTACCAGTACAGGGCATCAAACCCCTGATGACTATGTAGTGCTAGCACATGTCCATGCAGTTAGTGGATGCGCCACATAGGTTACATGCTGGGGAGCCCTCAGAACATATACGTGATGGTGAGTGACATCTGCAACAGGGATATGGTAGCTATGTGGTAGGTGTGGTACATGTGCCTGTCCGCATGAACAGGTGTCAGCGTCAACATAGCCACACTCTCACAGGGATGCACACACATTGGCACACTTGGCAGTGCCAGGAATGCAACTCATCACTAGTGGGATTGCCACAACACAGTACTGTGCAGGTATCACATGCACCACAGAGGTTATACGGAGATTATATGTGCAAAGTGTATGTGGAGGTGTCTGACATCAGACAGCATGCTTCAGTATGCCAATGGGGGTTGTAGTGATTGTGAATGTGGTCATATGCATCATACACCACACACAGACACGGGTGCCAGTACTGACATGCATGGGTGCACTGCTTCATGGGTGTGTTGAGGTCAATGGTGCCAGATGGCTATGCAAGGCTAGGTGATGGGTATACCTTGGCATCAGGCCATATGACAATGGTCTGCAATGTGGCTCAGGGGTATAGTGTCTGGAGTTGCTTACACAGGTGGGTATTGTATTCATCATCCAGTCCCCTGGGTGACTATTGTGTGTGGTCAATGCTGTGCATTGCTTGCCATGTATGTGTTCCTTAGTCCATGATATGGACAGTGTCTGGGATGTGCACACCTCGCACATGCATGTACAGTGTCATGTGAAACTGTACCTGGGGTCTCTGGCCCATGTTGTGTACACAGTTTACCTTCATATCGTAGATCACATATGATCGACTGGCCACATCGTTGAACTGTTTCTGCGAAACCAGAACCATAAAACTTTTAAAAAGTCGAATAAATGTCAAATTTCGACATTTCTGGCCATGCCACACCTCCAAACCAGTGCTACCATGGGTCAAAAGGGAGTGAGATTTTGCCATTGGGATATGTGGAATTTGACGTTTGGGATGTTTGCATGTCAGTAGTCACAGAAGCTGGGTCGACCATAGTGAGATCGGCATTATGAAGGTAAACCTGTGTACACAGAGTGTTATCATCAGATGTGCCAGTCCTGGCCTCGTGTGTCCTTTGTGGGTCACATTTGATGGCACCACAGGTGTTGCAGGTGTCCAGTGGGGAACATAGGGGAGGTGCACTGTCGGCATGTACATATCTATTGGACTGATGGACAGGGTGCCATGCCCTCTGTAGCCCACTGCAATCACACCATGGTTACTATTGGTGGGCAATATGCAAGGTACTTCCAACATAGCGGTTGTTGCCTAGGCAAGTGTGTGTGTGAAACATGGGTTGAGAGTGTTCCCTGGGTAATACAAGGGTTGCTAATATTGTTCAGTTAGCATTAATGTCACATTTAGGGGTATGGATTTGCACCCCAGCCACTCAGCTATTTCACATCTGTTATCCCTGTATGGTGGACATTGTGATATATACTTGGCCCACCATAGAAGAAGTTAGCAAAACCCACTCCACATTGAGTCCAGTTGTTACACACTCACAACCACCTCCACACAGGATACAAATGAGAAACACAGACACAGACGTACACCTGTCATGTCTGGGATTAGAACTCTTACCTAACTAGTGTATTACACTACAGCACTACTCTGTTATAGGACATGCCACAGAGATTACTGGAGTACTCCTTCCCCAAAAGTGTATTTCTCAGTGAATGACATCAACAGGATTGCCAAAGTAGGGCATTTGAATTGTATTAAGTGTGACTAGCCTAAAATGCATTGCTCCCTACACAGACATAGAAACACACACAAAATATCCACAACTATCATGTGTGGGAATGGAAACCCTACCAGAGTTCTATTTCACACTACAGCATGATGCTGTTATAGGATGCACCATGGGGATTGCTGGAGTGCCCCTTCCTCAAAGGTGTATTTTACAGTGAATGACAACAGCAGGATTGCCAAAGTAGGGCATTTGAATTGTATTGAGTGTGACTATCCTAAAATGCATTGCTCCCTACACAGACATAGAAACACACACAAAACATCCACAACTGCCATGTGTGAGAATAGAACCCCTACCAGAGTTCTAAATCACACTACAGCATGATGATGTTATAGGATGCACCACAGGGATTGCTGGATTTCCCCTTCCCCAAAGGTGTATTTCACAGTAAATGCCATCAACAGGATTGCCAAAGTAGGGCATTTGAATTGTATTGAGTGTGACTAGCCTAAAATGCATTGCTCCCTGCACGGATATAGAAATACACACAAAACATCCACAACTGACATGTGTGGGAATAGAACCCCTACCAGAGTTTTATATCACACTACAGCATGATGCTGTTATAGGATGTACCACAGGGATTGCTGGAGTGCTCCTTTCCCAAAGGTGTAATTCACATTGGCTGACATCAGCAGGATTGCCAAAGTAGGGCATTTGAATTGTACTGAGTGTGACTAGCCTACCTTCAGAACAAACATCCCACTGCCTGACCTGCTGTGGTCTGTCTGTGTAGACCTGAGGGGGTTACCCATAGGCATCATACAGAGCCCATAGCACAGCCTTTGTTTGTGTTTGTCTACACCTGTCCTGCTGCCTGTGACTGTTGTTGGGTATGTGAACCCCCCTGACTGGCATGTGTGAGTCACTTACCTTATGGGTATCCCACTATTGAGGGTGGTGCTGCAGGGCTGCCTATTTCGGATGCACATAGTACACTCCCTACACATGGTTGAGCACAGGTAGTGTCATGTTTGGCATCGGGTCAGAGACAGGTGTTATTCCCTGGGTCCCTCCTGTGTCAGTGTATGTGCTATGCATTGCCTCTTTGCCAAGGCCAGGGCATACTGGGCATGCCTCCTTCTGCCTACTGGGGCAGGCTCAGGTTGTTTCTCCTCCAAGTCACTCTGTGCCTGTGCAGGCCTTGGCAATGGTGGGGGGCTGTGTTGCCCTGCCCCGTGCTGTTCCTGCTACAGTTGTTTCTGCAGGATCATATTGTGTAGCTTGGCACATACGATGACAATTTGGGTACATATAACTGATGAGTACTGCAAGGCTCCACTGGATGTGTCCAGGCACTGGAACCATAACTTGAGCATCCGAATCACATGCTCTAATATAATTCTGGTCTGTGCATGTGTCTCATTATGGAGTTCTTGTTCGGGTGTGTGTGCATTTCGGATGGGTGTCATCAGCCACGGCTCCAGTGCGTATCCAGCATCCCTCACTAGGTGACCATGAGGGATGTCCTCATTTGCAAATCTCTGGTACAGCTGCATCAGATGCCATATGTGGCAATCGTGATAGCTTCCAGGGCAGCCGGCACACCATTCATTATTATGCCTTGGGCTTCATACACAACCTGGCAGTTGATGGAAGGAAGACCCTTGCGGTTGATGTAGACCCTACCCCGCTCACTGGGTGGTGTTTGATGCATATGTGCATGCAGTCTATAAGTCCCACTACCTCAGGGTATTCTGCTATTTGGTGGAACAGTTGCATATTGCTGGCCAACATCTCACAGGTGTTGGGGAAATATATTTGCTCACCGACATGTGCTGACATGGCATCCAGGAACTGGTGGAATACCCTAGATGCTGATGCCTGTGAGATCCCCATCATATCCCCAGTTGGCCTTTGGGAGGTACCTGTAGCTAGTATTTTTAGGCCTACTCATACCTTGGTTTCCACTGGGATGGGTTCCCCTCTGTTAGTTCTATGTGTCAGGCGTGGCCGGCACAACTCAACAATTTGCTATAGGAGGTCCCTGTCATCCCTATAGCACTCCACTATCTCCAGCTCATGTAGCCCCTGGTAGGTTACCCTGGGTCTGTACACTGTTCTCCGTCTCCTCACTGTGGGTTGGTTGACAGCATTCACATCCTCACCACCCTTAGCCTCTTCCACAAGTTGTTGTATGATAGCTATTGCAGCCGCTATCATTTTGTTGTTTTGATTGTTAAAAGTTCCCCGCTTGTCTACACTGGTGGTGTACAGTGTGGGAAAAACCAGAGGGGAAGGTATTTGCATAGTTTATAGTAGTGTTGTGGGCTGGGCTGGTCTGCTGCCTATGTAATTGGCTGATTCTGATTCGTTTCACCTGCCAGCTATGCTAGTTTCCCTAGATTACCTTCCTACTGCTGTTTTCCCTCCCCTTTGCCTTCATGTTTAAGCCCGGGGATGCCCTACACAAACGCAGTGCTCAAATGTGCACAGAGCTGCTATTTCCTGGTTTAACTTTTTTTTTAAAACTTTAAAACCCGATGCGCAGTGCACACACCCACTTAGGCAATGTAAAGAGTGCTAGGCAGAGTCAGGCACACCCCTTTGCTTAGCTGTGCTTAGCTGGGAGCAAACCTGAGCCACAGGGCTCCAACCCTCTTACACTATGCCTGACACCTCCCCCACAATGTCAGCTAACTCCTAGGCTTGCAGCAAGCTATTCCAACTCTTACACTGTTGGGACCTGACTAGCATACTGAGAAAAACTGGGATTTATGATCATTCCCCTCATTTGCATAGGATTGCCTGCTAATGGATAGTTACATGTCTCACACTGAGCCTCCCCCCTTAGCAACTACTACTCACTGGCCATGTTGTCTTCTGCCTGCCATTGACTTTCATGGCAGAATAGTGATTTTAGTTAGAATGCTTATTTTAGGTTTATTTTATTATTTTCCCCCGATCCCGTTTGCTCGCCGCTGCCCTACGCTTAAACAGCCGAGATTGGCTATAAAAAAATAAAAGTTGATTTTTTAATTTTTTATACTGTTTGCAATGCCAGTGGCCATATGCTTGGCCATTGGCATGCTTCCTGACTCATCTGCAGCCTTTATTTGGAGCTGTCACAGCTCCGTTTTGGATTTTGCGGAAATGTACTCGGTTACTAACTGAGTACATTTCTGCAGATTGCACTAGTCCTGCACGGCCAGTTTCAAACTTCCTGGATCACACATTCACCTCATTTGCATGGATTTCTCCTGCAAATGGGTGATTTGCATACAGGGACTTAGTCCGTGCAGGACTAGTGCAGGAGCGCTCGTGCATGCCCCTGCGGGCTGTTCCTGAATCGCACGGCAGACATTCCCTGCTAGAGCTCCTGCACTAATCCTGCACACCATGTAAGGCATGCAGAATCCGGGTGCAAGTCTTTTGGAATTGGGCCCATCATTCTGAAAGTAAAAAAAATCAGGTGAGCTCAGCAGAATTAATTTTAATATGTTTGGCATTAAGACCTTAAACTAATCCCATTTGCTAATAACATGTTCTAATTCCATTCTGTCTTTTTCAGTTCTTTTTTTTTCTTTCTTTGTTTTTATGTTTTCCATCTTAGTACCTTTACATTTTAATAAATAATTTTCAAAATAAATGATACAGTAGTATAGACATATGACAATCTATTAAATAATTAGACATGTGCAGTAAAACTGACCTTAACTTGTCAAAAAAGCATAGAGGACATTGCATAATATTCCCACACCTTCACAACCATGTTTATTAGCAAGAGAACTGCACAAATCCTAATAATTCTGCAGTTAGTGCAACATTTTTCACCCATGCAGATACATATGGGAATAGTGAAATATACCGACTGTCAAAATAATTAGCTAAAGATTGTCATGTGTGCAATCTTAAGAAACAATTTAAGCAACCAAATATCATATTTTCTCCAGGGGATTATTTCCAAGTATATGAAAATAGACACTTTTTTCTTAAGTCTGTCTTTCTTAATTCTTTATTCTTGAAATAACATAGAAACATTAAAGTTTAATTACTGAAGCAATTACACAGCAGTCATATTTTGTTGCTTTATCATATGTCAACATAAATGAAGTCTGCACTGATAGCTCTGTTCATAGGTAGTTACTAAGGTTGCAGTCCAGGTGACCTTTGAGGTGTCTGCTTGGCCAAGCACTATCTGGTTAATTAATTAACTCCACATCATACAGTACACAAATGAAGGGTGAGAGATTCAAACTCTCTACCAAAGGATCTATCTCATAGACTTTATTGTCTGTACTGTCAGAGTAAAGCATAGAGCCCTGAGGAACTTGAACCCATAGCCTGCATTATTTGTGTCTTGCAAAGCACTTCATTTACTAGATGATTTACAGCCGCACTTTGTTGTACTCAGTGGTGTATATGCTTTTTGAACCACCTATGATAACACTGTCGTTTTGCAGTTATTTTCATGTAGGTTAAGGACATAATATATACATCAGTCATGATTCTCTGAGAGGTATTGTACAGAAATATTGTGGCAATTTAATGCACACATGGGCATGTGTCCACAGTGCTCTGAACTGCTTGACATACTATCACACAACCTACAACACAAATTATTTTTGTCAGCCACTTATGTTCCAAAGTAACTTTTTTGTCTTTAGCGCAGAGTGTTTAAGCAAGTGGTTGAAATGTGTAATATTGATGTTTGTGTTTATAATGATGGCATCTTATTAACACATGCTTTGTGATATAGCAGGCAAAATGCTGACATGCTCAGGTAATGGGCCATATCAGCAAATTATGTTTGATGCTGAGCATGGCATTACATTGCTGTATATTCTGCAAATAATTTTCGTACTGAATATTGCTGCATCTCATTGCAATTCTTATAGATGCCATGATTAGCAAATACCTAACAAGAGTTCTTATTCTCTTTTAATTGTGTACACTGCAGCAAATCAGTGCTAGAAATACATTTTCTGCTGTAAAATGAAAGCCTGACAAATCTGATTTGAGATACTATCACAATAAATATTTCTGAATATTATGAAGAAGCACAGATAACTGTTCAGAAAGTTAAAATAACATATTTCTTCTAGTGGTGAGTAGAGCTTATTAAGTGATCAAACATGTCTCAGAAGCGCAGACTTTGCATTCTACTACATGAGCTTTACTTTACACCCATTTTGAAAGCTGGGATTAGTGTGTATGATTTTTTTTAGCAGATCTGACTATTTCTTTTAAAGAATGTACTTAAAAACAGAAACAGATTGATTTTGTATATATATCCGATAGTACCTTCCGCATTTAATGTATGTATAGATATTTTATGAGGATGTAATGTGGAAAGTATGATACATGGAACTGTTAGTATTCACATTTTTGTGTCTCCTACCAAGTATGTAGCATGTCGTGGAGCCTTTTTGTTGTAGAGCCTTTTTTTTTTCAGCATAAAAGATGTATGACATTTCCGTCTGAGCAACAGAGAGGTAAACGACAACCATTAGGAGCGTTTTCTAATTGCGTGCATAGATTAAAGTGATCAGATAAGTCGAATTATAAGTTAATGGCTGTTCACTTTTGCATGGAGCTTACTTCTGCAAAGCTTCAGGGAAGAATGAGTCATTAGGAGACTAATGGGAACTAATGGCTCGGCCCCCAATGATTAGCTATAATTGGTGACAAGCCTTTGTTCCTCTTTACAGCCATTTTAGTAAGACATCTTCTGTGACTTCTAATTAGTGGTTAATGCTAAGCATTGTACTGGTGGTGCTCTAACATTAATGGGGACTTGCCAATAAAATTTGGGATGGACAATAAGACTTCATTAGGTAGAATGCACACAGGAAGCAAATCTATTGTACATGGCAGATGCTTTTAAATAATTAGATACTCATTGCTTTGAGCTAATTGCAGGGTGAAATGAGGAGCACATATTTCCATTTATTGATATTTTAGCTTTCCAAATGCAGATAAAAAATGTTTTCTGTCTCCGAAAATAGTGGTGTGAAATGCACTGATTGGATGTAATAGCACATTCTTGCTGCTAGCTGGCAAGATAATCTAGATGTTATTGCAAATTATTGTGAATAAACATTCCATACATCAGAAATGCATAGCTTTGATTTCACAGCCTTTGCACTTCATAACTATTAATTCTCTTAGAATAAGAAAAATACACATATGACCATATATGAACATGTATCCATGAAATCAAGAAACTGCCAACATTAATGAAACTGTAGCAACAGATGGCAAGAATATAAGAATGGAGAGTGGATTTGAACATACAGATGTCAACTTTAAGTTGTCTGAAGTAAATGTGCAAAATCTATTTACCCTTCTTCTTCTTATGAACAGTACAAAAATGTGCAACCCTATATGTCACCAATACTTTGCTTATGATCAAGTAACAGTAATTGCCAGGTTATAAGGTATTCTGGATAAAACCTAAACCTTTCTGAAAGAGAAGTTCTTAACATCTTTAAAAAACAACATTTTGCTTTTTATGTTAAATTTCAAATGCAGCCTTCTTGTTTTTGGACTTGCAATATCAGGTCAAGACAACAGCTTCATGACTTAGAATAACCCCTTGGTTCCTATACATATACAGGAGCTTCAGAGATCAGATCTGACTAACTGGCAAATACTTAAAAGGCTTCTTTGGTCATCGCTGCAGTGTAATGTTAAGACATAAAGCCACAACGTTTAGCAGTGCTGTGTTCAGATACTGTAACAAACAAAGCTTCAGTAAGCAGGTGCGTAATTCAAAATACTGGATATAAGAGCTCTCATCTACATTTGCCACACGGCACACTTTCAGACTAACATTCTGGATCAGTGTCTGGAAGTGATTTCAGAATATAAATGATTCCTTTTTTTTTTTTGACAAGAAACATCTTTATTAAATCATCACATATGACATAGACAATCATACATTTATATAAATGAAAACAAAATATATTAACATAATCTTAGTTGTAAACATCACAAACCATATTGATATAATTTTATTTGCAAACATTATACATCACTTATAATCTATTCAGTCATTGTCAGTCTAACATTATATAGCTCATTCAAATCTTGCCATCTTTTAAATCTTGTTCCTCCTCTGCATGTTTTGTTCCCCCAATTCCCATTTTTTCTATGTAGTTTGTTCCTACCATTTTCTAACATTTCCAATTCCAGTTGTTTTATCTCTCTTATTATATTCACTGCTTCTAATAAAGTTGATTTAGACTTTAATTTCCATTTTCTAGTAATTGCTTTTTTGGCAGCCACCATAATTAGACTTGGGCCTTACTATGTCTAGATAATGTACATTCTGCGTCATAGCTCAAAAAATCATTTCCTTAATTACACCAACTTGCTCACTCAGTATCTCTGACAGAACAGTCTGCAGGGAATCTTTAAAGTCTGCCAACTCATTACACTTCCAGAAAATATGTTCCCAATTGCCTTTCTTCCCCATCACTTCTCCAACATTTGCTGTTGACCTGAGGAAAAATTCTTTGGAGTCTACTATGGGGTATTAAAATACTTATGTAAACACTCCCAAGCAAAAATCCTAAATCTTCTAGACTTTGTTGCATATTTGGGAGACATACATATAGCCCCATCATTGTTCAGTTGTGAATTGCTTATTCAATCACACTTCCCAATCCTTTCTAACCTCCTCTGATTGATTCCTATAGTTATCATGCAACATTTTGCATGCTCTATTAACTATTCCTTTTTAACAGCTGCGTCTGTTCTAGATTCTACTAAAAACTTTACTATTGCTGGTCTTTCACTAAGGATCCCCCTGTTTCTTTCTCTTTGCTTGTACTCTGATATCAATCCTCGATAGGGAAGGCAATCTGTAGCCTGCAGTCCAAATAAATTCTTAGCCTCTTCTTATTCTATGACCTTTCCCTCTCTAAGTATTTGCTCCCAATACCTTGTTTTTTTTGCCAGTTTTCTCCAATAAATTCCCACCCCCTTAGAATATCCCTGATTTCTGAGGCCAAATGAACTGTTTGTGTGTTATGTTCCTGTGATACATTGTTGTCAGAGCTGTAGACATTAATTTGTGCAACAGGAGATAAGATGCTTATAGAGTACATCTTTATGAAGGATATTGCAAAATTTTTTAGATTCTTCTTTCCAAATATATGTTCACTTTTAGTAGATGGACAGCTTCATTCTCAAGATTAATCCTGAATATGGTAGCTGAAATGTACTTTTCTCCTCATTAAGAATAATGTAGAATTTTTAGTTGTCAAGAGTTTCTTTAGAAATCATTTGCAGTCATCTAAGTAACACAGGCAGATATCTTAGATACTTTCTGCTTTATGTGTGCTACATATTGAGACCACCTTCAACCCTGTGATTATGTGGGTCATTATGGATATAACATACCTTTTGATTCCATGAAGCACACGAAGCAGGTACTCACTTTGTGCTCAGGTGTAAATCATTATTTTAAGTGATCAGTGTATATTACTGATTGCTATGAAAGAATGCATTACAGGCTTTACCTGACAATCAATAGGGCCCATCTTTCTGTTCCACTCCCATGGCAGGACAAGGCTCTTTGCTAACTAGTCTTTTTCTCTCTAAAGCAGATAATATAAATAATTACAAGTCAGCAAAATATCATTGCCATTTTCCCATTTTTTTATGTTCTCCAAGAAAGTAGTGGTTTGCATACCCTGTACTAATAAACTACTTTATGTTGTATAAAAAGATTATGCTTGTTGGCTTTACAGACTACTATAAGTCTGTATGTCCTGAAAGCTAGTGAAGTCTTTATGATAAATTGAAAACAGAACCCCATATTCTGGATAATAAATAAAGGTGCCTTTCATTTTAGTTATTTTTTCATTCCAGTGGTATTGCATCGTCAACTGATATTTCCCCACAATAGTTTCACCCAACCAATAGCATGGAATATCATGTTTAGAATTATTAAATGACTGTATCTTACTAAGGTCATCAGTAAAGCATGATGGTATTTTGATGGGTTTTATGCTGTACAGTTATTTCATTATACCATTCCTGCATGTGACTTTATGAGAAATTCAAATGCCCCAGGAGCAAATACTTGCACTACTTAATGTAATGAAAGTGAACATTGGAACAGGCCAATGAAATTTATAATGATTCCCAGAGCTATAGTGAAGATGCACACCTTTTCTGCCTCAGTAGAGGACAGAGCCACTGCCTCAGGGTATCTGGTAGCATAATCTGCTACCACTTGGATATACATCTTCCCTGTGGAACTTGGGGTACTCATAGGCCCCACAATATCCATAGCTACTCTCTGAAATGGCTCCTCAGTCACAGGTAAAGGCACCAAAGGAGCTTTGACAGTGCCTCCTGCCTTGCCTACTTTTTGGCACTGCTCACAGATCCTGCAGTACACTATTACATCCCTGGAAATCTCAGGCAAGTAAAAGTTCTACATAATATGCCTCTTTGTATGCTTTATGCCCATATGACCTGCAAATGAATGTCATGGGCCATGGTAAGAAGTGCTAGAGTAGGCTCAGGGCACTACCAACTGCTGTATTCCCTCACCCTCTAGCCCTCTCTCAAGGGTCCACTCTCTGTACAGTAACCCTTTGTTACAGGATACAGAACCCCCTTTTTCTTGAGAATCAGGTGCCTCCCTAGCTACCTCCCTTAAGCCTTGTAATGTAGGGTCTGAGAGCTGAGCCTGCCTCAGCTCTCTCTTTGTAACCCTTCCCAGCTCCCCTTCCACAGGAAGTCTGGTATCCTCTGACAGCAGTGCCTCACTGTCAGCCTGGGTACTACTACTCACCTCTGCCCTTGCAGTCACTCTGTCCAAGGGAACATCAGTACCCACCAGCAGCTGTAGCTTACCTTCAGTCTCACTGCTGCAGGGTGGCTCCCTCTCTGAAGTAACCACCTCACCAGTCCTGGCTTAAAGTGTGCATTCTATCTGGGTCCTCCCCAGGCTACTAGACCCACATGCCTGTCTCCAAGCCTGACTGTGTGTCACTGCATGCACACAAGGTACTGCAGTATCAAAATCATTCCCTATCAGGACATCTGCATGGATATCCTGAAACACACCTACTTGTTTGGTTCCTTTTCCACCCTCACAGTCAAGGTGAACCCTAGCCAAAGGTATTTGGAATGGGGTCCCTCCTAAAGCTCTGACTGGAGTAGACTGCTCGAGCAAGTAGTGATCCTCTTTAACCATTGCAGGCTTCACAATGATTAGGTCAGATGCCATATCTGTCTTAGCAGTGGCCTGTTTCTCATCTACTAAGATAGGGTATAACCTGTTATGGTAGTTTGGTACCCTTGCTGTCTCTAGACAACTTACCAATAGCATTCTGTCATTCCCACTTGCTGGCTCCCCCACCTTTTGTTCCATGCCTTGCCTCTGTGGAGATGTATATGCTACATGGCCCCACTGGTTACATTTAAAACACAACCCTTGATCCTGGTTGTGTACCTGGACTAGTGGCTTCTCCTGTTACTGGTGGACTCTGCTGGGGTGGTTTAGGCTGCCCACCACAGGTTCCCTTATACCCATGTACAGCACTGGGTATCCCTTTCTTGTGCAGTTATGCTCTACTTGTTAGGTATAGGACTCCTTTTTTCTCCAACTTACCTGTGGTGTTGCATTCTCTATTTGCCAAGCAGATTCTCATGTCACCAGGCAAAGTGCTATGGGCTTGCTCCCTCACCAAAAGGTCTGCCAGCCCTTCACAAGTGGTGACCTGACACCCACTCACCCACCTATGAAAATAAATGCTGAACTCAGCAATATAATCACACACACTTTCATTTGCCTTGCATCTATGCTCACAAAACGTTTTCTATAAGCTTAAGGTGTTAACTTATAGCATTCCAATAAACAATTTTTAACTTTATTATAATTTAAGCAATCGGTATCAGACAATTTAGAAACAGCAGTTACAGCTTTACCATGAAGTAAGGGTGTCAGGAGCTGTACCCAGAGCCCTTGATCAACATTATACTCTTTACAAACCCTTTCAAAGATATGAATAAAATGATCAAAATTATCACCCTCTGTAAACTGTGGAAGAAATTTACTGACCTTTATTGCTTCTGGGGTTCAGTTACTCCCTTCCCCATTACCTCCATGACCCTGGCGAACAGTCAACATCTCCTTCTCATGTTGCTTCTGCCTCTCATTTTCTTCAGCTTGCAGATGTCTCAGTCTCTCTGCTGATTCTAATTCCAAACACAGCAGTCCCTCTTCTGATTCTGCTTTGACCTCCAAATGCCGCAGTCTCTCTGTTGATTCTAGTTGCAAACATTTGGCCTCCAGTTCAAGTCTCTTTAACTCCAGACAGATTTTTAGGTCCTCTGAGGAAAAGTTGAACTGTCCATTTTCTGAGAGTTGTACATCCCCAAGGCCAGTCTGGTTGTCTTTCTGATTGCTGGCCTGTGATGCAGTTGTGACTAAGGCTGCAATAATTTCCACCTTAGTCAGGTTGACATGCACCAGTCCTTTGGCTTGACACATCTCAGCCAACTGACTCCTTGTCAGCTTGCCATAATTCCCTGCTGACATCTTTGCCTGCTCTCCCTGACTAACTAAGCTAACAAAAATATAAGTAAATAAATAAAACTATTGTGATATGAAACTCTGAATGTTCACCATGTGCCTGCTTGAGAGCTGCACCTTCTTTAGTGACCACAGTTTACAGCCTACATGAGTTCAATATCCACACTACTGAATCCCAGTATGTGATGTGGTGATCCCACCACTGCCAGCCAAATAATATGTGATGTGGCTATCCCACAACTGCCCATCAATTAATATGTGACAACCCACCACTGCCAATCAGTAATCAAGGAGCCTCAATCATCACCACTGGCAACAGTAGGGATATTCACTGAGAGGATAATAGGTGCACAAACATTATTTCTAAATGCTGCTCTCTGCATCAAGTGTAATTTCCCTTAAGAGCACACAGAGACCTCAGTCATTCCAGGGGTAGTTTCTCCATCTTTCTTCAGATCCCCAGTAAGACTCCCCACTGGCACAGTTGTAGAGTTGAGATCTCAGCTGAGTGACCAAGTCAAGACCTCCAGCACCCTCTCTGTCCAACCAGTGCATTGTGTCCCTGCTCAAGTAGCTGACACACATGCACTCTTTGAGGTATGATTTACATACACGTACACACCTGGGAAAGGCTGGCACAGGTTTACTAGGTATGCCCCCTTCTACCAAGACTATAAGGTAGTTTCCACTGCCACCAGTCACTCCTCAACAGCTGCTTTAAGGCCCTTAACAAAGGGTGTCCAATCTTACTGTGTAGTATCAATATTAATACAAATGGTAGTTTGACCAAGAGCAAGGTTATTAGGAGTGGCCCACACAGTCTCACCAAATAAATATCAAGTGCTCTCAAACTTAAATATCACTACACAGATTAGCCACAATGAAAGGTTTAAATATATTTAATAATAAATAATAAAAGAATAGGACAATACTAAATATATATTCACAGTGACATCAGAGTTCAAAATCACAGGAAATATTTAAAGTAACATTGCAGTACAGGCCCACGCACAAAAAAGAAAAAAGAAAATCTAAACTAAGCTTCACTATATTCCTGACTGTATCTAAGAGAGTTATGCTGTTCCCTAGAAACTTACTTCCTTAGAGCAAGGCAGATGTTGTTGTCAGGTCCAAGACAGGATGCAGAATGCTCTGTCTCACTAAAAGACTTCTCAAAATAATATCTAAAATATTTCTGTTGGGATAGCTTACAGAATTACATAATTTCTGGTCATCTAACATCTAGTTCACAGGCAACCCCATATTGCTGAAGCTGGCAGTATTTAGCATCTACATGTAAAAATTCTCATACAAAGGCTTTTGCTCAGATCTTTGGCAGATACTGGAAGTCATAAAACAATTGCATTCATTCATGCTTTCAGAGTAGCAATGAGTTCACCCTAAAAACAATACAGAAACTTTGTAGTACAGGCTTTGTGTGTCTGGCTGCATTGAAACCTGAGAGTTAGCCTCTTTATGGCCTAGCCTATAAAGTAATTTAATTTAAAATATTTTTCTTAAGTTTTCTGTACTGAGGTTAACCCTCCAGTTTCCTCTGTTAACATACACATTTAAACAGTTACAATAGTGCATATACATTTCTGTTCTCTTCCAGTAGGGCATACTGTGAATACATTTTAAGTACAAACACTTTACAAATGCTTTTTCAACACTAATATCTGTACAAAGCAGTCTGATATACACATGACATACAGTTCTAATACATTTGTAGCACAAGCATCTTATGTAAATTAGTTTGATATTCACAAATGACATATAACTATTTACAAAATTCCAGCTATCTGTGCTGGCAGTACCTCCTTTCGTCACAATACCAACAGCTTCAGTTCATATTGTTATGTAGGATTTAAATGCTTAGAGTGTGTATTAGGTTCATAGGCTCATAGATGTGTACTAGGCTAATGGCCCTGGAGCCTTTACAAGCCTAGCCCATAGGATTACCCTGGCATCATGCCATCCAACCTTAGTTCCCAGTACCTCTGTCGAGTAAAGCCACTGGAGTGATCCCTGGGGTGAATTTTCTATTTTCCATCCACTCATCAAGATTTCTCTTGAAGAAGGCCAGTGAGGTGCTCTGATTGACATGTATGAGAAGTGTATTCCATAGCATGGGCAGTCTCTGGGTTATGAGCCTGTCCCTCCAGCATGTTTTGTTGATTGTGGTAATGAGGTTGAGGTCTCTGGAGCATGTGGTGCGGATGGATTGGGATTTCTTTATATGTAGCATTTCTAACAGATATGGGTCAGACATGGCTTTGTAAGTAAAGCAGAGATTGCCTCTAAGTAGGCAATATGAGACAGAGAATAGTTGGAGTTTTTTGAGTGTGTCCATATAGGACAAATGTTTAAGGCCTAGGATCCTTTTTGTGAGGTACAGCCTCTCCAGTTGTTGCAGTTGTTTAGTGAGGTACATGCCAAATGCAGCATTGTACTCAATGATTGGCCTAATGAGGCTAATGAGGAAAGAGTAGAGGGAGACAATGACCTCTTTCTTCCGGGATGCAAAACCCTTAGTAATGAGATGTGCCACACAGAAGGACTTTGCTGTCAACCCGTGTTCTCTGATCTCTTATAATGTCTTCAGTGTTCAGTGGAGTACCATCAGTGTAGTAATTCATGGGAACCGGGTTTTTTTCCAAAGGGGATGATGACACATTTTTTGGCATTGAGCTTAAGCCAATGGTTCTGACACCAGTTGTTGGTCTCAGTGAGGCCTTTCTGTAGGATGTCAACATCACTTGGGGAGTTAATAATAGCTCCCAACTTGCAATCGTCTGCGAACTTTGTCAGCCAGTGTCCCTTCATGTTGGCCTGGACTTCAAAGAAGTAGATACCAAACAGGAGGGGACCTAAGACCGAACCCTGTGGGACTCCACTAGTAACTGGTTGGCAGTCTGACTTGGAGTCAGCTATTTTCACAATGTGTGGGTTCTATCTGTGAGCCAGTTTGCAAAGAAGTCGACCAAGCTGAGCAGGCATGATCTACCCTTCACAAAACCAAACTGTGTGGGATCCAGAGTTTGGAGATTCCCTATATCCTTGTTTATTAGGTCCATGATGATGTGTTCCTTAGCTTTGCATATCAGACTCGTCAGGCTAATGGGACGATATTTCCCAGGGTCTGTAGTCACTCTTCCTTTGTGGAGAGGGATGACTGTAGCAGTGCACCATTCGGTAGGGGAAAAGCCTGAGATGAGGCTGTAGTTGAACAGGGCACACAGGTGAGGTGCCAGTTCACCCTGTAGTTCATGTAGAACACAGCCAGGGATATTGTCATGTCCCATAGAAGCTGTATTTTTAGCCTTGAACAGTGCTGTTTTAACCTGTGCAGCAGTAATACTGGGTGCCTGGCAATCTACTGGTATTGCGATTAGTCCTTTGGGAGGGGAGAGAGGGGTGAGGTTGACACTGAATCTGTCGGCCAATATATTGGCAATATCTGTTGGCTCAATATAGGAGGTACCATTGTGCAGTAGCTCAGAGCAAATCTGGGTATTGCTGTGGAGATTCTTTACATAACTGTAGAAGGCCTTGTGGTTGTCTTTACTATCTGCTGCAATTCTATTTTCATAGCTAGCTTTATAGGATTTGATGAGGGATCTCAACATTTTGTTGAGGCTGATAAGGGAGTTTTTCCTGTCTTGGGACTTCACCTTGTTCTGCATCAGTTTCCTCCTTCTGTTGTAGAGATTTTTTATGGCAGGGGACCACCAGATTGGCTTCCTTTTTTTGGAGGAAAGCATATTGGTTCTGTTGGGTATGGTGAGATCCATGCATTTGTGTACATGTTCATACAGTGCATTGGTATATGATTCGGCAGTCATGCAACTATTATCCATTTGCATGGGTGCTGTGAAGTTAGCCACCTCTGTTTTTAGGAGCCCAAAGTTAGCGTTGGAGAAGTTTTTCATGGTGGTTAGCTTTGTGGGGGGAGGGAGGGAGGGATGTAGATTTCCAAGGTGCTTGGTGGTTATTTCCATTTTTTGGAGGTGTAAGAAATAAAGCAGGACTGGCATTTTCATAACCCTGTATGGAGAGGATTTATAAACTTTTCTACTGTATTAAGAAACACAATGAGAAACATAAGTTGAACTAATATGCTGTGAAATGCAGCAATTTAAAAAACTTGTTTCATTTTTGACATCTGTTTACTGGAAACATCTGACTGGGTATTAAATAACCATTTTCAGTAGAAGCCCATGGGAAACAAAATAAATTAAGGAATTGATATAACAACTGAAATTATATATGTATATATTTTCCAAGGACCCACAATAGTAGGGACAAGGAAATCCTCCACTATCATTGAAAGTGCTTTTGGCTAAACATTTTTGACTGATTTGTACTCAACCGAGCATCCTTCACTTCAATGACACATTTTCAGATCAAGTAGAAGTCTCCATGCAAGTACATAAAGAAGATGAATTAAAGTGACAGTTCTCTTAATCAGCCTGTTTAACATAAGGAGCTCAGATCCCAACATTTCTTAGTTATGAAGCATTGTGCCCTTTCTAGAAGGGTCATGTGTTTGAACAGTTACATGCCCTAGGGGGCATGGTAGTCTATCATGGGTCTGATTAGGTATGAGAAAGTGAGGACAGTAACGTCCTTTTATCTCAGGGATATAGTTGCAACTGGTGCTGTAATTTCCTCCCAGTAGTTGATTATTGGTTTTCAAATGACAGTCCACTGTTGACAAATTTGTTCCAGTAAAGGAATCAGCTTGAGGGTTGTATCTTTTATGATGTAAGTGTAGGGATGTCGCTGTTTCCCAAACAGTATTATACTGTATTTTTAACACTGAACTTGAGCTCATGGTCGTGATAGCATGTATAAGGGCAATCAAGAGCCTTTTGCATGATATAGGTATAAGCTGCAAGGTTAACAACAGTAATAAAATTTGTAGTCATTATAAATAGTTTTCAGCCATAGATTCTTGAGATCGGCTTAGACATAACAGAAGTATATGCCAAATAGGAGGGACCCAAATACAGAAACCTGTGCTACTGGTGTCAAGTCTTTTAGAGGGAAATCTGCCACCATTCCTTACTGAGTTAGTTCTGTTAAGAAGGAAATTTGCTACCCAAGAGGTTTGGAGGTTAAAATTTAAGTGGATGAGCTTTTCAATTCCACTGTATGCTATACAGACAGATGCCATAGCTAGGTTTAGATAGGCATTATACACTAATATGTCAATATCTAATGTTTTCATCAGCAGCTGAAATAAGACCACCCTATTCACTAGACAAAGACCTATCCATTACAAAGCCAAACCAATTTGAGTCAATGGACTGCAAGCTACCAATGTCACTAAGAGTTCCATTACAATACACATCATACCATTACGAATAATACTGGTAAAAGTAATCAGTCGGTAGTTCCCAGGGTTAATGACAGGGCCATCTTTGTTTAGGGGCATCACAGTTGTTTTCTCCAAGCTTTGGACATGTACCCAGGAAAAAGGTTTTGACTGAAAAGGTTTAAAAGGGAGTCCATGAAGCTATATTTAGGGCTGACTAAAAGACAACCCGGCATTCTGTCAGGGCTCAGAGAGCTGTGGTTTTGATTTTGGAGAGAGCATTTAGGAACACCTCAGAAGTAATTATGAGGGAGTTGGAAACTGTGAAGTAGTCAAAGATATGCAGGGAGGAGGCAAACTGGAACTAAATTTGCCTATGAGTACTATACTAGCATTACTTTCTGTGTCAGAATGCATTGTGTCACTTGAGCGCAGTTTTGTGCAACACCACGTATACATTCTAAGATTCCTGACAAAAAAAAAAAAACCTTATGCTTATCTCCTGGAAGTGGTGCTAGTATTCAATTCATACTTGGCTTTTCAACATTTGATCATATGCTTGAGATCACTATTTACCAGTCTAAGGTCACTTTTACAATGAGGGGATTTGGATTTGCTGTAGGGATAATAGGAATACTTAAATATACTGAAAACAGTCATTTGTTTTGTGTGTGTGTTTGTGTGTGTGTGTGTGTGTGTGTGTGTGTGTGTGTGTGTGTGTGTGTGTGTGTGTGTGTGTGTGTGTGTGTGTTTGCGTGAGTGTGCATCTCTGTGTCTTTATATGTCTTTTTGTGCCTTTGTGTTTTGCCATGCCAATAAGCAATTTAACACCTCATGTGTAAAATATGATTCTGGATCTACAATGTTGATACTGATAAAAGACTAAATACGTTACTCTTCCAAAATCTAACATTCAAATCTACCTTAGAATACCGAGCATGATATGACCATGAACAGAAATCAATGGGCATCGTTGCAAAAGTAAAGCTAAAGCTCCTGAAAAAAACAATCATAATGGCTGGAATTCACCATGTTGTCGGTGTAAGTTACTGGAGAGAGAAGACCACTGTAAAGGATCTACTCACTTCTGTGTACTCTGTGTTTCCATTAACTAATATCAGTGAAACAAAACCCTTTACTGTAAAAGAAAACCTTATCAACCTCATCAGGCCACTTGTGTTGTAACAAATCAAAAGGTAATATCCAATGAGAGAAAAGCAGAAAAAATATTGCAGTAGAAATTATCAATATATAATGAAAAACATGACATGGGTTTTCTGGCAGTTTTCCTTTATTTTAATGATCTAGCTAGTCAAATACATACCACTAATTACCCTGTATTTTAAAATGAAACACACAGCCTTCTGTATTCCAGGTTTAGAGTTTTCATTCTTTTGGTGTCAAATCAGTTGTCCATAACACATATGCTCAAGTATGATTTTATGTTTATGTCCACTGTAGTCCATTTGACCTGACAGTTTCAAGTTTTTTTAGATGGAAGCTAAATTTCTGTTGCAAATTCTGACCTTATCCAATGACTAAAATATTAAAGTCTAATGTTTGTTTGACTGACCATGTTAGACGAATTATTTTGAATACCCAGCCAAAAAGATTATATTACTGTAAATCACCATTCATTTAGTTGACTATATTTTGTCTTCTTAACAGCTATGCAGCCATTGCCAGCCACAAGTATACATATTCATCAATAAAATACTTAACTTGTAATAAAGAAAATAAAGCAGTACACTTGAAATGTAAACATATAAACAGGAATATTTTTGTACAAGAAAGGTGAAATAAAGCTTTAAACAGACTGATGACCTACAGCAAATGAAGTTGATTATATTAGATTGTAACTGCTTTAAGTACATACATGCTATA
Source organism: Protopterus annectens (assembly GCF_019279795.1). Classification (NCBI taxonomy): domain Eukaryota; kingdom Metazoa; phylum Chordata; order Ceratodontiformes; family Protopteridae; genus Protopterus; species Protopterus annectens. Next base: position 371,868,416 of record NC_056739.1, on the reverse strand, counting down.
CCCTGACTGTTTTTTAACTTTGAAGATTATAATGTAGTTAATTTTATCCTAAAAATAAATAAGTGCCCAAATACATATAAGTGTAGTGAAAAGACACAGCTTGGCAGAGCCAATGTTCTCTTTAATCTGGCTTAAGGCCAAGAGTGTATACATAGATTTCACTCAATCTACATGGAAGTGAATGACACAAAGGTGTAGAAAACCTACACTTTATCAAAAATTTTCAAAGATAAGTTTCTGAACACTGAAACAGGAAAATCATACATATCCTGTAGTCAATGATTTGCTGTATCAGGGCTGCCCACAACATACATCAACTGCATTGTATTGCTAAAAATGAGGCCGAATGTGAATTTGTCTTTTGTCCCCTCCCATTTCTCTAAGTTTGTGTAACTTCAGATTAGCTATATTCAGAGGTAGGGGCAGTGACACTTGCCCCCACAATGTGGGTGTATGAATCTTGCTCCTGCAAGAAAGACATTGTGTGTGTTTTGACCCCAGTAATGAGGAATGTGATGTTTTGGGACATTTTATCTCCCAAAGATTTTCATGTTTTAGTTTAGACAATTACATCAGCTGACTGACATGCTACAGCCTTTAATCCCATTTCCCATAGGACCTCTCATGACATGTGACAAAGGACATGTTTGTGAGGTTGCTCCAAATGTGTAATACAGTTATAGGATGTATTAGTAAACTGTTACCAATTATTGTATATTAACATGGGTCAGCTGAAACAAACAACATTGTACAATAAGTTATAATTTTGGCAATAATTTGAGCAAAAGCCATTGATTTGTTTAAATTTGTACTTTATTCCACTGAATCTCATGCATCCGTAGGAAATGATTTGCTCCGGTACCTAAGTAAACATGCTAACCCTAGGATCACCTAATGTGACAAACTACTTAAATTTATTTTTATTGGATGTTTCTATTTGTGGCTACCTTGCTCTGAACTGAAGCATTGTCTAGCTATTAAACTGCATTTTGTGACAAACCTAAATCTATTGCATTCATTAACACCCGTTATCCTTGTGACTGGAACTGTAGCCTCCATTGCCTTTCTGGCAGTGCACTTAATCCTTGGTAATAGTGCTAATTAAATTTCCCAGGAGGTAGCTTTACTTTTTTCATAAATGAGGTATAGTTCACCTATTTAAAATAGGTAATATCTTTCATCAAGTGCTCTCGGGTTTATAAGCAAAGAAAACTCTGCCATCATCCACTAACACCTGATTCTAGCTTTTATATTTTGAGTCTAGTCTTTCTTTTTTTTGTCTCCAGGCTGATTGTAGTTCCTAGTATATCTGAGACAGTAACCTTCAGTCTCTTATCTTTAACACTTTTCTCTGAGGCTTTCCATCTACTCTTCATACCATAAACACACAAACAATGCACCTGTAGTCATTACTGGCTCATAAAAGTCAAATGATATGTATGTCAAGGAAAAAAATTCTGTAATTTTATGCCTGAGATGTTTCTGTTTTGGTGATTTTAAATTAACTCCTATACAAGACATATTCTTCCCTCCTTTATCTTACCTCCACAACAAAGCACAAATGTTCTTTTTTCAAGTATCAGTAAAACATAAACCTCTATTGTTGGATACATTTTGACATTCTCACGTTATTTTCCGAAAGTTTCGATTGTTTTCAATAGTAGTACTGTTCTAAGAACTCTCATTATATCCTTTGTTTGCAGGTCATATGCTGCAAATAGAGAACGTCTGAAACCTTGACATTTCTAAATATTCTTTCAACTGTATGTCATTGTATAGAAATGCTACAGAACTGAGAATTTAGTGCTTGTTGCTGCCAGTGTATCTAATTTGCCTTAATAATGCTTTAGACATATCCATTTTATTGTATGATGTTTGCTATTAAACTGAATTACAACTGCATAGACCATAAGGAAGCAATTTGCTATGTTTTCTAGGTATGTCATATATACTTAAACTCTGCATTTACTATTAAATGAGCAGTTTACTAAATACTGCATAAATTATTTTTTATCAATTAGCGTGTATTTTCTTAAGCAGTTTCCCTTCCTGGTGAAGTCACCCTTTTAATTCTTATGCAGCATGCGTTTTATTTCATCTGTACTGTAATTTATTTCCTCATAAATAATTTTGGCACTATGTTCTCAGTCAATATCTAATGAGGGGAAAGATGTGTATGTTTTCAGGCCATGAGCTTGACAAATGTGATGGTAAATGGACAAAACCAAAACTCAGAGGGTGTGACTGAACTGCCCCCCCCAAAAAAAAAAAAAACACCACAAAGGTACACATAGTGTTCTGTGTTTGCAGGGAAAATAAACACAGCAATTTATTCCTCTAGTAAAATAAGCATGGTAAATGGACAAGGATAGTTTTACGAATTATTATGCTACATAAAGGGCATGTTCAAAAATATTTACATTGCAATGAATGTGGAATTACATATGTCATTATCCAGCAAAAACAAAATAGGTACATGACTTAAGAATATCACTGCACTGAACTAGCTGGATTGCAGTCCTCCATTTTGAAGACTGCACAAAATTATATTTATGATCTTAGAGAAGGTGAATCCTTCTGTGTGGATATGGTTTTAGACTATTTAATAAAGTTTTGGTCCCTTTTGGATGCAAATACTTTTTTTAGGAGATTTTCCTTTTTTAAGTGTTTCATTTCAATTTTCTGTCATCTTACTTAGTTTACTGAGCAAAGGAAATGCTGTATATTCCCAGTATCTGAGACATTTTGAATACAATGAAAATTGTGCCCTGTGTGAGAGGTAAACTATCCATTTGCCTTGATAGACTTTCAGAATGTCTAAACTTAGAACCTTTTGTGATAATGTTGGCTTTGTCAATGAGGGCATCATTTACTTTTTCAGGTATGATATAAATGTGGAACTAATATTTTACATGCAACATTTCAGTTTTACTGTATATTTACTGTATTTGTTCCACCATTGTATGAAATACAGCCATTATGAGCATTACTATTATGACAATATCATCATTAGTAAACAGCACAATGGATGATTTTCTAAATCTTCAAATCAGAGACTCCCAAAGCACAACATCCAAAGGAATAGTGGCCCATTTATTGTGTGGACTAACAGTGACTAATTGTAAATTGGTCTATCATCACTTTTATAATAAATACATCCTGGAAATAGCAGTCATACCACCCAGCTGAGATTCAAATAGCTTTTTACGGCATGGTGTATTCTGAAGTCTCCTGACTCAAGAATGTAAATTAGTTGTTTTATTTTATTTATTTTATTGGCATTTGTTTATCAAGAAAGTCCAACTTGGAAAAGTTCCTGTTCAGCACAGGCCCAAGGAGAAAAGCTCTGTTAGAAGTATGCAGCATTAAAGATATGTAACATAATTGACAGACTCATAATCCAGGAAAATGTAGATATTCAGGAATATTGGTAGCCATACATAATACAAAATATTACAAACAAGACTGAATACAAGTTAGGATAACAAAGCAACATTGCAAGGTATATTAGACTTAATGATGCTGTATAAGATATGAAAGCAAAGTGTAGCAATATAAATTATAGTCCCTGGGAGAGTTTTGGACAGTAACAGTGTTACAGCACTGTGGTAGGGCCATGTCTGAATACAAAAAAGTTACCACAAGATGGACTTTTCTCTTTACTTTGAGTGTCAGAAGTTTAATATTTTTCAGTCTCATCTTTCTGTCTTCAGATAGGTAAAACAATATATATATATTTATATATGCATTTGTATTTGTGTGCACACGTGATATATGTGTGAAGTATATAGGTATGGGTGTTTATTCATTTGCATTCAGTAGCCATATTATCAGTTTCATTGTCACAAGCTGCCGCAAAGTAACCCAGCAAGCATGGGAAAACAAGCAGGAAAACAACCCTGGATGGAATGACATCCAGGAAATAAACACACACAAGCACATGTGCACACACTTTTAGGGGCAATTTGAGCATCAGCAATCCATCAGTACATATGTACATATATACATCTCCAGTTCCAGACAGGAATTTAATATTAACCGACTTCATATTGTCTGATCCTTTTTCAGAATGATCACAATGTACATTTCTTTAAGAAGAAGAAAGAAAAGAAGATTTTAGTATTATTTGAAAGTGGGCATGGGAAAATGTAAATTCCACTCAAATGTCACTCGTGCTGGCCTATGTATTGATGCACACACATATGTATGTGCTTGTACATACATACCTATATATGCACATGCCAGAGGCATAACTAGGGAGGGACAAAGGAAGCTATATCCCTGAGTGCAACCTATATAGTCAAATTAGGGTTTTAAGAAGCAGCTTGGTAAAGATGCAGGTGCAGAAAGGAGTCGTTTTATTTATTTCATGCTTCTCAACTTATACTGAGAGGATACAAGTTTGGTGATCTGCACAGATTATACAATCATCTAGGTAAGGTTATGGTACATATACATATATACATATGCATGCATACACATGCATAAACACACACACACACACACACACACACACACACACACACACGCACACACTCACACACGCACACACGCACACACACACACACACACACACACACACACACACACACACACACATACACGCACACACGCACACACTACATACACATGCATGCATACATATGTTCACCGTAGAGTTAGGACCACATGATACTCATTTTGAACATTATATTTTAAGTTCGAAACTGTTAATAACTGTGTTGAGCTGAGCTAGTTATACTGTGCATGCAGATGTAATGTTAATAATGAGATTAAAAGCAATGTGAAGGTGTTCACAGTTCACAGTGAGATTAGGGTCAGTAAGCATCATGCTACATTTTTCAGCACAGAATTTGTACTCTTTAGAGAGATTTATATTCGTATTCTAAGTTCAACCCTTTTATACTTGCTTTATTACCTGATATAAATCAAAACCCTCCACTTCATTTTTTCATAAAAGCCTTTCATAATTTATAATAGCATTGTAGTTAATTTATGATTTATTTATGTTTCATTTCTCTCTCTCTCTCTTTTTGTAGTGTTAGAGTTGCATTTACACAATATATTTGATTATGAAAATTTTAATCCAGCTAAAAGCTTTTTATATACATCTGAATATTTATCTGCAAACAAATTAACGAGTGCTCATAATACATTATCTTCAGGCCATTAGCTCTTGTGTTTTTCTTTGAAGTTAGATTTTTGTATTCATATCTTTAATTGGATAATTGGTCTTAGCATTTATTTCATCATTAAGACAAGGAATATTTTTAGGAGATTTTAGCTTAGATTCGTTATCTCATGAAATTCTTTGTGAAAATTTGTACAAATTGTGCGGAAAATGGAAAGCTGTATAAACAATTAACTGTAACAAGTAAGCATCATGCTTTTATTGTAAAGAACAAAATATACTGACAATAAAATGCTGTTTCTTGTTTTTTTTCACTTTGTCATTTCATTTTATTAAAAAGATACATCCAGGTAACTGTGTGATATAATTACACATGCACACTCCAATAATGATGCACTATTTTATTAATGAGACCTACTTATCTAATTTAGCAGCACAGTGGGGAATAAACTATAATGGAGATGTTGCTTTGTTTTGTAACGTTCACCTGTTTTAGGGACTGGTGCCATTAATGCTAGAATTAATAAAGTATACCAATCTGTTTCCATAAAAAAAAAAAAAAGCTTATAGCCTGACATTATACTCTTCCCAATCATACTATGTCCAGCTTTCACATGTAACTACTGGTGGCCCCTATCTCTCTCTCTCTCTCTCTCTCTCTCTCTCTCTTTTTCTACTTCACCCTACAGCATGTCACCTCCTTACATTATTACTTTTACTACCTCATCACCTTCTGTCGTGCAGTCCTTCATAAGTTCATAGGTGTGCACTAGACTAATGACCAGAAGGGCCTCTTTAAGCCTAACCATGCGATCCAAATCTTTGACAAGTACTGGTAACCTTGATAAGTGCAAGCAGGGACTTCAGAGATGAAACATTTACAAGCAAGGGCTTGGGAAATGAACCTTTTACAGTTGTCTGTGTCCATTAGGGACATAGGTATCAAACCAGAGATGAATTTCCTGTTCCCTATCCAGTTGTCCAAGTTCCATTTGAATTGGGTTAGGGAGAGCTCTGCTTCTCATGGATGTGGAGACTGTTCTGTCTGCTCCATCAGGTCTTATTTACATCACAGGCAATGTTTAAGTCTTTAGAAAGGGTAATACTGGTGCTTTTTGTTTTGTGGATATGCCAGAGGTCAATCGGAGTGGGGTCTGATAATGACTTGCATGCCAGGCATAGGTCTCCCCTCAAGAACCTGTAAGTGACAGAATATAGAGATAGGGTCTTCTGGTGGTCTACAGAGGACATGTTACTTACACCCTGTATTCTTTTAGTGAGGAACCTCTCTGGACAGTCCAGTTGTTCGATGTGCCTGGTTAGGTACACACCAAAGGGGAAAATTGAAACTGCCTTGTGTGAGAATCAAAGTCATGACCTTCAGATTATGAGACTAATGTGCTGCCTACTGCACTAACAAGGCCTTCATCCACCTTTCCTCCTCTCCCCTTACTCCTGTACGTATATCCCACCATATATATCTCTACTTATGAAAATGTGACATTCCGACTTCCACTCTTCCACTCTGACCCAGTAACTTTCCATATTTTTTCTTCTTTTTGCCCCCGACAGACTCTGTAAATCTGTCTCCTCTCCTAGTCATCATATTACCAAATTTCACTCTCCCTGTTCACTGTCAAAGCTCTGTAGAACCATTTTGCCCTTGATATATATAAGCACTGTAATCTCTGCTGACTTCCACTTCCTTGCAATTATCATCTCTGCCTCTTTCATCAACATTGTTACTTCAGTTCCATCCTTGGTTGATCCTCCTCCACCATGCCCAGCACCTGAAAGCCAGTTTACTAGTTATATCTTATCTTATCTTAGTTACAAAGGCCAACTGACACATCTTGCTTGCCTGCCCCACCCAAAAGATAAGCCCTTTTGAACACTCCCACCAGATGTGTAAATGCTCCATAATGTGGAGACTGAATTTCCAAAAATCCAGATTTACATGTATTACAGACTGCGGTAGTGGTGCTGTGGTAGCGTTGTCGCCTCACAGTAAGACGTTGTCCTGTTTGATTCTCAGTTAGAGCGTCTTCTGTGTGGAGACATGCGTGAATGGGCATACCTTCGTTGAAGGTTGTGCATCAGGGCTGGTAACCCGGTATGTAAAAATCCACTACCAATCATTAGCAGACTGGAGTTCTGCTGTGGCGACCCCTAACCGGGAAAAGCCGAAAGACACAAACAAACAAATCACCATCTCAACACTTTTCCAGACATTTGTGTCATAACTTGACTCCAACATCTTTTCATCTTTTCCTCATTTTTCTGGGAATTTGTACTGTCAGCTCTTCCAACATCTTATTATGTCTGTTCCCCTCTACAAATACTAGTTGTGCTGCTACATGCTGTACCACTCTCATTTCAGTGCTGTTTCTTTTTACTTGTATTTCTGTCCTTGCTACCTTGCATGTAAACTTTCTTTGGATTCATTCCAAAGTTGTGGTTGCTCCCAATCATTTTATCAGTGTTTACTGCATCTTTGTATCTTCTCATATTTGCTTCAGCCCCTCCCCCTTCTTACCTTGTGACTTATCCTACCCTAACAGAGTCTCCTCCTTCTCCATATTTCATATTTTCTGTAATTCACTTAGCCATTTGCTTGTGGTTTCCACAATCATTATACAGTTAAAAATAATAATGATGGCAAATAAGAAGAATGAGGTGTGAGTGAAAATAAGTAATTAGATAAGTAAAGGACGTGAGGAGGAGGATATAATAGGTTCACTGCATTAGATGAAAGGGGAATGTTGGATCTAAAGGTTACTTTAACAATATGCCCTGGTTGAAGAAATATGAGAAAGATAAATATGAAGAACCACAGCAGGTCTGGCCTTAGGAACTGCAGTGTCAAATTTGGACTATTTTGGTGGGGCCCCTCATGTGTCATCCCACCTTTCCTGTCACTTGTTAGCTTCTTGACCTTTCAGATTAGGTATCAGCAAAGTATGCTATTACTACAGATTAAAATTAAACAATATGTTTATTAGCTTAGATTTTGTTATAAAAGATGTTAAAACATAAGTAAACTACTGGACTTTTGGGTTACCCCCTGATCCAACATATCCTCTAGTTAATCTCTCTCTGCTTAACTCAGTCAGGTACATTGCAAGGGGCCTGTTTGATGTTATGGGCCAATGTGGTCTTCTGTCTACATGCTGTGTCACCAAATGGGTGCACCCTGGCTTACATAAACATGACCCTAAACTCTATAGTACTGCCTGGCTGTCCTGACCCAAGTTAGGAGACAGCTGCACACATTCCAAGCATTTCTCTGAAACACCTCTTAATTGGCAACATTCTATCACACGTCTTAATGATCAGTAGGTACCTCATATGACAGTATCTGATTTTTTTACGCTTACTATTGTTTGTTTTCATGGTATCTGAGACTGACTGTTCCACAGTTATTTCTTGTGATTTTATTCATTAACAACTATTCATAAACAACATATCAGCAAGAGAAGCAAAAGAAAACAGTACCTACTATCATTCTTCAAATTAAGGCTAACCTTATCTTCTGATACCGAAATTAGAGTGATCTATAAACCCAAATGGTGAGTTTGACCAGTTTGGCATTTTCCGGCTTGCTAAAGTTTATATATGTAACAGTAACAGTACTTGGAACACATCTAGAGCCTGTTTACTGCATTTCCTGTGTTGCACTTAATTTAAAATTGTTTTTTTTCTCTAAAAACTGCATTTTACTTGATTTTGACCTAGCACTCAGGTGTGGGGTAATTTATTGCACTGTTGTGATTATTTTGCTGCTTGTGTATCTTTGCTACCTTTAAACTACAACAAAAAGAAACAAAAAACAAAACAATCTTGCTTTTTTCCCACTTTCTGAAAGTTAAGAAAGTTCAATTACAGATTTGCTGTTCTGAACTGTTTGGAAGTTTCTAGAAGGCCAGTGCTTGCTTGGGCTAAAGGGAAGTCTCTGTGTTCACCAGTGGGAGTGGTAAACACTGAACAGCCTGCCTGTCCCTGGAGGAGTGGTTACTACCTAGAAGCTGTAGTTTTATTGGACATTTTGGGTCAATTCTAAACTCCTTGATCTCTCTCTCTTAAAACCAGGCTGCCTCGTGGTTTTGGCGTCTTTTCAGGCTTGCTAGTTATTGCTGAAGCACCTACCAAGGGGAGAAAATGCTGAGAGAAGAAAAGGAGTCACGTTTGTGATTTTAAGTATTTTCTTCTGATTTTTTGTTGTTTTACTGCTTTGCCGCCTACTTTTTGGCATTTTCCGGCTTGCTGAAGTTTATATCTGTAACAGTAACAGTACTTGGAACACATCTAGAGCCTGTTTACTGCATTTCCTGTGTTGCACTTAATTTAAAATTGTTTTTTCTCTAAAAACTGCATTTTACCTGATTTTGGCCTAGCACTCAAGTGTGGGGTCATTTATTGCACTGTTGTGATTATTTTGCTGCTTGTGTATCTCTGCTACCTTTAAACTACGACAAAAAGAAAAAAAAATCTTGCTTTTTTCCCACTTTCTGAAAGTTAAGAAAGTTCAGTTACAGATTTGCTGTTCTGAACTGTTTGGAAGTTTCTAGAAGGCCAGTGCTTGCTTGGGCTAAAGGGAAGTCTCTGTGTTCACCAGTGGGAGTGGTTAACACTGAACAGCCTGCCTGTCCCTGGAGGAGTGGTTACTACCTAGAAGCTGTAGTTTTATTGGCCATTTTGGGTCAATTCTAAACTCCTTGATCTGTCTCTCTTAAAACCAGGCTGCCTCGTGGTTTTGGCATCTTTTCAGGCTTGCTAGTTGTTGATGAAGCACCTACCAAGGGGAGAAAACGCTGTGAGAAGAAAAGGAGCCACTTTTGTGATTTTAAGTATTTTCTTCTGATTTTTGTTAAGTTTTACTGCTTTGCTGCCTACTTTTTGGCATTTTCCGGCTTGTTAAAGTTTATATCTGTAACAGTAACAGTACCTGGAACACATCTAGAGCCTGTTTACTGCATTTCCTGTGTTGCACTTAATTTAAAATCGTTTTTTTCTCTAAAAACTGCATTTTACCTGATTTTGGCCTGGCACTCAAGTGTGGGGTCATTTATTGCACTGTTGTGATTATTTTGCTGCTTGTGTATCTCTGCTACCTTTAAACTACAACAAAAAGAAAAAAAAAAATCTTGCTTTTTTCCCACTTTCTGAAAGTTAAGAAAGTTCAGTTACAGATTTGCTGTTCTGAACTGTTTGGAAGTTTCTAGAAGGCCAGTGCTTGCTTGGGCTAAAGGGAAGTCTCTGTGTTCACCAGACACGGTTAACACTGAACAGCCTGCCTGTCCCTGTAGGAGTGGTTACTACCTAGAAGCTGTAGTTTTATTGGCCATTTTGGGTCATTTCTAAACTCCTTGATCTCTCTCTCTTAAAACCCTACAACTCTCTTTTTGCGCGGTTTTGCGCACTGAGCAGCATCGGCAGCGCCGCCTAAACAGGTTTAAACTATTCCAGGCTCCACAAAGTCTGCTCTTCACTTTTTCCCTTAGAACTGTTCAAACTCTCAAAGTAATCACTCTATTCTCTTTCTAAAGCCCTGCACTTGCTCAGTTCTTATAAGGAAACACTAACTAACTAAAGCACTACACCCTCCTTGACTTCTCACAAGTATTAGACTCCCGATTGGTCCTTCCTGATCAAGTGAAAAATCAGTTCCTTTCCCTAATCTGATCAGTAAAAAAACAGTTCCCTATACTAATCTGGTATGTCCAAGGGCCAGTTTCAAGGTTACTCTCCAGTCCAGTTGGTGAATCTGGGAATTTTGAGGCAATGTTACAATTGCCTTATGTACACAGACAACCCTCTCCTCCTTCCAACAAACTCTAATACATGTGAGAGATGCAGTTACACAGCCAAACTGGAGGCAGAGCTCTCTCAACCCAAGACTGGCACAGTCAGTCAGGAGGAAAAGGTAACCACCCACACCACAAATCCAGTCTCACACAGACCTATTGCACCTGCATACCCAACACATAAACATACAAAAACATATTCGGAGGCTCTAAACAAAAATCTGCCTAAACAGCAAAGACCTCCTAAGCAGATATCCAAGCAACAGCCACTCCTCAACAATACCACAAATCACATATCTCACAAAATCAGTGTGCCTCACAGTCACAACCCTTAAGGCCAAACAACACACCAAATACACTTGTTATAGGGGACTCTATTGTCTGGCACACTGACGTCCCGCTCACCAGACTGAACAAGGAGAAGGTCACTGTAAGCTGCCTGTCGGGTGCCAGGATCCGCCACATAATGCAAGCACTCAGGTCACTCCAAAGCAAGTACAAGTATGACTCCGTCATTGTCCATGCTGGTGTGAATGACCTGAGACGTACCTCCCTGGACTACATGAAAAGAGACATAGAGGAGCTCTCTGACCATGTAGCCTAGTCTGGTATGATCCTGACCTTGAGTAGCATCTTGCCCTCACCAAGAATGATGCCACAGTATAAAGACAAAATGATCAGTTTCAACAATTGGCTAAAGTATTGGTGTCATTCAAAGGGGATCCAGTGTCTGTCAGCCTGGGATGACATGCTCGACAAGCCACGTTGCTTCGCTAGGGACGGCTTGCACCTGTCACCCTTAGGCTTTCGTATACTGGCCAAGGCTCTTGCCACCCCCATAGTGCCTTTTTTAGGCAAGGCTCAAAGGACAAACCCACCTCCATAGACAACTCAAAGATAAAAAAACTAAAGGTTATGCTACACAATGCCAGAAGTCTAAATCTCAAGATGCATGCACTCGAGACTCTCCTCAGTATGGAGAAAATCGATGTCTGTGCAGTAACAGAAACCTGGTTCAAGGTTCCTGAGAGCACCCCAGCACTACCAGGTTATAACGCATACCATGCATTTCAGCCCCAAAACTCGGACTGAAGCACAAAAGGAGGGGGAGTGTCTATATTCATCAAAGATACCTGCACCTCCAGGTTAGTGGCACTGCACGAAGCATCAGAAACCATCCATGTGCAACTAACAGCGGGCAAAACTGCCTTTCAGTTTGTAGCCTGCTACAGAACACCCTCCCTATTACAGGAACCCCATTTGGCATTCCTGAGAACACTGGAGAATATGAAGGTCTCTCCAAACACTATGTTATTGGGTGACTTCAACTACCCAAACATTGATTGGGAAAACTACTCAAGCCCAAACATCCTCGCCCAATGGTTCCTTGAATTTATAAACTCTAACGCAATGGAACAACTGGTCACCACTCCCACAAGAGGGAACAACATATTGGACCTGGTCATCACCAACATGGGGACTCTATGTTCCACACCAGAGGTAAACCCCTCAATGGTAAGATCAGACCATAAAAAAATTCCCTGGACATCCATATCCCGTCCCCACCCCCAGCCAAGGAAATCACTGTAAAGAATTTCTCAAAAGCCAACTTTGCACTTCTCAAGACTGAGGTGGAATCCTTCAAAGCCCCTGGGCCAGGGGATAATACAGCCCAATCCACAGAATCCTTTACAAATGCATTCTATGAGCACCTGCAGGAATGCATGGATCGTGCTATCCCAAATAAAACCAAGACTCACTCCTCCAAAAACAGCAGACCGGTCTGGTGGATCTCAGCCATAAATAAGCTATACAACAGAAGGAGGAAGCTACTGCATGACAGAGCAAAATCCCAAAAAGGGAAGGCATCTCTGATCATTATTAGCAAGAAACTTCGATCCCTCATAAAATCATCAAAGGCCAGTTTCGAAAGAAAAATTACCCTAGACACTAAAGATAATCACAAGACCTTCTTTAGTTATGTCAGGAACATGGGCGGAAACTCCCAGATATGCTCTGAATTGTTGCATAACGGTACAAAATATACCGAACCTACAGACATAGCCAACATCCTGGCAGACAGATTCAGCACAAACTTCTCCCCCCCTTCCCCCCAAAAGAGCAAATGCCTATCCCAACTGAATGTAACCTCCCTGACATCACAGATGCACAGGTGAAAGCTGCCCTCTCCAAAGCAAAAAACACAGCATCTATGGGACCGGACAGTGTCCCAGGCTGTGTCTTACATGAGCTCCAAGAAGAACTGAACCCTCACATTAAGTCACTGTTCAAACTTAGCCTTACTACAGGATATGTACCCAAAGAATGGCGTACAGCTACAGTGGTCCCACTCCACAAAGGTGGTGCCACAACGGACCCCTGAAACTATCGCCCCATAAGCCTGACTAGTCTGGTGTGTAAAGCTATGGAGCGTATTCTCATGGAACTCATAAACAAAGACATTGGGAGCCTCCAGACACTGGACCCTACCCAATTCGGCTTTGTTAAGGGCAGATCTTGCCTCTTAAACCTAGTTGATTTCTTTGAAACAGTTACCAAAGCCATAGATGAGGGCAAGGTAGTCCACACAGCCTACCTGGACCTCGCAAAAGCCTTCGACACAATACCCCACTTGGGCATCATAAATAAGCTTACCAACTTAAATATCAACCCCTATATCACAAGATGGGTTGCAAACTGGCTCAGAGATAGAACCCACATGGTCAGAATCATAGGTGCCATGTCCAAATCCAAACCAGTTACAAGTGGCATCCCACAGGGCTCAGTTCTGGGACCTCCCTTGTTCAGTATATACTTCTCTGAGGTTCAGGCTAACATGGGGTGATTATGGCTGACAAAGTTCACAGATGACTGCAAACTGGGGGCCATAATCAAATCTACAGCTGACACAAGCATCCTCCAAAAGGGTCTCACAGAGACAGATGCTTGGTGCCAGAGCCACGGCCTCAAGTTAAATGCTAAAAAGTGCATAGTCATCCCCTTTGGGAAAAACAAGGTGCCCACAAATTACCACATAGGTGGTAATCCATTAAGTACGGAAGAAGTAATTAGAGATTTGGGGACCAACGTAGATAGTAATCTCTCCTTTGATAATCACGTTGCCAAAGTGGTTAGAAAGACCTGCTATATAGCCCACCTTATTACGAAAGGGTTCGCATCTAGATCAAGAGAGGTCATTGTGCCCCTCTACTCGTCACTCATCAGGCCCATAATTGAATACAATGCCCCTTTTGGGATGTACCTTACCCGACACCTGCAGCAACTGGAGAGACCCCAAAAGTACCTCACCAAGAGGATCATGGGCTACAAACAGATGTCCTATGCAGCTCGACTAAAGAAACTCCAGGTCTACTCAGTTGCTTACCGCCTACTCAGAGGCGATCTATGCCTGATGTACAAAGCCATGTCAAACCCAGAATTAATGGACATGCTCCACCTCAAAAAATCCAAGTCCCTTAGAGCTACACGCTCCAGGGACCTAAACCTCAGCACAAAAATAAATAGGACATGTTGGAGGGACAGATTCATTTCCCAGAGGCTCCCCTCACTCTGGAATAGAATCCCAATTCATGTTAGACATAGCCCCTCGCTGACCCTCTTCAAGCGAAATTTGGACGCGTGAATGGGAAATCGCAAATTCACCCCTGGGATCTCTCCTGTGTCCCTGCTAGACAGAGGCACAGTAAACTAATCTTAAAAGGGTACCTTCTGTGACCTACTTTACAGAGGCACAGTAGGCTAATCTAATAGGGAGGCAGAAGCCAAATACACTCTGGCTAGGCTTATAAATGCCCTAGGGCAGATAGACTAGTACCTACCTATGAACCTATGAACCTATAAAACCCTGCATTCCATTCAGCAACAGCAAGTGATTACTAAGGAACATCCAAGAGGTATGAGGCTACAGTTACTGATATTGCTGAAATTGTAAGTACTACAGGAGCAGGACTACAGTAGGAAAATGCCTTGCACTTTGATGTACCACCTTTTTTGCATACCTTCTGGTAAAACCCATAGTTCCTTGTGGCATTCAGGTTTTTTTTGGATCTGGCTTCTTTTAACTAAGTGACTTATCAGTTAATAGCATGCAGTATTAGAGAGGGAAATGATTTATTAACAAAATGAGACTAGGATTGTTGATCTAGGATGTTCTGCAGTTGAGAAATTAATCACTGTTTACCTCTTATTATTCAGATTTGTGTATTTATGATCATATATTAATAACTCACAGACCTACTTGCACTTGAGGGGTATGATGTGAAATATTATGATGAGAGACAGAAAAATCCATTATCAATGTCCATTTATATCACACTGTACTATAAATATTGCTAGTTATTAGTAATTATAAAAATAAACGATATTTCCACCTGTAGTTAATATAGTTCAAAAACCGAGTGACTTACAAACTGCTACATGGCATCAGGTGAATTGTCAGATGTTGTTGAAGAAAACTGTCTTTGATATTTGCAACTTGAGTTGCAAATCTTAAGAGATATTCAGTGTTATTTTTATTGCTAGTTATACAATTAAGCATATGTTTTCATATTTCTCTAAATATCTAAATAAACATGCATTCAGAAATGAATTTCCTCCTGTCATGCGAAAGCTTATGTCGGATTAAGCAAAGTGTTCTAACAATATATGTCTATGCTGTACATTTTCCAAGATATGATAATTTGTTTATGAAATTTTAGCAAAAATATATAATTCTGGGTTGGTGTGAATTAATGATACATTGTAGTGCTTATGAAAAGGCAATGAAGGCACTTCACTATTATCTGCAAAGAACATTTCTCACAGATAACTATTTGTAGTTTTAATAGCTTTTTGTTCACAACATATTCACATTTGTTTATCTTATGCTTTTGAAGTTGATTTTCAAAAAAATATTCTGGAGTACAAGGTATGT
The DNA here is from genome assembly GCF_019279795.1 of Protopterus annectens. Lineage (NCBI taxonomy): Eukaryota > Metazoa > Chordata > Ceratodontiformes > Protopteridae > Protopterus > Protopterus annectens. The sequence continues at coordinate 371,852,548 of NC_056739.1, read as the reverse complement.
AGGCTGCTAGAAGTGTGACATTCCACACCACTTAGGTGTTAATGAGTTAAGCAAATCTCTGTGTCTTCTAAGACATAACAACCCTGTCACATTCTAGTACGGGCTCTAGTGAGCTGAATTGGTCCAACTGGCCTATGGTTGGCCCTGAACCAGAGGAGTAGAGTTTTCATTTACAAACTTTAATGCCTCACAGTTCAATCATCTTATGGGATAGAGAGAAAGAGCAGGATCAAGTGTAGGAGGGGGCTGGGGGAGTTGAGCTTTTCCACAAGCAGCTTTCCTCTTGCATATGACTATGGGAGCTACTTAAATGTGACAACTGCTGTGGGAGCCTACTGGAACATTGCTAGATAAAATCTGGTCTGCAGTTTGCCGACTATCTGACTCCAGAAGGTTAAACTGGATTTCATATTCTAGTTAAAGCTAATAGGCCTTATCTTCCAATGCATGTAGGCAGACGCCATATATACATAGGCCAGAGACGAGAGATCTCATATATGATAGAAAGCCCAATAGACTGTCAGTCATGTAGACCTGCAAGTTAGGACACCTCCAAAATATATAGCACTAAGGATTGCTTTCACTTTATCAAAGTGCTTGTAGATGTTATACTGTACACAAAGGATGATAGCTTCTCATGGATCCAAATGAGATGATGTAGACATTTTCATGTTATTTGTGGGCAGAAGCTGTGTACATTGAGGCAGAAAGTATCATTAATGTTCACTCACCTGATACCACTAGCCCACTGTAAGTCTTGTACCAAGCAGCAATGCAGTTACCTGGATTAGAGTTAAGATAATTCAGAACACTCAGCCCAGACCACGTGCTAACATCCAGAACATGCTGCACAAAGAGCTGAAGGTGGAAGAAACATCTTTGCCATCCATCATTATTTACTTGTTTTACAGAAAGGAAAGCAATTGCATATGAAAAAAATGAATCACAGCAGGATAAGGAAAAGGTATGGCTGATTTTTTCAAATACTTCTAATGTTTTTGAATGGGGTATTACATAAGAGACCTCCAAGAAAACCATTGGCACTTCCCTGAGATCTTTACTTTTTGCTAGAGGAGCTAACACTTACTCCATTTGAATCAGCACATCTGGCTAACTTGATGTTTTTAACACGGTAAACATTTTGACTGATTGACCTGACCTCTGCAAAAAGAGTATCTGAGTTGCAGGCTCTTATGGTGGGTAAACCTTATTTTATTTTCTACAGAGAGAGAATTTTTTTTTAAGAACTAATTCTTCCTTTAAGTCTAAAGTAGTATCCGTTAATGGACTGGTTGCACTGAGGTCTTTCCTTTGCCTATCAGCACAGTGTGTGTCAAACGACCATTGGATGTATCAGAGAACCCAAAGAAAACTAAATGTCTATCTGTTATTTATTCAGCATTCTAAAAGGAAAATAGAAGGAAAGGTTCTATAGTATACAGAGGGGTATGATGTATAAAAATGTTTGCATCAGGATAACCAAGAAATCAAAATGAAGATCCTGCTCCCTCCACACAAGATCATCTCCATTAAGGATCTGCTCTAAAGCTTGTATATTTAGCACCCAGGTTTAAGATTAGGATGGTACTAGTTGTAATTTTTAAGTATGTAGTAAATGGTGGTTATGAGAATACTTTTAAGTGCTCATGAATGCTGATGAAAGAGAGAAACCTCCCACTAAAATGACTATCTCACATGGATAAACCATGTATCCCACAAAAAAATCTATAAGTCTTATAGAATGCAGTAGAACTTAGGGATGGAGACCTCTGGATCTCTGAAAAAGATGAGAAAAATATCCATAAAGAGTACCAACTGTCCCTTGCTATCCTTCCTCTGCTAGATTTGAGTATCTATCTGGAAAGCTGCTCTTTGAACCATAGTTAGTGGTTCGATTGTTAGAGTAAAAATTAGTGGGGCCAAAGGGCACCTGCTTGAGTCCCCTTGATAGACTGAGTAGAGAAGAGAGGGATGTACTGACCTGGGCTACTGCAGTAGAGTCATAATATACATAACCAAAATCAAAGATGCTATCAAGTTGTATGCTCAAGAATTATTAAATAGATAGGATCACTTGACAAAATCAAGGGTCTTCTCGACATTTACCAATAGAACTGTCCAAAGCATGTTGAGTTGTTTTTTTCTCCAGTCAATGAACAAGCAGCATTATATTATATTAGGATGGTCCCCCCTTTACAAAGACTACTTGATCCCATTGGATAACAGGGAGAATAAGTGGCCTAAACCAAGTGGCTCAAGCTGCCATGTGTATTTTGCAATCCCCATTTTGCATGTTTTTGCCTATTATTTATTTATTTGCTATTTGTTTACTGCGTAAGTGGACTGGTCTGTTGACCCTTTTTAGCCATGACTCCAGCTCAAAGAGCAGAAAATAAATCATGCTGCCAGATTAAACAAAGCCTACACAGTCTATTTACATGACGTGCACATGGTAGAAAACTGTTTTAGATTCAGTACGTGGCTGTGGTGCTGTGGTAGCATTGTCGCCTCATAGTTAGACGTTGCCCGTTCGATTCTCAGTTAGAGCGTCTTCTGTGTGGCGACATGCATGAATGGGCATTCCTTCATTGAAGGTTGTGCATTAGGCCCGGCCATCCAGTACATAAAAATCTACTGGCAATCATTAGTAGACCGGAGTTCCGCTGTGGCGACCCCTAACTGGGAAAAAGCCGAAAGATACAAAAAAACGTGGCTGTACATGGTGTGTAGAGCCATGCAGAGCCACTCAAACAAGGTAAAATTTGTAGCATGCTAATTACAGTATAAGCAGCTGAACTGTATGCTAATCAGCCAGTCCAAGTTGGACGAGCTATTCAACAAGACATAAAACAACTGTGTAGAATCAGTACTGTTTTTTCTTGCAAATTCCAAAACCTATTGGAATACAGCCACATAAAGGTGTCTACACAGAAACAATGTTAGGGGCTGCTGCTGTTGCTTTAATTCATGTGTATGTGCAACAGGCTGAAGTCTATGATGCTGCTGCTGTTAATAGACAACAGCCAAGAAGGAGAAGAGTTTTCAGATCCCAGTTAACTTACCACAGTTTACTTGATATGGAAATTCTAGAGCAGTACAAGGTGGATACTGACACACTACATGAACTCTGCAACCCCTGTCATCTTCAACTCAGAACCTGGCCAACCAAGGGAAACCCGTCCCAGTGGAGACAAAGGTATGCATAGCACATAGAATTCTAGCTGCTGGTACATTTCAAAGACCAGCAGGGGACATGCTGGGGGTGTCACAGGCAAAAGCATCCAGGATCCTCTGTCAGTTCCTGAATGGTATGTTCCAGCATGCCAGTGACCACATATATTTTGCCTGTACTCCTGAGGGCAGGGCCACAACAATGCAGTTCTGCCCTGTAGCAAACTACCATGAAGTACTGGGTGCCATAGATTGCATACATGTAGAAATTAAGGTGCCACCCAAGGAACAGGGAAGGCTCTACACAAATAGAAAGGGCTTCACTCTATTAACTGCTGAGTCAAGTATAATGCCAGGAGAATCATCTTGAACATGTGTGATGGCAACCCAGGCAGTTATCATGGCTCACATATCTTGCACACCTTCCAAGTGTATCAGATGTTCACTAGGAGGGATATCCTACAGGGTCATTTACTGTAGGATGCAGGTTATGCACTGGAACCGTGGCTGATGACATCCATCATTAAAGCACACACACCTACTGAAGAACATCATAATGAGGCACATGCTCAAACTAGAAATATCATAGAGTATGTGTTTGGGCTGTTGAAGTCACGGTTATGGTGCATAGATACATCTGGGGGAGCCCTGCAGTACAATCCACATACATGCACTGAAATATTCACTGTATGTGCCATTCTACACAACATAATCCTGAGAAAACAGCTTTAGCAGGATTAACAAGGGGAAGGGTCACACATCCCACCACCAATGACAAGGTCACCACAGCCACACATAGGTGAGAAGTCAGAGGGGGAACCAGTAGCTGCTGTGGGTGTAGACAGACGTAGGCATGTTCAATATGCCCTTGCATTGGCTAAGAGACAATGCATATCAGAATTAGTCACCACCTAAGGGGCTAAAACCTTACTCCTATGCACATACATATAGTAACATTGATGACAGGCGATGCTCACAACCTTTACCTACTCATGTAATGGCTGTGTAAAGCTAGCATCAGGCAGAGTCAGCCCTGAACTAAAACTGTTGAAACTGCAGGATTTTCAAGGTAAGTGGTAAACCTGGAGTGTATTGAGTAATAATATGAATGACTGGCATACACTTACATGTTGTTACTTGGTAATGTAAGCAAGTAAAAGGTGGGTGATTTGTACAGAAATGACCTTAACATGTGACAGCAGAGACTTATTTCACTTATATGTATTCATTATTAAGTAGTAGGCTTCAGGCATCAAAAATTCACACAGTCATACCTGTCAAAAGTACTGCTTGTCACCGCATGCCCTCAGTTTAGCACCATACATTTGTACTGGAAAATCATTAAAAAGAGAAGTTAGAAAGTAATGAGGCACATTTCACTTTCAGACTTCACAAACCTCACAAGATGATTAACAAAACTAATGCAAACATGTGTGATGCTATCAACTGTCTAACATTCTAATACCAATATAAGTCAAAGGTACAAATAACAATTCAACATCACGAATGCAGATATACTAAGCACTAAGTATAAAAAAAACAGCAAAGGTTCAAAGCATGGTTTAGCTCAAAATATTTAAGTTTTTAGTGGTAGAAATTTTACGTCAATGTTAGAGGGGGAGATCTTAATAATAGAACTGAATCTGTGGAGCAGAAGTGGATACTAAAACTATAATCAGATAGGTATCCTGGTTTAAACAGCAGAGTTTCGCTTAAACCATTTTTAAGAGCTAGACCCTTGAAGCATTAGAATGTTTCAACTAATTTGATTCAGATGCTTTGTAATTCAATACTTTCTTATTAGGATTTTTTGGTCTCTTAACTAAATATGTAAGCATGCTTTTTTATAAATAATATTGTTATATTTATTCTTGTCTATCAGTCCATGCATATCAGTAACCACAAGTTTTATGTATTTTTTATATATTGTTTATTTGTATTTATCAGTGCTAATTATTGCATCATTTTTAAGCTTGATTTGTATTGGATGCAACAGATTTAAATGTTGAGTAACTGCTGACATGATTTATTATGGTCTGATGAAGCGGAGCTTTGGTCCGTGAAAGCGCTTACCCTTTATATCTTCTGTGTTCATTAAACATTTTGAGCTAAGCCGTGCTTGGAACCTTTGCTGTTTTTTTTATACTTACTACTTTTTCACAGTTGGTTCCTGTATCGAAAGTGAGGTTTGTTTGCAGATACTAAGCACTAAGTCAGCTATAAAAACTGAGCATCAGACGCAAAGCTTATGTATCCCTGAATCCAAAAGAGAGCAAGCAGGGGCATGGTACAGTTATCATCACTTGCACAGGGTGTTTTGTGTGTATGTGTGTGTGGGTGGGGGGGGGCTCAGGAAGCCTAGGCTGACACAAAAGGTAGGTGAGTGTGTGTGAGTAAGAAAGACAAGCAGGCACGCAGGCATTCAGATAAAGTAACAAATGGCTAGTGAGACAAAATGAGTTTTAAGATTCATGGCTGAACCATATAACTGTTGTGTGTGTGTCTGTATGTGTCCTCCAGGTAAAATTGGTTTGTAAGTGTCTGTATGAATACAGCCAAGCTTTGTGCTAGCTCTACATCTTGGTATGTCAGACGGATGTGAGCTCTGCATGATAGAGGTGGCAGTTCATCGTCGGCGTACCTGACTGCAAGAAGTGTCTGTGCCAATAGTTGCACTGGCATGTCTACGCCCACAGTCAGTTGCACTGCTGCAACCTGAATGTGATTGATGTCTGTTGGATGAGCTGCCCTCATGAGGATGCCCAGGACCATGACCCCATGGCCTGCCACATCTGAGTGTGGACAGCTCAACCACTGAAGGAGCAGTGGAAGTACTGCCACTACGGGAGCATGATCAGGCATGGCCACATTGGCTAAGAGTAGATGATGACTGACCTATGCCTATGAGGATGCTGAACACTCCCTGCATATGTTCTGTAAAGATTGGGTGAAGATAGATGAAGGCTGCCAGCCTAGCCAGATAGAATTTTGGAGATAATTCTGTCATCTGTAAATATTAATGTAAACCACATGCTTGTTGTCTTAAATGGTAAAAATAGTGTTACATGTGAAACTGAAAAAAAATATAACACCAGTGCACTCTACTGACCAAGTGAAGCATGTTGTGACCCTTTGATGTAAACACGGCTCTGGCCGGTCTAAATGAAGAAATTCTTGCTATTGTTTTAAGGCCAGATTTAATGGCCAGAATTTGCATGCATAAATGTCCTTAATAGCTTTGCTTCCTGATCTGGTGTGAGCTTACTAAAGAATGTAGCCTGTTAGCCAGGGAACCCAGGGAAGTGTGACGAATGATGTAATGTGAACCAGGAATGTGATTTTAAAAACAGAGAGAATCAGAGAGCATTAAGCATTTTTGTCTTGACCATCCAACTCATCAGCATTCAACCTTTACTCTATATATGTTTATCTTAGACTTATGTTTTCTCTTAGAAAAAGCTAGAAGCTAGAAAGATTAGATTAAGCGTTTTTCTGTGATGAAGAACTGTACTACTGAATTCTTTTAAGTATTTCTCTGTGACCTCTGAACTCTTGACTAGCACCATGTAGTAAAAAGTATTGTTTTGTGTTTTGACTATTTGTTATTAAATATTTTAAACCATTTCAACGGTGGCTGTTTTGTAGACATAATTTAAGCTCTTTAGAGTACTTGCTTGCCTTTGGTAAAATTGTACAAATCCACTCTAATAGCTTTTGCCCTCGGCTATACTACCAACTGGATAATATTGCACAGTAATAATTGGACACCCTTTTAAGGGCCTTTGAGTAGCTCATAAATATTAGTGGGTGGTGCCAAGTGGTACTACCATATAGTCTGGGTAAAAGGGGCACAGCTGCAGAACCTGTGCCAGCCTTCCCCAGGAGTGTCTGTGTAGTTGTATAAACTCTTCTCAATGTGTGTGTGTGTGTGTGTGTGTGTGTGTGTGTGTGTGTGTGTGTGTATGAGGGTCAGCTACTTGGGCAGGGACATGAAGCACTGGTTGGACAGAAAGGGTGCTGGAGGTTTTAGCTTGCCCACTAGGCTGAGATCTGGACCCTATAGCTGTGCCAGTGGGGAGTCTTATTGGGGACCTAGAGAGCATGGGAGTGACCAGCCCCGGACTGACTGTGATCTCTGCGTGCTCTTAAGGGAAATTACACTTTACTGTATGTATTTGTTATCCTTTCCTCCTATATGAGATGCCCTTCACTGGTGTTAGTGGTAAGGATTGAGGCTCCTTGATTGCTGGGCCAGAGCACGGGCGTCACTTTTTCCATTACAGACACCACCCATTCCAAAGTGTCATTCATCTGATCCATTGAATCGGCAACACAGTCGAGGGAGTCATGCATATCAGCCTGTGCCACATCTACAACCCTATCTCTGGAGGACCTATAGGAATGTGCCTGTGCCTCCATGATGGCCCTAAACATATGTTGAGTGGTACGGGAAGAGACACCTGGATCAAGTGGAAGATGGACAGCAAGCCTCCTACAAGCAGCCCTAACAATCCGCCTATGTGGCACCTCACCCACACTTTGGCTACATCCAGAGTCAACAGGCACTGAAGCTGCAGTAACCACAGATCCTTGATCAATTGCCCCACCCTCCATCTGTCCAGTATCAGAGGGGTCACTAGAATGGGTAGGCATATTCCTACTGGCTGAGTCCAATGGAATTACAGGGAAGGTCTGTATCTCAACCTCAGTAATAGATTCAACCTCTGCACTCTCTGACTGTGCATCTGTTTGGCCACCATCATATTCAGAGTTTTCTGAAACTCTGACATCGGGTGGTAGAAGTCCCACACTTCCACTGTCAGGAACACCTGTGATAGTAACCAACAAATACAGGAAAAATTAATACCTACACTACTGTAGTCCAATATATGATAAATTAACAGCAGTGCCACTATTACAGACAGTACAGCAATACACACAATAGTCCTGACATCAACATCACACAATAAATATTTATTTGAACTGCTCATCAGTGCTGACATAAAAATGTTTGGCTTACCATGTGCAGATAATAGTCTGCTCCCTATGCTGAATGGTCCAGGAAGACATTAAGCAAAGGAGGACATTAAGGACAACATCATCACAATTAACAGTAACACAGGGGGTTCATTAACTATACTTTCAACAAGAACTTAGATGACATGTCCAACCTAAGCCCCATGTATAATCAATCAGAATGTGTTGTTAACTGTAGCAATCTACAACCCCTCAACAAATTTCTTACTAAAAAGACCTAATGTATTGTTAAACATACATAATGTATTGATGTAAATATTTTACTATACAAGAGTATTTAACAATGCAGGTACATAAGCCTACCTCAAAGCTTCTCCTGGGGCATGCTTGCTGTCCCTGAAACAGCAGCACCAATGTTCTGCACTTTCCTGGGAGCTGTCTGGATCCTTGACAGTGGACAGGAACCCTTCAGTTTCTGTCAGTGGTGGCTGTGTAGTAGGCACCCCAGTACCCATCCAGTCATGGGCCACTGCAGCTGCTGTCCTCCATGCAGATGAGGTCATGTCAGTGGCGCTATGGTGTACTCAATCATATATCTTGCTATGGCCACCTACTGCATTCACCTTTGCAACTATCTGCTGCCAAATTTGCATTCTGCCTGACATATCTCCATTTCCCCTCTCAAGCAGAAAGGCACCATGTCACCTAAGAGCTTCCACAATGACCTGATTCTCAGTTCACTGAAGGGTGGTTTTCGGGGATTGAGACAATTGGGTGCTATAGTCTTAGGTGTCCTAAAAGACAACAGAAGGATAATACACATAACTATCACATAACTACAAAACAACTATTCCCAGATAAAACAGAAAAGCATTTCAGTATTACTCACCAGGGAAACATAAAACAGTCTAGATATTTTAAGTATTAACAACAAGAATTGTGTGGTTGTAACATATTACATTCACACACAAAACAAGGCTGGATGTGAAGCAAGGGAGAGTAACATATACTTGTTTGTGCCAAAACAGAAATGCAGCTTTGTTCCCCCACCCCCAAAAGAACAGGCAAATGACACATTATGATAACAAACCATCAGTGTAATGCTAAAAGTGCTATCCAATGAACTGTCCCTGAAACGTGCAAATTTAATACAGAACATTCCATTTTATGCTATTGCCAGTCATGTGTACCTGTGAACTGCCCTGACAAAAATGCCCATGCCATTAGTACAATTCTAAGTATTGCGTATAGATAGCAGTAGCATTTGCTAATTAATATATTTATATTAATATGAAGCAGTTTTTTCTTAAATGACATTTCAACATTTGCAGTATTCACCTGAAAAATGTAAGCATACCTTCTCAAGTTCATTAGTTTTCTGTACATATATAGCCCACAGTAATAGCATCTTGTGTGTTATCCACATAAACAAGTCTCTTCACCTTCAGGTTCACTACCTACATGGTTGTCTTTTTATGGTGTAGATTCATGGTTGTTAGCACAGTTATGTTACAAATAAGGTGTGAACTCATTAGAATTGCTGAACCCCAAACTTTTGGCTCCATGTATCTGATGTAAACATAGTGCAGGGATCCCCTCAGTGTTTGTTGCTAATGGATTGCAACTGTGAATGATTACTGGTAGGGAGAAGGAAAACACAACAGCATTACAGACTGCCCTACCTCCAGCTGATGTGCCAGATTAGACTTACAAAGTGTATATACGTAATTTTATAAAGGTTGCAAATGTATGTAAGCAGCACACAGTTCACAGATTCTGTTCATTAACATCCAACCTCTCCTTCATTTGTTGACAACTGTATGTTTGCCATTTAATACTCTCACACATTTTAAGGACAAGAATATAGAATGGCTTACAGACTGCATGTCTCAGATTACTGGTCAGATAAAGGATGAGCAACAAACACTGAAAGGTAAGACAGAGCTGCATTTTTGCAAGTAATAGTCATAAATGGTTGTGTGATCACTCAGTGCAATGAATCTGAAATTTAGGCATGTACAAATAACTGTTATGTGGTTTCTTAGTGCTGTGGATGATGTCGCAGTTGGTTCTATACAGGATGATTTCAGTTCCTTTTGCAGCGCTGCTTGTTTGGCAAAGAGGGATAAGGAACCATTACTGTATTCTGAAGGTTCATTGGAATGAGATTTTAACTCCAGACCTAAGTTGAAATATTTCATGTGTACCAACAAATGTTTTGTAGTGTTTATTTCATAGACTGTTTTTCCCTGTTATTTTAATTTTTTCCACCACTGTTTTCACGATTTGCAGGTTAGTGCAAACAAGGGAAACAGAGAAAATAAATGTGAGGTTTGGCTGTACTTTTCTTGTTTGCAAGATGCTTAGCAGTGTGCAAACTAGACTAGTGGCCCACACAGGAATCAGACAGAACACCTGCAGAACACCTCCAGACAGGGCATCTGTAAAAGTGCAAAGGTCAAAAAGAATACATTGTTACAATTTTTGCTTTCCATTGTACAATGTTGCTAAGCAGTATTGCACTGTGATAAACAAAGTTCCTCAACAGCTGCAGTCATAAAACACATGCAGACAGGGCACAGACAGCTAACAATTGAAAATGGATGCATGAATTAATTCTGTTGGGAACCTTGCCAGCACACTTAATGGCATTGTGTGGTGGTTAATACAGCAAATTCAAGAGTAGGAAATTATGGAATTGTCATGAAACTACTCCTGTGGCAGCAGGTGTAAGTGTAGAGCTGGACAACAGATGGTCCTTGGTTCTAGTACAGGGTGTGCAACCTATTTTTTAATGTTGCGACAGTGCAGTTTATATCAATGAACTGTAAAACAGACAAGTGTTATTTCAACATTCATTTAGCAACAGGTGTAAATGTAGGACTGCCATACATATGTTTTTGGGTTCTAATACAGGACATTCCAGACATTTTTACTGTTGTTCCATTTATCATTATGTACACTCTCACTTATAACACTTTAGATAGTGGAGCTCATATGAATTATATGTGTGAGGGATAAGACACCTGTAATGTGTTTGCAGATGTATAACTGAGTGTATACTGTCTGCTATATTTCTGTAAGTATAATTCTTCAATCTAGATTTGAATGGCCTTTACAATTAAATAAGACACATGCACAACTGGCTCTATATACAACAACTTTGTCAGGTCGCACATATACATGGGTAACACCTCAGAATGTCAGCTATATTTATGAATAATCCCTCACTATATCTGAGTAGCACTTTTTCTGTGGCAAAGATGGAAAATCGATGCTGTAGAAGAAAATGTTTTGTCTCTAATGCCTGGGCTTGAATCTCACACTTTAAAAATCAATTTTATCATTGTATAAAGCCAAAAACAAATGTGTCAGGTCATGCCATTTATGCTCACAGTACATGTCTCCAAACTTAAGTCATCTAATAGTTATCTTCCACTTTTCAATACAAATGTCCAAGCTACATCACCAGCCACCGCTTAAACTAAGATTAGGTGTCAGATTAACCTTCCTATTTTAAATATTTATGTCATCCCTGATTGGCACTAGTGCACTCTGCTTAACATTGTGCAAACAAAGTTGGCATCATTGCTTGGGTTTGCACATTACCAGTAAATGTGATAACTAGAATTGTTGGGAAAGCATTTATTATTTATTTATTTCTTTATATTTGTTTACTGGGAAATTCTGACTGGACACAGGTCCTTTTTCAGTGGAGTCCCAGGGAGAAAAGCTGCACAGAGTGACAGTGATAAATGGTGTACATAAGAATCAGTACAGTATACATTATAGGTGATCATGTCATGGAGAAGAAAAAAGAATACAGGTGCACATTTGGTACCATTAGATAGTAGCTCTTGTTACACATCAAGAGAAGGAGTAGAAACATAGCAAAACAATTGTATAATAGTAATACATTTCAACAATTATTAAACAATATTAATATAAAATAATAATACACAAGAATGAATAAATCCTGGAAAGGATTACCTAGCAGAGTAATCTTTGGTTCAGTTTTATAATGCTATAGGGGAGGATCTGTCTACACCTGGTTAAATAGAGGAGGGTAGAAGGGGGAGGGGGTTTAGTCGGGTTTGGACAAGGACAAAGCCAGTGAGAATTTAGGTGTGATTTAAGTGCAGTCTTGAAAAGACTGCCAGATGGAAGGGTAGTTATGGAAGTGGGAAGGTTGTTCCAGAGTTTGGATATGGCACAGGAAAATAGTGATTCACTAGCTGAATTTTTGACTTTGGTAACCTGGAGTAGATTTTTGTTGCAGGAGCGTAGTGACCTGGATGAGTGGTTGGGTTGGAGAATTGTGTGTAGAGATGGGATTCTAAGAGGGTGGTTTACTAGTTTATGAGCAAAGGTGAGTTGAGTTAGGTGAAGGAGTTGTGGGAGCTCAAGCCAGTCAGGGTACCTAAGAGAGACACAGTGGTGGCTGCAGTAGGAGGCACCACTAGCAAACTTTGCAATTTTATTGTATCAGGTTTTGAGTTTATTTATTTTATTTATTGACATTTGTTAACTGGGTTTGTCCAACTGGGCTTGTGGCCCATTTTCAGTGGAGACTCGAGGAGAAAAGCTCCAGTAATACATTTTAAAACAAGTACAATTTTAAACAATATTGATATAATAGCAGTTAAACCAAAATGATTCACATATGTTGGGATACATGCATAAAGTTAAAGTTGCATTAAAAAGAAGCTAAGTAACAATTTTACATTGATATAGTTCAATAGGTCAACAATGAACATTTTTTGTTTGTATAAAATTGTGCAAATGCATAGTAGACACATTGGAGAGAGAGGTGTAATGAGGTACTAGGTCAGATTGTTTAAGATTTGTAAGTATGGGTGATGAGTAGAGTAGGGTGGAGATTAGTTGGGATCTGGCGATGGAGATTCTTGCTGTTTGGTGAGGTATTGGTGATTTCTACATAAGGCAACCAGTTTTTTGTGAACCTTTTTATGGTTAGTGATATGTGGGTGTCAAATTTGAGATGATTGTCTATTTGTACACTGAGTAGATTTGTGTAGACATTTGGTGAAATGGTGGTATTGTCCTTGGCCAGCATCATTTTCCATTGCTCTAGGTTGGGTGTTAGAAATGGCTAGAGTTAGAGGGGGAAGATGCCCAGATTAGGGCACAGAGGTGGGGTGTCCATGAGTTGAGGATATTTATTGGACTCCTGGTAAAGCACCACAGTCAAAAGTTTCTGAAGGGGGACTATTCTGACTCCCAGCACAAGTCTGGGGCATGGAGTAGTTTGGCTCAGGCTGCATCCAGTGCTACTGGCATCCCTCACACTGAAGAACAGTGTAGGCATCATTTTAATGACCTATACCAGTGAAAATGGGATACCTTCAGCCATTGGTTGATGGAATATGAGACTGCAGACATCCCACAGCTGTGTAAGCATGAAAATAAGAGTGTATTTGTAATACTTAGAAAGCTAAATATAGACAAGACTGGTATGCATAAGGCTCTTCTGTTCTTTTCTATTCTTTCCCCAGCTAAACTTGTACTGTGAATATGTTGTTTGTATCACTTGTGACTGTGAAGTTTTTCTCATGGGCATCCGCTGAAAAAGAGCACAAGCTCAGTCAGGCTAACCCTGTCAACAAATGTCAAGTAAATAAATACATAAATAATGCTAACATAGAGTTCAATCGACGTGTTCATATTGCTTGAATCTAGAGACTGATGGAAGAAATTCATGTGTATGCAGCACAAGAGAAGTATCATTGTAGCTTTTAAAGTTAAAGATAGAGATTTGGTTTATTTTATACAGTTGAAGCAAATTGAGCATGCATATCCTAACTGTAAAAGCAAGTACGCATGCATTAGTCTGCAACACAAACCGATTTTAAGAGTCAAATATAAGACTGTAGTCAGAGGTCCTGGGTTCAAACACCAGGGGTCACAACTACACAGTACTGCATTTCTTTAATAATTATTACGTTAAATTAATCTCCATATATGTGGCATAAATGTCCTGCTGTTAAGTGTAATCTTTATAACTTGGAACATGCATATGTGCAATATATGCACATTTCAGGGTTTACTTTCAACAATCTGTAGGTATAGTGCGAATTTGCTGGGATGTATATGTAAATGTGATACTTCAGACAAAATAGTTGTATAATTGTGTTAATACATTGTATGTCACATATGATGGCACTAATTTTATCTTTTTTTTTCCCTCTCACCCCAACTATCTCTCTCTCTTTATTTTCTATTATGTGTCATCAAAATGTCCCCATGTCATTCATGTGCACCAAATCACAGCACAGGGGGGCAGGCCTCAGTGGATTAGCCTGCATGTCTGGGATGCAACCTGGCAGCACTGTCTCTGCTGCCCCTGCACTACCTGCACTTTCAGGTAGTACTGCCCCAGAAGCTGGTGCAGTGGGACCCTCTGGGAGCAGATGTAGGGATTTCATCACCCACTGAGAGATGCCAAGGTTGGTGCATAGGGTAAAGCACCACACAATTGGTGTATTCCTACACCAGATGGAGACGCTGCTCTCCCTTATGGTATGTAGGAATGGAAGACATTAAGTACTCAGCCACCAGTGGAGTAAGAGGACAGTGGTGACAGTCCAGTGGGTGAGGACTCAATTCTCACCGTCTCCATGCTTGAAGGGTATGAGTCTGTTGTCCTCTCCCTCACCCCAATCTTGGTGTCTCCCACCTTTTGTGACCCTCACCATCCCTGTGTCTTTTCTTGTTTGTTTGCATTTGCTTCCTCATCTACCCAACTTGCCTGACCTGGAAATATCTATGTCTCTTACCCAGCATTCCTCTCATATTGAATCCCACAAAAAATATTGTCCCATACACAGCTCTCCATTTCACATACGTGTAATCTTGACATACTCAATTCAGTCCAATTGCCTATAAAATATCATTATGTTGTTGTCACCCCTTGCTGTAGAGGTGACAGTCCAAATTCAGCTAATATTCTACAGATATTATTAGATTTTACTGTTGAAGAAATGGATAGCTATGGTTCTTTCCTACCACCCTCCAGCACATTTCTGTATTGCTTTCTCTTTGTTCTTTCCCCTGTTGCTTGTTTCAGTACTTTTCTATCTACCCCACTTCAGCACCCATAATCTGGTAAAAAACAGATTCACGCACAAGACATATAAGAACCAGAATAAGCAATGAATCCCTTGACTTTTTGGCGTCTATGTTTGTGCAGAGTTTGATATCACTTACTAACACCAAGCGACAATGTGCAGCAGTGCAATGCTGTGGTTACCTCTGTGCAATACCACTTGACAATGCTGTGCTATGCTAACACACATCAATACATGTACTATAAAGAATTCATCTATCTATCCATCCTCAACCCCTTTTTCACATTTTGCAGATGGGATCGGGGTGCCACTTCAACAGTGACAATCATCGTGAGCCAAGTTTACACTACTGGGTCGCAAGTCCTGCCCCAACAGTTCATCTGTACCACTCACTCACAACACACTCACAGCTATGGCCAATTTAGAGTGTCCAATCCACCTACTGCTTGTCTTTGGAATGTGGGAGGAATCTGGAGCACCCGGAGGAAACCCACATGACCACAGAGAGGACATGCAGACTTCTCACAAAAGGCACACCAGCTGAGAATCGAACCGGAGAACCTCTTGCTATGAGGCGACAATGCTAATTACTGCAGCACCACAACCACCCCATTAAAGAATTCATGTAATTTCATAATCACTATTTATTCAAAAAGTATTAAATACACCTGGATTCAAACCCAGTATTATCTGGGCTCACAAATAAATGTATTAATGCATTTACACCTACTGCCACAGAGTCAGCTAAGCAGTAGGTGTGTTTCATAGACTCAGTACAAACTCTCAGACTTTTAGCAATGTGTCTTATGTTTGCACGCTGCTTAACTATGTGTAAACAGGGAAAGTAATGAAAACGTGTATCTCGCATGCATAAACACTTTGCCAACCATCGCACAAACCTGCTGTTTGCCACTGCACTATGCAAAGTCACTGTTAGCATGTATCAGAGCTGTTTACTATCCATTTACTCTTTAAGCCATGAAACTACTTTTTCAAGGTTAGTATACTGTGCCTCTGTCTAACAGTGACACAGAAGTGATACCCAGGTTAAACCTACAATCTCCCATCCACTCATCAAGATTCCTCTTGAAGAGAGTCAATGAGGGACTCTGCCTAACCTGGACTGGGATTTTATTCCAGAGTGAAGGGAGCCTTTGGGTTATGAATCTGTCCCTCCAGCATGTCCTATTTATTTCAGTGCTGAGGTTCAAGTCTCTCGAGCGTGTAGCTCGATGGGATTTGGATTTTCTGAGGTGCAGCGTGTCCATTAATTCCGGGTTGGACATGGCTTTATACGTCAGGCACAGATCGCCTCTGAACAGGCGGTATGCCACTGAGTAGAGCTGGAGTTTCTTTAACCGGGCAGCATATGGCATCTGTTTGAGCCCTTTGATCCTCTTGGTGAGGTACTTTTGGGGTCTTTCCAGTTGCTGCAGGTGTCTGGTAAGGTACATCCCAAAAGGGGCATTGTACTCAATTATGGGCCTGATGAGGGATGAGTAAAGAGGCACGATGACGTCCCCTGATCTAGATGTGAATCCCTTCATGATTAGGTGGGCTATATAAAATGTTTTTCTAACCACTTTGGCCACGTGGTTGTCAAAAGAGAGATTGCTATCAACTTGGGTCCCCAGGTCCCTAATTCAATAGATCCCTAATTACTTCTTCTGTACTTAATGGATTACCACCTATGTGGTAAATTGTGGGCACTTTGTTTTTGCCAAAGGGGATGACTATACACTTTTTGGCATTTAGCTTGAGGCCATGGCTCTGGCACCAGTTGTCTGTTTCTATGAGGCCCTTTTGGAGGATGCTTGTGTCGGCTGGAGAGTCTATTATGGCACCCAGTTTGCAGTCATCTGCGAACTTGGTCAGCCACAGTCCTTCCATGTTGGCCTGTACCTCCGAGAAATATATACCGAACAAGAGAGGTCCTAGGACTGAGCCTTGTGGGACGCCACTTGTAACTGGTTTGGAGTCTGACATGGCTCCAGCTATTCTAACCATGTGGGTTCTGTCCTTGACCAGTTTGCAACCCATCTAGTGACATAGGGGTTTATATTTAAGCTGGTGAGCTTATCTATAATGCCTGAGTGGGGTATTGTATCAAAGGCTTTTGTGAGGTCCAGGTAGGCTGTGTGGACCACCTTCCCCTTGTCAATGGCCTTGGTGACTGTTTCAAAGAAATCGACCAGGTTCAAGAGGCAGGATCTGCCCTTAACAAAGCCGAACTGGGTAGGATCCAGTGTCTGCAGGTCCCCAATATCTTTATTTATAAGGTCCATGATGATCCTTTCCATAGCTTTGCAGACCAAGCTAGTGAGACTTATGGGGCGATAGTTTCCAGGATCCGTTGAGGCACCACCTTTGTGGAGAGGGACCACTGTTGCTGTATGCCACTCTTTGGGTACATATCCTGTAGTAAGGCTGAGATTAAACAGTAGTTTTAGGTTTGGGTTTAGCTCTTCTTGGAGTTCATGTAGGACACAGCCCGGGACACCGTCTGGTCACACTGATGCTGTGTTTCTTACTTTGGAGAGGGCAGCTCTTACCTGAGCATCTGAGATGTCAGGGGGGCAGCACTCTGCTGGGATAGATATTAGCCCTTTGGTGGGGAGGGGAGTTTGCTGAACCTGTCAGCTAGGATGTTGGCAATGTCTGTGGGTTCGTGTATTTTTGTCATTTTGGACTAATTCTGAGCATATCTGGGAATTCCCACCCAGGTTCCTAACATAACTAAAGAAAGCCTTGTGATTATCCTTAGTGTCCTGTGCAATTTTTCTCTTGAAGCTGGCCTTAGACGATTTTATGAGTGCCCGTAGTTTTTTGCTAATACTGATCAGAGATGCCTTCCCTTTTTGGGATTTTGCTCTATCATGTAGTAGCTTCCTCCTTCTATTGTATAGTTTGTTTATGGCTGGGGTCCACCAGACAGGACATCTGCCTTTGGAGGATTGGGTCTTGGTTTTATTTGGGATTGCATGATCCATGCATTCCTGAAGGTGTTCATAGAATGCGTTTATAAAGGATTTTGTGGTCTGGGCCATATTATCCACAGGCCCAGGGGCTTTGAAGGATTCCACCTTGGTTTTGAGGAGTGTGAAATTTGCTTTAGAGAAGTTTTTCACTGTGGTTTTCTGGGCATGGGGTGGGGTCGGGATGTGAATATCCAGTGAGATTAGTTTATGGTCTGATCTTACCAGTGAGGGATACACTTCTGGTCTGGAGCATAGAGTCCCCATGTTGGTGATGATCAGGTCCAGTATGTTGTCCCTCTTGTGGGAGTGGTAACACGTTGTTCCATAGCATTTGAGTTTATAAATTCTAGGAACCTTTGGGCTAGGGTGTTGGAGCTAGAGTAATGCTCCCAGTCTATGGTTGGGTAGTTGAAGTCACCCAATATAATGGTGTTTGGAGAGACCTTCATATTTTCCAGTGTTCTCAGGAAGGCTGAGTGGGGTTCCTGGGTTTGGGAGGGTGGTCTGTAGCAGGCTATAAACTGGAAGGCAGTTTTACCCACTGTTAGTTGCACATGGATAGTCTCTGATGCTTCGTGCTGTGCCACCAACCTGGAGGTGTGGGTATCTTTGACGAATATTGATACTCCCCCTCCTTTTGTGGTTAGGTCCAAGTTTTGGGGCCGAAAAGCATGGTATGAGGTATAACCTGGTAGTGCTGGGGTGCTCTCGAGAGCCTTGAACCAGGTTTCTGTTACTGCACAGATATCGATGTTCTCCATGCTAAGGAGAGTTTCAAGTGCATGCATCTTGAGGTTTAGACTTCTGGCGTTGAGTAGCATTACTCTTAGTTTCTTATCCCTTGTGATACCTATGGAGGTGGGTTTGTCTTTTGAGCCTTGCCTAAAAAAGGCACTATGGCGGTAGCAAGAGCCTTTGCCCATATCCAAAAGCCCAGGGGTGACAGGTGCAAGCCGTCCCTAGTGAAGCATCGTGGCTTGTCGAGCATGTCATCCCAGGCTGACAGGCATTGGATCCCCTTTGAATGACACCAAAACTTAAGCCAATTGTTGAAATTGATAATCTTGTCTTCATACTGTGGCATCATTCTTGGTGAGGGTAAGATGCTACTCAAGGTCAGGGTCATACCGGCCTGGGCTACATGCTCAGAGAGCTCCTCTATGTCTCTTTTCATGTAGTCCAGGGAGGTACGTCTCAGGTAATTCACACCAGCATGGACAATGACTGAGTCATATTTGTATTTGCCTTGGAGTGACCTGAGTGCTTGTGTTATGTGGCGGATCCTAGCGCCCGACAGGCAGCTCACCATGACCTTCTCCTTGTTCAGCCTGGTGAGTGGGACGTCAGTGTGCCTGATGATAGAGTCACCTATTACACATCCATCAACTGATCCTGGAAACTATTGACCCATAAACCTAACCAGCCTTATCTTCAAAGCTATGAAAAGAATCATCATGTACCCTATCCACAGGGACATAGGTGGCCTTCAACAATCTTGACCTGATCCATTTTGGTTTTGTCAAGGATAGATCTTGCTTATGAAATATAGTAGACTTCTTTGATAATGCTCCCAAAGCCATGTGGATGAGGAAAAAAGGACATACTGCCTATGTTTATTTAGCCAAAGCCTTTGACATAATCCCTCATTCCGGTATCATAGAGAAAATCTCCCATATGGGTATTAAGCCATACATTGCTACATGGGTAGCCAACTGGCTCACTGGCAGAATGCACACTGTCAAAGTTGAGGAGTCCACCTCCACCAGTAGACCAGTTACCAGTGGAGTACCACAAGTATCTGTACTGGGCCTACTACTTTTTGCAAACTATTTCTCTGAAGTCCAGTTGAACGTAGACAGTCTGTGGCTTACCAGGTTTGCAGATGACTGTCAACTGGGCACAATCATATAGAGTTCCCCAATGATGTTAACATATTACTTAAAGGGCTGACAAAAACAAATGATTGGTGACAAACTCAAGAACTGAAGCTTAATGCAAAACATTGCCTCATTGTCCCCTTTGACAAAGAAGTGCCCCTACTAATTATGATATACATAGTACCCCTCTAAGCTCAAACTCAGTGGTGTGAGACTTGAGAACATAGGTTGATAGCAATCTAAGCTTTGATCACTATGTGTCCAGAGTGGTAAGACACACATTCTACATTGTGCACCTAATAAATAAGGGCATCGCATCCAAGACCAGGGAGGTCAAAGCTCCACTGTACTCAGCCCTTATTAGACCACTAATTGAGTACAGTTCTCCCTTCTGTATGTACCTTACCAGACACCTGCAGCAACTGGAGAAACCACAGAGGTTCCTGAACTAGAGAATCCAGGGCCTCCAAAACATGACATACATGGAAACACTGAGCCCTGTCAATGTACTCAGTATCATACAGGCTGCTGAGAGGCAACCTGTGCCTGGCCTATAGAGCAGTCTCAGATCTTTCCCTAGAGGAAATGCTGGACATTCACAAATCAAATGGGAAAAGAATAACTTGCTCCAGGGATCTCAACCTAGCATGTGACATGAACAGAACTTGCTAGAGAGACAGATATAACTTCCAGAGATTGCCGCTCCTCTGAAATAGGTTCCCACTGCATGTGAAGCAGTGCTTCTCAATGACGCTATTCAAATGCAACCTTGTCAACTGGATGGGTGATCATAAAGTCACCCCAGGGGTGGCACCTATGTCTCTCATAGATAGGGCAGTCAGTGTTGATCACAAAATCACTCTGCTAACAAAATACATCTAACTATGCTTTATAAGGATACTTGGGTTTTTACATGTTTATGCTTGGAAAGGCCCTAGGGCCATTAGCCTAGTAATCTGTTACGAACATATGAAGTTATGAACCTATGTAGACATCCCAATATCGTCTCTCTTACATCCATTGCTGATGTCATCCACTATAGGTTGTCCTGCAGCCATGTTTAAGTCAGACTTGCGCTGTGGCACTTGCATAAAGTAATGAGCTATGTAGTCTGTTAGTTGGATAGGTAGGGGTCTAATATCACTGATGTCAACTGTGTATGTGTGTGTCTAGCCAGAAGGGCATAAGTGTATATCCAACAGTTACCACTCCAATCCCATGAATTGAGAGTATTTTGACACTTGCACATGCCTACACACATCCATTTCATTCAGGCATCACAACATCTTCTCTCTTAAATGGACTGCTGATGTCGACCATTATAAGTTGTCCTGCAGCCTTGTAAAAGTCAGATTTGTGCCATGACACTTGCATAAAATACTAAGCTCTGTATTCTGTGTACTTAGATAGGTAGGGGTTCTGTTCTCACTTCAGTCAACTGGTGTGTGTGTGTGTGTGTGTGTGTGTGTGTGTGTGTGTGTGTGTGTGTGTGTGTGTGTGTGTGTGTGCGTGTGTGTGTGTGTGTTTCTGCTCTTGCTTGACATTAGAGAGAGCCTTTTACACCAGCATGTGCAACACTGTTACACTGTTATTACCATATTCTCCTCAACAGACACTGATAATGTCATCAGCTATAAAGTGCTGTCTGAGACAGTCCAAGTTATATTTGAGCTGTAGTGCTTGTCTTAAATACAGAGTTCTATAGTCAGTGCACTTAGGTAGGGGTTCTGTTTTCACTGCAGTCAACTGGGGTGTGCGTGCTTGTGCTCTTGCTTGACATTAGAGAGAGAGTTTTACACCAGCATGTGGGACACTGTTATTATCATATTCTGCTTAACAGATCCTGTTGATGTCCTCTGCTATAAAGTGTTGCCTGTGACAGTCCAAGTCAGATTTGAGCTATGGTGCTTGCATTAAATACAAAGTTCTGTAGTCAGTGTACTTAGATAGGTAAGGGTTCTGTCCTCACTGCAGTCAACTGGTGTGTGTGTGTGTGTGTGTGTGTGTGTGTGTGTGTGTGTGTGTGTGTGTGTGTGTGTGTGTGTGTGTGTGTTTGTGCACTTGCTTGACATTAGAGACAGCCTTTTACACCAACATATGGGACACTGTCATTATCATAATCTGCTCACCAGACACTGCTGATGTCATCAGCTATATCTGATTTGTGGATGTGCACTATTCCCACCAGGCAGGGTCATAGACTGGCCTGGAGGCCAGGCAGAAGTCATCTCATCCTATACGATCCAGATTACAGTAACACGACTTTCAGTCTATCCACATACATCATGGCATGGTTTGTAGGCCCTATGTTTTCTTGATGAGAAGCCCCTGTGCTGTCTCCAGCTGTTGCATGTGTCTGACAAGGTACATGCAAAAGAGAGCATTATACTCTATTAGTGTTCTGATGAAGTTCGAGTACAGTGCTGTAATATAATCCACAGATCTGAATACGGTGGCATGACTTATGATGTGCACAACACAGACTTTCAATACCAGTGTGGATACTTGGTGGTCGAAGTTCAGATTGCTATCTATGTGTATTCCCAGTGCTTGTATCACTGGTTTCAGCATAGCGGGGCTGTTGTCAATGCTGTAATTATCAGGGAATTCCACTTTTTCAGAAGGACAAAATAAAGACACATGTTTGCATTTATTTGTAGACTGTGTGGCTTTGTCATCAATCAATTGTCTAAGTTACCCCTCATGTAGTATGTTATCATCATAGGTGGACTCAGTGATTGCATCCCGTATGCAAGAATCAGCAAAGGTAGTAAGCTAAAATTCATATACTTTAGCCTGAACTCTCAAGAAATAGAGTCCAAACAGTAAAGGGCCAAACACAGATCCTTGGGGTATGCCAACTGTGACAGCTTTACTGGTACAGGTTGATTCGCCAACTTTCACAGTATGTGTACTGTCAGTGAGCCAATTGGTTACGCATCTACTGACATAAGGATTAATCCTCAGCTGACTGAGTATCTCACTGATACCTGCATGGGGAATTGTGTCCAAACTCTAGGCCAGATCAGGATAGTCAGTATGCCCTGTCTTACCTTCATCCAGGCCTATCACACAGAATCAGTGGGCTGTGACAACTTCACAGATTGCCTATCGCATGACTCAGCACATACATCTTCCTGACATGGTTGAATACACACTTCAACACACCCTCCACACAGACTATGTTCCTGTAGAAAGGTGTACATCAACATGCATCCATGTGAGTTGGGTGGAGACAGGTCCTGTTGCATGCATGTATAGACACATCCTGACTGTCCTCATCTGTGAGGTAGACCAACATGTCATCCTGGGCCTTTTATTTAATGGACACGAGTAACATCCTGGCTGTGTGTAACAGACCTATTTGAGTTTTTAATGCTATGTCATGTCTGCTGCATCTGTTAAATGTCCTGAAAGAGGTCATTGAGGGCATGCATGATGACAACACTATCACCATTTTGAACTTGACAAGCCCAAGGCATTTGACAGAAATCCACAATGAGGTAATCACTCAACACTGTCAGATGTGGCCATAAACACCTATATCACCAAGTGGGGAGACCAGTGGATCAGATACATGGTATCTAAATATGTTGAAATGTGTGAAGTGAACTATATCTTGGGTCCAGTGATCAGATGGGTACATCAGGGCTGTCTGCTGGTCTCTTTCCTGTCCATTATTTAAGTCATATACATCACAAATGACATGCAAATCCTTTGTCCAAACAGCTTCCTGAAGGACTGTAGACTGTGGGCAATCATTGATTCCATCTGTGATATTACTATAATATAGACAGTATCAACAGACACCAAAGATTGCTACCACAGCCATGACAACACCTGCAATGACACAAAAAGATGGGTGGAATTGTTACATCAGGAAAAGAAATACACAACCCAGATATAATGTCGACATCACACCCTATAATTAGACCAGTTATGTGAACTGTGTTCTGGGGTACGTGGAACATCCACCGGCATGTGGCCATCGTGCTGACTACTCCATTACATGCAACACATCCACTGGGTATGTGAAGGACATCCACATCTGAGTCCATAATACCTCAACAGTTCACAGCCTTCATCACACCAATAACTGAGTACATTGCAGCCTTCTTCATGTATCTCACTACACATCTTTGAGAAATGTGTAACTGAAGTTACACATTCTTTTCAACGGTTCTTGGAATTCATAAATTCCAATGCCCTGGATCAACTAATCCATTGTCCCACCAGGGGCTTCAGTATCCTAGACCTGGTCATTACCAACATGGGAGATAGATGCTCCACACCAGTGGTCACCCCCTCATTGGTCAGGTCTGACCATAAGCAAATCACCATTGACATCCACATCCCACCACCACCCCCGCCGTAAGGAAACCTCCTTATAAAACTTCTCCAAAGCCAACTTCATGCTACTGAAGTCAAAAGTGACAAACTTCATGACACCCATGCAGACGAGATCTGAAAGAATCCTACACTAAGGCACTGTACGAGCACATCCCCTCATGCATGAATCGTGCCATCCCAAATAGAACCAAGATGCTCTCCTCCAAAAAAAGGAAGCCAATCTGGTGGTCCCCCGCCATAAACAGACTATACAACAAAAGGAAGAAACTGTTGCAGAAAAGAGGAAAATCCCAGGATGCAAAAAACTCCCTTACCAGCCTCAGTAAGAAGCTGAGATCCCTCATAAAATCATCCAAAGCTAGTTATGAAAATAAAATTGCCAAAGATTCTAAAGACAACCACAAGGCATTCTATAACTATGTCAAGAATCTAAATGGCAATGCTCAGATCTGCTCTGAGCTATAGCAGAATGGCATTAAATATACTGATCCCAAGGATATTGCCAATATCCTGGCAGATCGATTCAGTGCCAACTTCACCCCTTCTCACCCCTTAAATGGCCCATCTCAATACTGGAAGATTGCCAAATTCTGGTAATAACAGCCACACAGGTAAAAAACTCTCCAAAGCTAAGAATACAGCATCCATGGGACCAGATGACATCCCGGGCTGTGTACTACATGAACTACAAAATGAACTGGCACCTCATGTAAATGTCATGTTTAATCATACCCTCACCTCAGGTTTCATGCCCACTGAGTGGCACACAGCTACAGTTATCCCACTCCACAGGGGGGATCCACCTTGGATTCCGGGAACTACCGCCCCATCAGTCTGATGAGCCTGATCTGCAAGGCCATGGAATGTATTATCATGGAACTTATAAACAAAGACATTGGCAACCTTCAAACACTGGACCGCACCTAGTTTGAGTTCGTGAAGGACAGATCTTGTCTCCTGAACCTGATTGACTTCTTCGAATCAGTCTTCAGAGCAGTGGACGTGGGTAAGGCAGTCCACACAGCCTGTCTGGACCTTGCCAAGGCCTTTGACACCATCCCCCACTCTGGAATCATAGATAAACTTACTAAGCTGCGCATTAATCCCTACGTCACTCGATGGGTTGCCAACTGGCTTACTGACAGAACCCACACTGTAAAAGTAGCTGACTCCAAATCCAGATCCAGACAAGTGACAAGTGGAGTACCTCAGGGTTCAGTCCTGGGACCTCTCTTATTTGGCATCTACGTCTCTGAAGTACAGGCCAACACTAAGGGACTCTGGCTAACAGTTCACAGATGACTGCAAACTGGGAGCTATTATTGAATCCCCAAATGATGTCGATACTCTACAAAAGGGCCTTACAGAAACAGATGCTTGGTGCCAGAGCCATGGGCTCAAGCTCAATGCCAAGAAATGTATAGTTATACCCTTTGGGAAAAAACATGTACCCGTGAATTGCCAGGTGGCAGTACACTAAACACCGAAAGTGTGATAAGAGACTTAGGGACACAGGTGGATAGTGGTCTCACCTTCAATAACCGCATTGCCACAACAGTCAGGAAATCCTTCTATGTCACACACCTCATCACTAAGGCCTTTTTCATCCAGAAAAAAGGAGGTCATTGTACCACTGTACTCAACCCTCATTAGACCAATTATAGAATACAATGCCCCATTTGGTATGTACCTCTCAAGACATTTGCAGCAACTGGAAAGGCCGCAGAAATACCTCACTAAAAGAATCACAAGCCTAAAGCAGATGCACTATGCCAGCCTCCTTAAAAAACTCCAGCTATACTCTGTCGCATATCGTCTACTCCAAGGCGATCTCTGCCTAACATACAAGGCCATGTCAAACCCAAAGCTGTTGGACATGCTACATTTAAAGAAATCCCAATCCCTCAGAGCCACACGCTCCAGGGTTCTAAACCTTGTTATCACAATAAACAAAACATGCTGAAGGGATAGGTTCCTGACCCAGAGACTCCCCAGACTTTGGAACAGACTTCCCATACATGTCAAGCAGAAAACCTCTTTGGCCCTCTTCAAAAGGAACCTTGATGATTGGATGGGAGAAAGGAAATTCACCCTAGAGATCACGTCAGTCACCCTGCTAGCCAGGGGTCAAGGGAAGTAAATAGTGTGGGAAGAAATAGCCAGGTAATTGTTATGGCTAGGCTTGTATAGGCCCTAGGGCCGATAGCCTAGTACCAACCTATGAACCTATGAACCTATACATTAGGTTGCTTCACCTGTCTTTTTTCCCTGTGTCTATTCCTACAATTCATCTGTGTGTCCTATTCAATACACACACTTCTCTTGGGTGTTTATTTTACATGGCAGACCATGTACTCTTACAGACCATTTACACAACATCAATACAGAATGCCAGGAATGAATTTTACAATACTCAGCACTGTATACACTGCCCTGTACTGTGTTTGCACTATTTGCATATCATACCTTTCCAGTGTTCAGATTTTCGCAGTATGTCCAAACATTTGCCTTATATTTTTTTGTCTGTTTCTTATAAAATTTGTGGTTTTCTGCAATATCACTGGGATGATCTCAGGACTGGTAACACTAAATAATTACATACATTTCAATTTCAGACTTTAAATCCTTCAGAAAATGTATCTTAACACAAACCTCTTATAAGTCTAGCACATTTCTAATGTACAAATATGTAGAATCTGCCCTTCTTTCTGGGTTATTGTTCCCCCCATTATGTGTGGCTTTGTCCAATTTCTTGCACTAAGAGATTGCGAGCTATGGAAGCTTGCATATGTTAAGGCCTGGTGATCATTGTGTCATTCCACACAAACACGGTAATTGACTGTGCTCTGTTGTAAACAGGATTGCTATCCTTGTTGCTTTACATGGTTTCCTACCCAGCAACTCTGCTGCCAGTCACAGAAATGCACTTATTTATGTTTACACGTGTGCATTGCATGAATATGTAATTAGCGCTGCTGCTCACTGCACATCATCGCACACACATGTAAACTCCATGTAGGCTTCGTGCAAAGCCTACACAGAGTTTACTGAAACCCAGGGATGGTCTTTTTTATCAACAGTATTATATACAGAATGAGTATATAGAAAATTTCAAAACATATTGGTAAGATTCAGTGCAGATCTAGTCAGAGTGGATTGAGAAAAAAAGATATATGCAAAAAGCAAGGTAAGATGTGCATAAAATACAGTGTAATCATATATATAATACATAAAATTCTAAATACATGTGAAACATTAGTGTATAAGATTCCACACTACGAGGCTGAGAAAAGGTTATTAAATGCATTTGACTATTCATTTTACTGGATGGTAAGTTACCTAACCATTGTCATAGTAGCAGCTGCAGGTAGATTCAGTAAAGAGATGCTCTTTAAGTGCATCTTTGAAGCTTTTAATAGTTTCTAGATCTTTGATATCTGTAAGCAGGTGGTCCCAGGCAGCAGGTGCCAATCTAAAGATGGCTCTCTCACCTACAGAGGTTTTAAATGGAGGGTATACTATAGTAAAACTTTTGTCCTGTGTACTTATGAATACATAAGGGTTATCTTGTAAAGGGATTTTTATTCTTAAAGGGAGGCAGTGGACATGTCTTAGCACCTTTTAAATTATAGTACTTACAAGAAAAGTGACAGTATGAGACACTGAAAGCCATATGAAATTTTTTAGCAAATTGCAATGGTGTATCTGGGGGTCTCCTAATAGAATGAATCTGCAAATTTTATTCTCAGCAGTCTGTGTTCTGCAAATATTGTAGGCTGAATGCAGAACGAGAAAAGGAAGGCCCTATTCAAGCTTAGCTATTAAAATATTTCTAGCAATGGTCTTGTGAAAGGAGGTAACTGATCCTGTAAACTCGTTTTAATTGAGCAAGGACTTTATTAGTTACAAAGTCTGTGTATGTGGTAAAGGAAAGGGTAGGGTTGAGTATTAGGCTTAGGTACTTCTGTTCAGTGATATTAGGTATTCTGTTCCCATTAAGATCTGTTAAGAGAATAGGATGAATTGTGGGTAATTTCTTGGCTGAGGTAAGGACCATGATGTTGGTTTTCTTGGTGTTAATTAGTAGTTTGTTAGCAGTAGACCTGATGCATAACCAAAATTGTCTTATAACTTGGTTTGCAGGTCAGAGTGGCTAATATTGGACTGCAGGAGTAGCATATCATCTGCATACATTATTAATTTAAAATTTGGTAATTCTAGGAGGGGTCATTAGCAAAGAGACAGAAGAGCAGAGAATCTAGCACAAACCCTTGTAGTACACCTGTATTGAGTTTAACAGCTGTAGAGGGTGAGATATTGCTGTGAACGTTGAAGGTTCTGACTTTTAGATAGCTAAGAAACCAGCGGATAGTGTTATCTCCAAAGCTGAATCACTTGAGTTTGTTGAGAAAAAGTTATGGTTGACCACCTTAAAAGCCCTTGTCATGTCAACAAAGAGACGTGCAGTAATAAGTCCCTCATTCAGGTTACATAATGGTGTCAGTTGCCACTACCAGGGCACTAAAAGTATTGAAGGCATTGCAAAAGCCATGATGTGCATCATATAACAGGCCATAGCTGTTAATGTGCTTTAGTAGTTGCTTGTAAAAAAGTTTTTCAAATATTTTCATAATAGAGCACAGGGCAGAACTAGGTGTATAATCCTTCAGCCCATTAGGAGAAATTACTTTAGATAGAAGGATTTTAACTGCGTACTTGAATGCTGGTGGGACAGTACCAGAGGTGAGAGAGGAAGAGAGTGTTAAAGATACCACCAAGGCTGTAGCTGTTAATGGCCAATGAACTCTTCCATGGCTACAAAATCAGAAGTTCAGAATTTTTTCCAAAACTTGGGGATGCAGCCTTAATTTGTATCAGACAGGTATACATTCCAGACCAAACACAGAGCTCTAGGGTAGAGTTTATATTCCTCCTCAGAAAACCATCCATGCCTTGAGCTATATAGTAGGTTTAAGCTTCACAATAGGTAAAAAAACCCTACTTAATGAGAAATGCATCCAAACTAGATTTTCTTCTACTATTATAAAGCTACAGATAGAAAGGTCTTCTCCTAGAAGGACAACAGATTGGGAAGATGTAGGGGTTGATCCTGATTCAGAGAATTATCTGTTTTGATAATGCAGCTGACAAGCTTCCACTAATTCCTTAATGGAAGGGCAGTACCCTTTTCCCCTTTTGCCTAAGTAAAAAGCATATTAGAGGTAATAAAAGCCTTGTCCTGGTATTATATTTACATGACAGTCAAGAATAGTCCTTAGGTGACCCTTCACATTAGTGCAAGCATTACTTGTCTGTGCAGTTTATGTTCTTTTTTTCCAAAACATTTTATTTATATTTTTTAAACAAAAATGTACAAATCCATATAAGGAAAGATAACAAACAATAACTATTTACAGAGGTCCATAACAGAAATGCAGTACAATAAACAAAACCATTATAGCTTATCTAGTAAACCACTTAGTTTTAACCAAGAGCTATATTGATGAGCAATAGTCAATGTTTTCATTTTAATAGTTGACAATTCCTTTTTACAGACAGTTTTTAGCCAAACATATGAATTCAGTAAAAGACAGAGTAGTTTTACTCATCCACTTCTTTGTGACTACTTTTATTGCTATGGCTAAAGTGGACCAAAGAAGTGGCACCTGTACTTTAGGGGCAGAATCTGGAACTGGAGCATTACCTAGAATCAAAGAGTTAGATATACTACAATTATTTGACCACAACGCTTGAGCAAATTGTTTAAATTCGTACCAGAAAGGGATTATCATTATACACTCTACAGTCATATGAAACCAATCAGCATCAAGGACTTCATTACATCTCCAGTAATTCATTTTTTCAGGTTTATATATTATTGCAATTTTATGTAGAGTTAGAAAAGCTCTATGGAGATATTTCCAAGTATAAATTTTCCAGTAAAGAGAAGATGTAGATTTTCTTGCAGATTTTAGAATTAAATGCTTATCTTATATCATTTATGTCTTACTGTTTAAGAGAACTTAGACTTCAGGTGTGACACATTGGGGCAGGTGGATTTGGGCAGTGTCTTCTATCATACTATGCAACATTTTTGACTCTGTATATCTGTCTTGGAGAGGTATTAGGGCCTCCTTCTACCATTTCCAGGGTCCATGTGCCCATATTCTGAACCTTGCATGCAAGAAACAATTACACATGTATCCTAAATATAATGTGGGAACATTATTCATACTGGGCAGGAGATTTCAGAGCCTTTTGTGTTATTTCCTAAAGAATGTCAGGGAATAAAATCATCAGGACTCTGCAGAACATTTCCAGTGAAAATTAAACAGCAGAGCTCTCTGTTGTGATTTGAGTACATAGCAGGAGCTACTTGAAGAGTGAGATGTTGTGGGCCAGATAAACCTTGTTTATATGGCTAATGTATCACAACTGGGGGAAAATTGAGTAGCATAAGGTCTTGTTGGGAATAAATGAAGAGCAAGGTCACCCAAAAGCATAGCCTTAGTTCATGTCACAAGATATCTAGTCATGGCATTGATACACAGATGACTCTAGGCACATATGTTTATAAAAGATGATATGCAGTCGACATCACCTACTTTTATAAAAGACCCCCTGGCACCATCTTACACACATTAGAAGTTGTCTCCAACTGTTCAGCTGTGGGTTTCTTGGTTATTTGACTGGCAACTCCTGTCATTGCAGATTTGATATCCTCAATTTCCTGTGGCAGTGATAATTGAAAGTTTATCATTGAA
Organism: Protopterus annectens; assembly: GCF_019279795.1. Taxonomy (NCBI): domain Eukaryota; kingdom Metazoa; phylum Chordata; order Ceratodontiformes; family Protopteridae; genus Protopterus; species Protopterus annectens. The sequence continues at coordinate 371,821,343 of NC_056739.1, read as the reverse complement.
ATAATGATCTGTTGTATTGACTCTGCCAGCTGCACTAGTTATGTCTTCTGATTAGGTACAGACATATTTTGCAGCAATGATTCCTCTGCCGATGCACTGCTTTTAGCCTACTAACTTAGGACTGCTCTCACTTTTTCATCCATCATGTGTAACTAACATGTCTGTAAGTACATTCTTGGTCATACAGGCTACTTTTTGACATTATGAATGTGCAATAGATTAAAAAAAACATGGTATTGTGGGTAGTTAGAATGAACTTTTAAAGCTGAAAATGGCCAAAGCTCATATTCAGTGCTTTCATATCTCAGTAGGTAGATTAGAAGTCCATGCCATTTCTGAAGATAAATGATTAATACCATTTTGCATTACTTATAAAAGGGGCTTCAGGAAAAATGGAAACATTCACATAGCTGAAAAAATGTCTAGTTAACTTTCTGTGCAGTAAGCCTGCATATTTTTGGGTTTGTGTTGTGCTGTGGAAAAAATATTAGTCTATTTATACTGCTGATTCTGTCTGTTATGTTTTAGATCCTCAGATTTCTGGTATATGTGTTTTTAATTTAAACTATGCAAGAATTAGACTTCATGGCAAACACTATAAATATTATTCAATTTTAGAAGGCAAGGAGGAACAGTCTGTTAATTTTTATTTAAACAGGTCAGCAAGTGTTAACTGATTTTCAGAAGCTTGGCTTTTTTTGTTCTCAAGACATGAAGTGTACTATGTGATATTTATATTTGGCAGAATGCACATTGGTACGGTGTATTTACATCAGTCATCTAAGCTTTTTAAATGCTAACTAAACCTCCCCCACAACACTTATACATTTAGTGGGGCAGTGATTGAAGCTGAAGATTAATAGGCAAGGCCATCAGTTTAGCTTAAGCCCTTAGAATATTGCTGACAGCATGATAAATGTAGGGTTTTACAATCAAATGCATCATTACAGATGTCAGATACTCATCTCTTTGAAATTATCTGAATGAGCATGTTAAAATAGCTGAGCTAACAGCACAATATCTATGATGAAAACTGAGGACATTGATAACCTGTCACACTTTCAGGTTTATTGACATATGCAAACCTTACTTGTCATTGGCTTATATAACATAATGCTAAAGGTCCCTGAATGTATTTCTGAAATACCCATAATTTTTCTACAGAAAGCTATAAATTATTATGAGGTATGATTTGAAGCCACTACAGACTGGGTAGTTGTTTCTTATTTAAAATTACATGTACTTTTCATCTGGTTAATGTTTATAAATTTGAATATCTTCTACTTGATCTGACTTCAGAGTACAAATGTTTGACTTGCTAAAATATTAGCTCATCTTCATTGTATTACTTAGTTTCCAAAGTTCTAGAGTTAAATTTAGCCAGAGTTTTAAGTAGGCATAATCTGTAATGGATGCGCTATGAAATATCACATTTCCGTCAGTCAAGCTGCAAAACATCACAGCTGTAATATATAAAGAAAATCACCATGTTATCAGATCACTGTACAGACAGTATTAAACCAAAATCCTTCTAACAATGGTGTACCTCTGTACTCCAAACATGAGAGCTTTACCCCCATGCTCATTCACCAAATATACTATCTCTGACAGTGTATAAACATGGAAAAAAACGAAAAATGCTATTATGAAACATACCTTCTCCCTATTCTCTGAGTGTTACAACCTCATAACAAAGCAGATCCCATATGATAAAAAAAGCTCTGACATGCTAAGATGTCAATAAGTTTGAATGCCATTTTGTAAACCTGATATGTAGGATGCATGACCAGTGACTGTGCTCTCTTTGTAATAAGTTTTATAAGCAGGTGGATTGTTGTAAGTAATTGTAAGCGCTATAGTCAAGCCATGGGAAAGTATATCTGATTATGTGAGACTTTTACTGCTGTTCATTTATTTTTAACAGGTAGCAGTAGCATTAATTTATATAAATTAACACCGTAAATTAGATGGCACAGTAATTACATTAATAAGGGAAGGATGTAAAGGAATAATTTAAAGTAATTTTTTCACTTTTCATAAGTTTGTATTTGGCATGAATATTTAGCTGAGAAAATTTGGTCTGCTAATAATGTAATTCATGCAATTAAGAAGAGAGACTGATCTATATTAAATAGATTATTGAACATTCCTTTAAATGCCCCTAGATAACACAAGGAAGGGAACGTAAGGTAGTATCATGGGTCAGTGGTTAAGGTGGCTGTCTCACTGATGCAGTGTCTGTGTTCAGCCCTGGCTTCTGGTTACTGGTTTTAATTTATCCAGATCTTTTGGGTTTCTAATGCCATGATTGGAATGGACCCCATTCCTAAGTCAAAGTACAGTTAAAGTTCATGAAATTAGTATTGTTTTGAACTTTGATGTCAGCCTGCTCTTTGCAGCACCTGAAATGTGCCCAGTAATGACTGCTTCTGCAATTCGTATGGGTGTGTGGATGTTCTTTGAGTACCTACTTCCCAAAAATATGTAGTTGCTTGGTTTCCCTAAATAATTTTTCACTTCCATTGCAGTTAATCTTGCATTTGTAACTCTCATTGTAACTGAAGACAATCTGAGAAGGAACAGTTCACCCACACAATTAGCATGCAAATAAATTAAAAACAAAATTGCCAAACAACACAATCTGCAAAAAAAAAGAAAGACAGAAAGGACTACCCCTTCTTTTGAAGACTTCTGCTTGGTGCCCACTACATTGAAAAAAATAAATAATTAAAAAAAATGCTGATTGTCCAAATCTCTCAACAGCAAGGAAGGGCAAATGTCTGTTTTCCTCAGACAACGATATAGCACCAGTAGATTTATTTATTTATTGATTACTTTTGTTGATTGGGATGCCTGAGGAAAAAAGCAATGATTATAAAACAGTCAGTTACGTGCAATAGAGAAAATGCAAAACTTAAAAGTTACAATATGGACAAGCAACTATACTAGACAAAAGAACTCTACAGTCAGTAAAATATGAAGTCATTAAATAGTAATACATAAATTGGCATAGACAGTGAGGTTTAAAAATGTCAGTTTACAATTTTACATTTATGGGTAGGATGAATATGAGAGAGGAGGTGTGTAACATATGAGTGGAAAGCAGAGAGAAGGAGAAGAACATGTGAGTAGTATGGATGTTTGTTAGCTGTTATAAAGAAAGTTGCAGTAAAGTTGAAGTAGCTGTAGAATGTAGGGAAAAAATGATTGAAGAGTTGAGTAGAGTCAATAGAAGTGGCAGTAAGGGCAAAGAGGTAGAATTCAGTAGGAGATTTGTACTGATAATTTACTCTGTTGAAGTATGTAGAGATAATTTAGGTCTGTAAGGGCTGAGGTGGCCTAAGCTGGAGACGTACAATAAGACATCAAAGTGTTTATAAAGTGATGCATTAGCAAGCTTTTGAATTTGTACAGGTTTATTTGTTGTCTGATATTGGTAGAAATGGAATTCTAGATTTTTCATTTACTGAAGCTTTTCTCCCTGGACCTCCACTGAAAAGATGGTTTTGAGCTCAAATGGACTTTCCAATAATAATTTAAAATAAAAAAGTAATTTGTGTACGGGGACAAATCAACAGTTATTGGCTTTAGTTATGGTTAATAGGAACTTGCCCTTGGAGCGTACTGCTTGTGTAGTCATGTAAGAATCCACTAAGGCTTGCAGTACAAGACAGTTTTCTAATTTATAGATTATATTATCAACAGTTGCTAACTGGGTGATAGAGAGATAATGCTGTTTGGTATATTTATTTCTATTTGTATGCTAACTAGTTAAGTGAACTGTTCCTTCTCAGACCGTCTTCAGCCACAGTGACATCTACAAGTGCAAGATAAACAAATTTAAGTAAATTTCAAATTGTAGCTTCTTTTTCTTTAATTAAACTAATGCAAACTATGCCTAATTTTATACAAAAACATCCTGTCGATGAGGGCAAACCAGTGCGAAGTGAACACCATAAAAATGGGGATGACAAAATTTAATACACAAATAAAACTACATGTCAGGTCTTGACGTTAAAAGACAAAAATTAAAATAGTGAGACATCACATAAGTAGATAAACCCTATTATGCATTTTTGTAAGGGTGAGCTCATATGCACCTCTGCAGAGAAGCAGGAGTATGAGCTCATATGCACCTCTGCAGAGAAGCAGGAGTATGAGCTCATATGCACATTATTGTGGTCCCGATTCATTAATGTTGGAGAAACTTGAATTGAGGTGGTAGCTTCATACAGACGCCTGCCATTTTCCCGGATTGAATGAAGTGTATTCTATCCTGTGTATTCTTAAATTGAAAAATCTAGACAGGTAGGCTCATGAAAGGTGTAAGTGAGTCTATACTCTCTGGTTGTAAGGTGCTGTCATGTGGACAGAATGGGTCAGGATAAATTATTTTAATATTTTAATACATTTTTTAAATATTTTAATATTTTAATTTTCATCAGAATGAAGACATTAAAAATAAAAATATACATGAAATAAATAATGCTGATTTTGAATTTTAGGCTAAATATTTTATTAAGAGTATATTTAAGGCATTACTAGTAAAATATTGAAATAAGTGTTACAGTTAATAATATGTGAATCTCATAGGAAGGGTGTCTTTAAATGGAGTTGTGTGTTTAGTGTCACATGATTGATGACTTTTTTATTTAAACTTTGCATTTGTACATGTCTGTTATCTGAAGAAGTCTCCCTATAAGGAGAGATGAAAAGCCCTTAATAAAACAAACTTTATTTTTTACTTGTGGGTGACCAGTGGAGTAATTTCCTAGCTTTTTTTATCCAGTTTCTGTATTTTGGCTTTTCTGGTGTTTACTCATATGCATCTCTGCAGAGAAGCAGGAATATGAGCTCATATGCACCTCTGCAGAGAAGTAGGAGTACGAGCTCATATGCACATCTGCAGAGAAGCAGGAGTATGAGCTCATATGCACCTCTGCAGAGAAGCAGGAGTACGAGCTCATATGCACATCTGCAGAGAAGCAGGAGTACAAGCTCATATGCACATCTGAAGAGAAGCAGGAGTAACCAGTCACTCTTCTATACCTGCACATCCATAGAAAACACATTTTTGGCACATTGTAGCCATCCAGTAATTATGGCATTAATACACCAACCTAACCTGTACAAATTATTAATTTTACAGTCAATTAAAGTAAAAACAAAATTTTTTTTGGATATGTTGGTCATTAAGAATCCTGACAACACCTTAAAAACTGTGGTTCATCGGAAGTTCCCCCAGTACAACTCCTACCTTCATGCCATCAGCTATCATCCACCTCATATATGTCGTAATATACCCAAGTCTCAGTACATGAGGGTTAAACGTATTTGTTCAGATAACTCCACTTATTCAATACATCAGGATGACCTTACTGCTAGGTTCATTCAAAGGGGCTACAAACTGGGGCAAGTATTGACTGCGAGGAATTCGGTTGATTCTATGCAGCGGAAACAATTGCTGAATTATAACAAGGCTGAGCCCAATAATACTTCAGTGTTGCGCCTAACCACTGCTAATGGTCTGAATACCACTAGACTTATTAATAGTGTACAATGCAATTGGAACATCCTTCTGGCTAATGAACGACTATCTGATTTTATTAATAATAAGTGTGAGTTTTCTTTTAGGAAAGGTAGGAATTTGGGTGCCCTTTTTAATCATTATAAGAAGGGGCATTATCCCTTAGGGTCCAATATTCAGAGAACATTATTGGGTGACCGTCTTAGTGGTTGTTTCCCCTGTGGCCACTGTGTATATTGTGGTAAGATTAACAAAACTAAGAGCTTCACCAGCCGCAATACTGGTATAGTCTATAATATTTCTGTTTTTGTTAGTTGTCAATCCGATTGGGTCATTTACTTAGCTACATGTAGTTGTTCTGCATTCTACGTGGGGCAGACATCTAGGCCTGTCAAGTTTAGAATTGCAGAGCATTTATCTGATATTAGGCATCAACGAGCTAATAATGCTCTATACAAACACACACTGAAACATTCCAGTGCTAATTTTAATTTTACTATCATTGATAAAATTCAAGGTAATAGAGCAAAGGTTTTAGGTTGATATGACATTTTTAATAAATTAGAGAAAAGATGGATTATTAATTTGGGTGGGTTGTTTCCCCCTGGTTTAAATGAATATTTGTAGTTTATTAATTGTTTGTAATGATGATTGACAGGTGTTCCCTTTATAAGGCAGGCAGCTTTTTGGTTCTTTTTTGTTTTCTTTTCTTCACTAATGAAGGCTTGATATATAAGCCGAAACTGGTTTGGATTTTGGACTGTAGGCTTTTTGCCTTTTTTATGTGCCTTATGGCATAATAAAGAAAATCATTTATCAGTACACCATTGCCTGCTTTTCTGGTGTTTACTCCTATGCACCTCTGCAGAGAAGCAGGAGTATGAGCTCATATGCACATCTGCAGAGAAGCAGAATTATGAGCTCATATGCACATCTGCAGAGAAGCAGGAGTATGAGCTCTTATGCACATCTGCAGAGAAGCAGGAGTAACCAGTCACTCTTCTATACCTGCACATCCATAGAAAACACATTTTTTGTACATTGTAGCCACCCAGTAATTATGGCATTAATACACCGACCTAACCTGTACAAATTATGGAAACAGCACTTGGAAAAACATGTTTGTGCAAGAGAGAGAGATGCTGCCATACTGTATAGGAGGCAGAACTTCTCATGTGTCAGTTCAGATAGTTATTTGTCTGTCTGTGCTCCCAATTCCAAGGGCACTTTGTATAGAAGAAAATTTAGCTACACCACTGCAGCAAGGAGACTCTAAGACCATTTCTGAAGTGTGTGAAGGGATGAATTTAAATGCGTATTTTTTTAAAGTAAATGATTCTTCTGCATTACTTCATCATATTCTTACAACAGTCATTATAATCATGCAGGTCATTCCTCTCTCATATTGCAGTGATAAAAAATGAGCTCTAGTTAAAACGCGGTTTTGACCATGAACATTTCCCAAAGGAAAACTTCTCAATGTGGTATGGACAACAGTGCATTCAATGTCTGTTGGTGACAACTTGTTGCTCCTTACCTCACCCTGTGAGCTGATCCTAACAAACATGACTGTCAGGTTAGTATTTGCATATTCAGCATTGAGCAGCACTTACAGTTTCTGTAGTAATGTGTTAGGATGCTGACCTACTGTATAATTCATAAAGATGATGAATCACTTGATGAGGCAGGGCAAGATAGAGGATGCACTTAATTACTTAAGCAGCAGCCCTTACACAGACTGGATCATTAAAGCTGCATTGTCAAAGACAGATATGAACTGGGGGAGGGTATATAGATAATTACTAAAGCTACTGCGCTGAAAGAGATGTGTGACTGAGATGGACAATGGGAGAGATCGTCATTTAGGTGTACTGCAAGAAGCTTGTGCTAATGGTGGGACGGAATGGCACAGTCATTTACTAAGCTACTGTTTTGGGTATTGACATTAAGATATGAGAAAAAGTTTACTCAATTCATGTAAAAACACTACCGGAGAAGTATATATAGTTGTATCGTTAATGAAACTGTAGTTAATGCAAATGCTTAATGAAGAGGCTATGTTCCAATGTTCTCAAACCAAGGTCAATAAGGAGCACTGACTTCTTGGTGCTACAGGTGAACCACTTCTCTCTACAGCCAAATGTAACTTTTCCTTGAAATGGTCTAAATTGCTTACCTTTTCAATTGTTTCCAGAAGTCTATTCCTTAGCTGAGGAAGCAACTAAGTTATAAATCTTTCACTGTTTTTGTTTTATTTAATTCCACATACCATCTAGTGAATTAACAATGGATTCCTCTGAGAGGTTGTCGAGTGTGACAATTCATCTGACTTTCAGTATTTCAGATGTGCATCCCCAAAAGCCAGACTCAACTTACTTTCTGTATGTGATACTGTACACGCTGAGTCTCTATAGCCTTTCCTTGGATGTGAGTTTAGTGAATCTGCATTGTACAGCCTCAGGCATAGCTATATGGCTTTGGTTATACACTTAAAAAAGAGAAACTGAACTCTAAAAGTGGCCTAATAATATGTGATGTAGAGTTTTGTTAGATGGTGCAGAGCCCCAGTTGAATAGTACAATTACCTTTTTAAAGCTTATGATTAAAGTATTTGGTATGTTAATTAAAATGTACGTCATCTCTAAAAATATCAAGACATTAAACACAGTTTGTCCAAAGATATAATGTGACAATATATTATATTGTATATTTGCCAGAAAACATATATTTGCATTTATAAACCCAGTTTTTGCAACCAATCTATAATGCAGAGAAGCTAGTAATTTAACATTTTTGTCCTTATTGGATGTTACAGATATCTTTAATTTTCACTTGTCCACATATTTAGCAAGCTACACGTGGAAATATGAGAAAGGTAGAACATGTAATTTAAATTATATGGGACACAAGACAGATCCCTATGAAATGCCTGTATTGCAGTCTTTTGAGTTCTGTTTGAAAGCCAGAAGTTTAATCTGTCTCTGCCCTGGTCTGCTTTGATAAAGGTTAATGCTGTACAGTGAGGTGGAAAGCCAGTGTCTGTCAGTGAGAAGGTTGTGTTTAGGTACATTGTGACCAAGGAAGTAACCACTGCACATCCCAGCCAGTGAAGATAACAGGGCCAGAGCAGACCTTCACTATGCCATTAGGTGAAAATGTCAGCTTATGTAGACCATGCTGCATAGTATGGGCATTAGTAGATTCATGCATGTAGCCCTGCTTTATGTTGTACATAATCTGATCCACTGTCTCTTTCAGGTGGTCTGCAAAACCTGCATTACACTGTATAACAGTAAAAACCTACATCTAATGTACAAAATGTACAATTTTAAACCAGCAGTTCTGACTAATGACTAGTAAATATTAGCAAGATCATTAATTAATAAGTTACAAAACATTTAAACAAACCTTAAATGGAAAAATACAAAATTATTAAGGGAGGAAAGGCAACAAATAACGATAGTGCAGCTTATTTACTTTAGTTGCTAACACAAGTAACATTTTAGGATTGCATAACTGCTAAAAGGCATCTGATACCATTTTCTGAAATAATGTTAAAGATATTCTATACTCTATAGAGTAGAAAGAAAGTTGTTGAAAAAGTTCTGCTGCTAATGGACCTACTTAAATCTGAAAATATGCAGTTTGCCTAATAATCCACTGAGGGCTGAGTTAGATTTTAATATGTTCCTCGAGGCTAATAGAAAAATATGAAGTCAGTAAGGTCAAAAGAGATGTGGCTTGCAAAACAGTAAAACAAAGTCACATGATTGTAGAAGGAGAAATACTTCACTCAGCATACCTTACGCAGGAAAAAATAGGTCAAAAGTACATTTGATGGAAATCATCTGTGTGGCACAGAGGAATAAAGCTGTGACTCAGGTGACCTGTGATGGAGTACTAACCTATGATCTGAACAATCAGGCCAGGAATAATGACAGTAAGCTATTTACACTGGCTCAACCTTCCTGGGGGGAGAGATGCTCATGAAAAATAGCACCTCGTACAGGCTGTGGGAATGTACCAGGGTAATACTAAGTCAGACACATGCAAGGGTTACCAAGCAATACCCAGAACTGTAGCTGGAATAAAGTGTGGAGAGGAAGCATGAAATCATCAAAGTGGGCAGGGGGGGTCCCTTCTTTGACAGAGCATGCAACAGCATTGCCCTATGAGGCAATTGTATTAGTGACCCAAAATAGAAACTGTTTGCGGGCGCCTTGCATAATACTCTTAAGTGACAAGGGATCGCATGGCTGGCAGACAATGCTGAAAAACATATTTTTTAAAAGTAACTACAATGGAAGCATGGTGAGCACAACCTCTCACCAAACACACTCACACACACACACACACACACACACACACACACACACACACACACACACACACACACACACACACACACACACACACACACACACACACACACACACACACACACACACACACACACACACAGACACACACACAGGACTGTACCAGTGTCCATCTGCAAAATATGTAATCATGTAATCAGCTTGTGGGTAACTGTACCATTGTGCTAAGGAGAATTCCCTCCTTGCAGTGACACTACCCTCTCACCTGATGAAGTATATTTAAGGTTCATAGGTTCATAGGTTCATAGGTTTATACTAGGCTATCTGCCCTAAGGCATTTATAAGCCTAGCCCAGAGTTTTGTGGCTTACGCCACCCCTTATGTTAAAAAATACTGTGCCCATTAGTTTGTTGTGCCTCTGTCCAGCAGTGACACCGAGATGATTCCCGGGGTAAACCTACGATCTCCCATCCACCGGTCAAGATTTCTCTTGAACAGAGCCAGTGAGGTGCTCTGCCTCACATGGACCGGGATTTTATTCCACAACATAGGGAATCTCTGGGTGACAAATCTATCCCTCCAGCATATCCTATTTATATTTATATCCGTGCTAAGGTTTAAGTCGCTTGCTCTAGTGGATCTGGTAGATTTGGATTTTTTGAGGTGGAGCATGTCCATTAATTCTGGGTTGGACATGGCCTTATATGTCAGGCACAGGTCACCTCTGAGCAGACGGTATGACTGGAGTAATGAAAAGCATTTTTTGGCTTGAAGTCAATCAAGCATTTTAAAACTCCTAAACAGCAGTCTTCATGCACCTGGGAATACGCAAGCCGCAATGTACAGCCTACTTTACTGTACAGTAAATGTAAAGGTATGGCAGAGGTCATTCAAATAAAGGTGTGACTCAAGAATTACAGAATAACTGCCCTCACACCTGAATACTGTGATGTAACTTTATCCCATACTAGTCTGGGTTCAGTAAACTACCTGAAAGCACAAAAGAGCTAACATAGCTAAGCTTTCCATGCCAGTGTTTGTATGTGCCAGAATTCCCTTAAAATGTGAGAATGCTTTTAGAAATGTGCAGCACACATGAATTTATACTTTTCTAGAAAAAGAGGTCTACAATTAAACTTTGAGATATGAGACAGATTCATCTATAATCAATAAATTCGGTATGGCATATTTCAGGCAAGTCACACCGAAACAAATATTAAGTGTAAGAAAAATGCAGTCATATCTTTGCAGTATTTGGAGCTGGTCTTATGTTTTCCTTAATATGCTTCAACATTTGCACCATTAATAGGTATCAGGTGCTTTTAGGTGATGCGCTACTGATTCAGCTGCCTACGGTGAGATAATATTTGTAAAACTACTTTGCTTTGTAAACTGTGAAAAAACAGCATGTAGAACACTTTTCTCAAAGAATATAATGACACAAAAATAGCTCACTTCATTGTCTGTCCTTAATCGAATGCATGCAAACTCCTAGTGTTTTAAAATCAAGCAAAACTACCAATTCATTGTATTAAACAAAGATCTTAAATATGTCAAGTAGCAGCTTATTAGTGGAAATGAATTTTATGAAGCACAGCAATATGTGCTTGTAAAATAACATTAGCTTCTAGCAGCATTACTGACAAAAAGAGGAGAAGCACAATTACATCTAGATATGCACTATTTGATCAGGATGGAAGCAGGGATGAAAACACCTGGAGGAGAAATCTTGTCCAACATTCACACAGATTAGAGTAACAATATCCATGAAAATATACTGGATTTCCAGTTCTCTAGCATATTTCTGATTACTGTATTTTTATCAAGGTGGCAATAACTACCCTTTGAGTTTTTATTCCCTGCAGGATAGCACAAATTATTTATCTGGACATCTACAATAAAGGAAGGAAGTATTTGTAACATATATTGCAATTCTAATGAGAAAAGTCATTTCTTTACTCTCTGAATGCCGGAACCAGTCAGCAGAAAAAAAATGTATTAAATATATTATATTTTTATAACTGTTTTACAGAAGGGAGAATCACATGAAATAAATAAATAAATAAACAGAAAATTGTCTTAACACTAACACTGAGTAAAATGGTAACTCTTGTTTTCTGCACATAATTATATATAAGTAGACAATATAACACACACAATCAGGTATGCATTGTTCCATTTTATTTTCATTTTTAGTAGCATGCGCTTGAGAAAACTTAAAAATCCAGCCTAGCAACCTGCCAGGAAAATTCATTCATGTCCCGGGTTCAAATAACTCCTTATTCTGACTCAATCTTCCAGAGTGCTAGGGGGAATGCTAAACACAGTAGCAGACAGAGATGTCAAATACTAAATGCAGAGTTCTTGCAAGTGTCAGGAATCATACGTCAAATCCATCATCAGGGATTAAAGAAAAAAATCAGTTGATGGTACCATAAGTGTTAAAACATTTTCATTGGCACTAATTAATTAATTTATTCATTCCTATATTACCCTCTTTATCTAGTTCAAGGCTGTGTGGGAGCCTGAATCAATACTGATAATTATTGGATGCAAAGCAGGAAGATAATCTCATGTACGATGCTAGTCTATGAAAAGGATGAACGCACACTTACATAGTTACAAACCTCGATGCAGTTTTTAAAATTGCTAATTCACCAACAGCATATCTTTTTAAGATGCGGGAAAAAGTCAGATTGTCTGGCAAAGCCATGTGGCTACAGGAAAGACGTGGAAAATATGCAGAGATCAATTTCCAGCTGAGAACCAAAACAGGTAACCAAGCATCCAATATTTCTTTATTTGTATCTTAAAATAGCATACCTTGCAGTTGTAAATATACACATTATATGTACACCATCCCCTATATAAAACTGTTAAATAAGGAAGAGAGAAACACAATGTAGGGGTCCAGATATAATCCGGCCATCATTTTCTATGAGAAACGCCCTTGAAAGAAGGGTACATAAGGAAATTCTGGAATTTGTCAGTGCTCACAAACTCATTTCTGAAAGGTCACCAATTTTCACTGTTGGTTGTGGTGCTGACAGTGTTGACTTCATAATCTATGAGCATCTGCATAATGAAATATACAGATGGAAAGTCCCTGGTCCATTGGTTTTGGATCTGTTGAAAACAGTGTACAGCATATACAATATTCTACAAACCACTGATGCAGGATTAATCAAACAATCAAGTCCTAGGTGACTTTCTAACTACCCACAGGATAGGCAAGGAAAGCGCAATCTTCTCTCCACTCATATATTTCAGAGTTTCACATGGATCACTGCTCTGGCCTTTCTTCTTTCTCATCATTGCTAATAATAGTGGAAACATTATGATTGCTCAGAACTTGCAAAATATGCACACGCTTCTGTGTTCTACTAGCCAGCTGATGCAACTAGAAAAGACAGAGTGTGCATGTAGATTATTTGCCATTCTATGGATGCTGGTCAGTGGCTCAAAACAACAAAAAAAATATGTTATTTAGTGGTAAAACTCTGAAAAATGGACAGTATATCCTTTTAATGCACATTATCACCAATGAAGGAGCAAAGCAGTAAGAAGCTGACTGAACTAAAAAGAACTGTTAAGTGACAAGCATACAATGGGAAGTTGTTTCAGTAAAATGTGTTATTAGTAATTAGTATATGAACATGAGTGGCTAGTGGGGGAACAGAAGCCTACACCTTCTGATTATCCTAACAGTCAGGGAAATATATATATATATACATATCTACTAACTCCTAAATTAGGTGTTACCATTTGACCCAGTGGAGGCATCTGAATGTCACGGCAGTGTTGCTATTTTGAGTCAGTCATCTGGGTCTATGGCATGACATTTGCATTTTATTACCAGAAGAAGTTGTTAGTCTTCTAAAAGCAAAAAAAAAATAATCTGTTAGCAGAGTAGCATGAATAATAGTAAAATATGAATTGCTATTAGTGTTCCATGTGCAAAAATTCATTAGTTGTGTCATTTGTAAGTAAGCAGAGAAATATTCTTTTAATGTCATTACAGAGAAAGAGAATGATACATTTCAGAAGCTACTAGCGTACTGCCATCTTCTTTTATTTATGTTTAAAAAAAATCCTAATACTGTAATAATACAAATACTGCTGTCACATGACTCGCCTAACTGCTCTTTAATAATTTGATAATTTCATAATCCCCAAAATATGCTCTCTTCAAAACCTTCACATTGCCAAGATGACTCCACTGATTTTGAATCCAAAATTCCTTTGCTCAGTGGTGTGGTAGTTCTGCTCTGCTTATTTTTAGGTAGTGGGTGAATCATGGGGCTTTCTTCTGGAAAGAAAAAAACAAAATAATGCATAGTGGTTTTGCTACAACTTGAAAACGGAATTTTTGCCTGTATTGCAACTCTCTTCAAAAGACCACGCTATGCATTTATTTATTTATTTAACTTTGTTTACTACGGAAGCATACCTGCCAAGTGACACTTTTTAGGTACAAACCAGACCTTTTGCAAGGCAGCATAGAAGGAGTAAACAGTATAAGAACAAATAATAAAAATAACAAAAACAATTTAGGATGTGTTTGTGTTAGAGTGATAGTTATGGACTAATGTGACATTAATACATTTTATGGGGCATCCATGTTAGTTGTCATAAATACAAAAATGCTGAGTTTAAAGAACCTGTCAGCCTATGTGTAACTGTAACATTGCTCATCTTATTGATACTAACATTTTACGACATCTGTTTATAGTGTTTGCTATTTCTGTATCCTTCTCCTGCTTCACTACATGTAGTGTAGCAATTACCTCCTGAAGGTACAGAAATTTTGCTGATGAAGATGGATATATGACAGATTGCTGAGACATAGTCCCACTGAGTATTCTTTTGCTGAGAGCGTGGTCACCAGCAAGTGTCCCTCTCCTCTCATGTCCCTGAAGAGAGACCATCTGACTAATGCCTTAGCAATGCTCTTCTCCCCTACACCAGTTCCAATGGGAACCTGAGCTACTAATCAAATTCAGGTCACCTAGATTGTAATCAGGGCTTCATGTCTCTGTGCTACTGGAACTGGCATAGCAATTAGATGATTACATCTATAAACCTTATTAACTTAATGCATTTGTTTTATAGATTCCCTCTTACCATTATTCTAGTAAACCGAGGAATGCTCAGGAATTAAGTTTCACTAATTTTGGTACATTTCAGTATGCATTTCTTATAATAGTGCTTATTTGATGACTTCTGTTTGTATATGAAGTTCAGGTTTTTATTACAGTTATGTACAGTGCAGTACAGTTATGAGAAAGGCAATATAAGGATAACACACAAAAATAAAGCATTCAGTAAATGTTAAATAAACTACAAAATCTCTATCTAATGCTGCTTATGGGTTTGAAAAAAAATCCATGTTATGTGCATAAAAATGTATGCACAGTATAAAAAATTCAGTTATTTGAATGTTCCTCTTTTTGGCTAATTTTGAAAATGTAACAGTGATACATCAGGATTAGATTTTAACATGATACAATGAGACACCGTGAGGTTTATTTTGTATTTTTATACAGTTAGTAGGTTTTACCTTTCTTTGAAGTGCACTGCACCTGAATCAATATCTAGAATCTAAAATGTTCGACCAGTAAGTTTAGGAGCCTCGGTTCAGGACACTGTCTAACACTTAATTCTTGTTCTCAATTACAAATTCACTTGTAATTATTTTTTTTTAAATATATACCTCTTGTGCATTAAGTTACTGTCTGTTCATAGGTTCATAGGTAGGTACTAGGCTATCAGCCCTGGGGCCTATATATGCCTAGCCAAAAAGGTTCCCTGGCTTTCGCCACCCAGTTGCATTTTTAACCCCACTTAATTACAAAAAATAGAGTTATGCAGGATAGAGTCATTGCACCGAGATGGTTATGTATGTACACAATACCTCACATATCTGTCACCTCTGATTCATGTAAGGGCATAGACATGGAAAAGGAATGGAGACTGCAGTACACAGAACGTTTTAATTTTAAAAGTGAGACATATATATTTAAAATATTGCTGCTGTGTAATAGTAGTAAATCTTGGCAGGGTTAACATTTGGGGAGGTTTTAGTTTGCTTATAAGGATTGTGCAGTCATGCCCAAATAATCCCTCTACCATGGACAAAGTATAAATTACCCATTCTGTACTTTATAGTATTATAACCCAAATGCAAGTGAAAAATTGTATTTCTTCATTTTTGTCAACATACAGTTTTTGTTTGTGTCTACCGATGATTTATTTAAAACACTCTGATGTTATTTCTTTTGTCTCTAACCTGAAATACTGTTTACATATTTTGCTGTTTGTCCTTTTTGTCTTTAGAAGGGATTCTTACATTTACTATATCACTTGTTAAAAAGAGCCAACACTTAATTCGATAGTTATTAAAGCCATCCAGCCAGTGTATATAATGACATAATAACACTCAAGTTTTGCGGAATGTCTTTTTACTTTATGCTAGTATGAATTTTTGCTACAGATATCTTTTTCTCCAGTTATTTGCTACAAATCCCTATGACATGCCACAGGTGAACTGGCATTTGTACAAACTGCCCATAGGTGTAAGTGCAGCGTGAGAGTTTTTTCTCCAGTGGGATGGTGCCCCATTCTGGATCATTTCCTCTGCCCTGAGTCGAGTAAGCACCAGGACTGATTTGAGGTCCTTCACCACCCTGACTTATATTAAGAGGATAGTCATGGAAAGAATGAAGTAATTAGACATGGACTTCTTAATCTAACAAGGATTTAATGATGTAAGAGTAAGCGGCTAGACTTGTTTCCAAGGGTGCTCTTCCAAACCCCCCTCATTCAAGTGTTACTTAGCTATGTAGCATATGTCAGACCTAATAGAACATGGAATAGCAGCATGGAAGCCTTATAAGAAAACAAGCATAAGTAAATTGGAAAGAGAACAGTAGAAATATACCAAGAGCATCCATGGATGTGAAAATTTAAGCTATTATGAAGTACTAAAATATCTGAACTTGTACAGTGTCGCAATTAGACATTTAAGACGATACCTTATTAGGGTACATAGGGAATTTAGAAACAAGTACCTCTGGGAATGTTTGGGGTTATCAACAAGTTGTAGAAGAATATATGGGAATGAGATGTGCATTGGCTCTCTGGCAGATTAGCTGATGCATGGAACAGACTACCAAATTACATTAAAGCAAACAGTATATTTTAAGAACAACTTGGACACGTATTATTTGAATAACTGTTTTGGTATATAGGCAGGCTAGAAGGGCATTATTCCCCCTACTTGAAACATTTGTGTGTATGTATATGTATATGTTTATGTAACATCTTATCAGCATCTTTGCTGGAAAACAAACTGTAATTACCGAAATCTACAGCTGCCTATGTGAATGCAGGTGGATACTAGATAAAATATACATCTGCCAGATACATGCTAGGTAACTACACTGGAACAAGTGGAGTAACCTTTGTTGTGATATGTGGAGTACCTCCAGTAGCACATAGGTGCTCTTATTTCTCTGACAGGTTTAACTAATTGGTGCCAGGCAGCATTTTAGGCAGGGTTAGATAAATGGACAAAGAACAGCACCTTAATCATTCAATACATTGTTTCTTAAGTTACCGTATAAAAGACTTAATCCATCACATGTCCATTGATATTGAAAATAATGGTATTTTGGAAGAAATAAATGCTACAAGTCTGACATCTTTGAATCACACTTTATCTGTTATGTTGCTGTGAATGAGCTAAGTCATCTGCTTTCAGAGGGCTCTTCTGAAATTTGATTTTATAAAGCACTTTCATTAAGAAGTTAACTCATGAGTCTCCATGAACAAAAGTCTTATAACGTAATACTTATTTTAGTAATCACTTAGTGTTTCTTTGCGGTTAATTTGCAATCTTGTTAATTTGTAAGTGTATAAAATAAACATGTGCACGCACACTCACTGTCTCCTATAGATACGCTTATATTCCAGCTCACCATTTGAAACATATTTTAAGAGAGGCAAAAAATGATTGTGACTTCCATTAAAAAAAAGTATTCTCAGAATAGAGGTCCACAGCTGAGGGCAGAGGTATTGCAATATTCTCAACAGCAGTATTAGCTCATGCTTGCAGAAGATGGCTGTAGGGTATCATCATTCCATTTCTTTCCAGCTGTTTCATTCAGATGTAATCCATCTCCACCACACCAAAAGCATTTTCTTCCTACTGATATCACATCTGTTGTTTTCTGTTATTAATTTTTCTGATTTTTTGTTGCACTTCTAAGGTCCTCATGTCTAGCCATAGGCCTTACCATAGGAATTTTCCCAAGTGTTTTTAGAACTTGGTGTCAAAAAAATGAACAACACGGTTTCTGGCAGTTTTACATAGTACAGAGAACAGGAACAATGAAAGATGGTGAATGGCTTTACATAAACACAAATGAGAGTGAACTGTAACAGTTAAAAGAGACATTTTACAGATGTTATACACATCTTTGATCACAGCAGGACAAACACCTCCATTTCTGCACAAGCAGGGAAACAGGTTGGATTTTTTTATTGATAGTCTCATAATACATGCACACAAGGTATAAAGCTGAGTTCTGACAATATGACTGTAATTCTCCAGGCTGATTTGATAAGATTAGTCTGATTAATAAAAAAAAGGCAAAATTAAGTATGGGGAAATATTCATTGAGTTTACTACTACACTGTTTTAGTGGTGTTTGAATTTAACTTATTGTGCATTTTATGATAAATATTTTTTAATATATCTTTTTAATCCAGCTGTCATTGAGACACATTTTGTTGTTTAGTCTAATTAGTCTACTAAATTCACATTCCCTTTAGTATGTTTTATGCGCTTTAATCTTACTTTGCTTTCACTCATTTAATGATTGCAGAGTGAAAACTTTCCTGTAAAGAGTAAGAACTGCATCATTTCATATTTATCTTTCTGATAGTTGATTTCTTGCTGTCCATTGTTTGAATGAAAGAATGTATTAAGTCACAGGGTAACTGCTATTAGTACTGACTGGAAGGTGTAGTAGCATCTAACTAGTACGACGGAAGTAATGTGCGCATGTTAGGAAAATGTGAGTGGAAATGTTCACATTCTCTGAGATATTACTGAAGCAATGTGGCCATGTTAGGGAAATGTGAGTGGAAATGTTCACATTCTCTGAGATATTACTGAAGCAATGTGGCCATGTTAGGGAAATGTGAGTAGAAATGTTCACATTCTCTGAGATATTACTGAAGCAATGTGAGCATGTTAGGGAAATGTGAGAGGAAATGTTCACATTCTCTGAGATATTACTCAGACCACTAAGATCCAGCAACAAAAATCACTTGCAGATCACTAAAGCCAGTAACTCTGCTGGTGAAGCGCTATTCTCTTGCACCATAGCCAAATTATGGAACTCCCTCCCACCCACAATTCCCTCCATACCATCATGCACCCACTTCAAAACTTTACTAAAAGCACACCTAAGAACATGCTGGCTTTGCCCTTGCAACTCCCACTTTTAATATCACCCACCCCATCCAACCACTACCTTTCTTTCCCACCCAACTAACTACCTTGATTATAGCAAGCTCAGATGCTTATAAACCTAGTACTTATTATACAGCAGGAACTTCTTATTGTCACATTTGTTAATGTTTGTTATGTACTTCACAGATAAATAGTCTAGTTGTCGACTGATGTACTTTGTTCTTCATCTGTAAATATGTTGTAAGTAATTGCTATGTTAAATTGTTAATCGCTATGTAATCCAATGTAACTACTGTCTGTTTATTTTAACTGTGGAGCTTTTCTTCCCGTGCCTCTGCTGAAAATGGACCTATGTCCAGTCGGACACTCCCGGTCAAGAAATGTAAATAAATAAATAAAATAAATAAATAAATAAATAAATAAATAAATAAATAAATAATTACTGACTCAATGTTGGCATGTTAGCAAGTGTGAGAGAAAATGTTCACATTCTCTGAGATATTACTGAAGCAATGTGGCCATGTTAGGGAAATGTGAGAGGAAATGTTGACATTCTCTGGGGAAAAGCAAACAAGGGGTCCCTGTTAAGCAAACAGGTCCTAGACATTATCACAGAGGCCAGAAGGCCCAGCACCAGAAAATCTTACACAGGGAAATTGAAAAGATTCTGCTCCTGGAGCCAGTCCAGAGGGGTCAGTACCTTACAACCTTCCATCCCTCTTATCCTGGACTACCTAGCCAAGTTACACAATAGTGACCTCTCTTTCTCTTCTATTAAAATCCATGCCTCAGCCATTTCAGTTCATTTCGATTCAGACCAGCCCCATTTCTCACATTCTTTGATTAAACAATTCCTCAGAAGGGCTTCTAATATCAGACCTCCCAGAAGGCCACCCACTCCAGCCTGGGACCTGAATTATGTTTTAGAAAAACTAACCTTGCCACCATTCGAACCTGCTGCTAAAGCAGAATTGAGATATCTCTCCTGGAAAACTGCTTTCCTACTAGCTATCACTTCAGCCAGAAGGGTTTCAGAACTTCAGATACTCATGGCAGTTGATCTCTTCATCATTTTCCATGCAGACAGGGTCTCCCTGAGGACTAACCCCTACTTTATGCCAAGGTGGTATCTGATGTGGCCCTCAAACAAGTCATACACCTACCCACCTTCTTTCCTAACCCTCAAAAAAGGGGGAAAAATTATGCACTCACTAGACATGCACAGACAACTCAGATACTACCTGGACCATACTAAACCCTTCAGAAAAACAGACCAGCTTCTTGTCAGCTTTGCCACAGGGGCAGAGGGGAAGCCCATTTCTAAGCAAACCATTTCCAAATGGATATCACACTGTATCCATTTTTGCTATAGATTACATGGGAAACCACCCCCTAAGTCTATTAGTATGCATTCTACTAGGGCAGCCTCCACTTCCACAGCATTCCTCAGAGGAGTTCTCACCAGGGACATCTTGGAAGCTTCTACCTGGACCTCTGTCCATACCTTTACAAATCATTACCATGTACCTCTTTTCTCTAAGGCTAGGACAGGGTTTGCCTCTGCAGTTCTGCAGGGCTCACTGATGCCTAGTGCTCTAACTAATCTTTCCACCCCTCTCCCCAGCTCTGGGAATCCACTGGTGATGACTGCAACAGTGAAACATGAAGAACATAGTACAGTTGTGTACACTTACTATAAATGCAGATGTTCGAGTGTATTCACTGCTGCAGTCCTGGTTTCCCTCCCTCCTTCCCCCTTATATCTTATTTCCCTAGGGGGCATAAACTTCCCATGGTGGCTTTTAGCCACTAGGACCACTTTACCATATTTCCTTGTGCTTCTGATAGGTTAGGGCAAGAAAAACTGATCTAATGGCATTTGCTGCCTTGCTTTATAGCACTGACGACCTGACGTCAGACTACAGGTAACAGCAGCCGATGCAGAAAAACATCGACTCTGGTATTCGGGCAGGCCGAGGCCTACCACAGCAGGGATAACCCACACGTGATGACTGCAACAGTGAATACACTCGAACATCTACATTTATGGTAAGTGTACACTACTGTACTTTCCAGAAACTTATGTGAGATCTGAACAAATGAGAGAAATGTCTGAGATTGGTGTTTATCTATTTCTTCAAGCAGGAGATATTTCTTGTTTTATAGCCAGGTATGGGAGATATATTTCAGCTGCTTCAGATGGTACAACTGTTGTTTAGGAACCAGTGATGTTTATTTCTTCAAACCAGAAAAATAAGTGTGGCTTAACAGATGTCAGTAGCATAGATACTTATTTCTTCAAACGCGTATATGAACACATCAGCCAGCTTGCTACAGAGATGTTTAATTGCTAAGAAACATCCCAGACTGGGGCAGCAGCAATTTTTATATAGTCAAAATATATGTATTACACTCTAATAAATATTGCTGTATTATGCAATGTTGCTGCATTAAACAAGTGTCAGGAAGGTGAATCAAAGCATGCGTTTATGCATGGTCCTAAAACTGTGTGTGGGGTGCATGGTTTGAAAACAGCCTGTGGCCCAAGATTTACTTAATCCACCATTGGCTAAATGCATTTTCAATTAATGCAAGTTTCCAGGGAAGTGGACGTTTACTGTTGATCATGCTATGTCTGTTTTCTGTGTGAGACTGTTTTGTTCAGCAAATGGCTATTAGTGTTATCAATCTAAAATGTTAAATAAGTTTTTAAATTAAATTCAAATCTCTGTAACCATTGTAAACATGAAGAAAAATAGTATACACACAACTGGGGAGAAGCAGCCAAGTAATGTGATACTGAAATGGCTGGGGGGGGGTCTGGTC
Source organism: Protopterus annectens (assembly GCF_019279795.1). Classification (NCBI taxonomy): domain Eukaryota; kingdom Metazoa; phylum Chordata; order Ceratodontiformes; family Protopteridae; genus Protopterus; species Protopterus annectens. Next base: position 371,799,190 of record NC_056739.1, on the reverse strand, counting down.
CACTAACCTGCCTAGGTCCCCTTCTGACTATGTATATTTATTTTTTTTGGTTTTATAATTTGCACTGTGATTCCTCACATCTCTGTTGAAACTGTCTTCCCCACCCCCACCCTCATTTTCTGCCTTGTCTTCAGCTGATATAACTGGTTTTATAGCTTGTGTGTTGCTTAACTCAAGGTTCCCTTAATTTGACCTGTTAATAACAGCCTGCATTTAAATTGGAACCTGTGTGCTGAGAGACAGCCTTACAAGACTATCTGCAAATATATAGAGCTGAGTATATTTTTCTGTATTATTCTGTATTATAGAGCTAAATTGTTGCTTAGATATCTGTTGTCTTACTGTTCTGCAAATATACAGAGATCAGTATATATTTTTTTGGTTTTATAATTTCCATCTCTGTTGAAACTATCTTTTCCACCCCCCCCCTCCCTGTTCCTGGTTGTAGTTTAAATTTGGTGGCTTTTGCAGTGCCCGCCCCACTGTAGATTTGATCTAGGACACTCCCCCAGTCCCATCTCTTTACCGCATTCTACCTAATAAACCCTTTCTGCACTTGCTTTTAGTCCTTTTTAATTTAATTACATTTTTTCAAACTGTGTGTGGACTAATATTGCTACATACTCAAGTGTGCCAGCTTGCACTACATGTGAATTGTTTTTACTACTGTTTTTGCTACTTTTCTGAAAAAAACAAAAAAAAAAAAAAGTTTGTAAGCCTGTTTCCTACCTTTCCTGTAATTAGTGTTCCAGATACAGATTTGCTGTATCCAGGACTGTTTGCAAGCTTCTGAGCCCCCAGGCCTTTCTGTGTTGGAGGGAAGCCTTCTAGCTTATCAGTGGGAATGGTAAGCATTAGGTAACCTGTCTACCACATAAGGAGTGGTTGTGGCCCAGAATTTGTAGTTAGTGGCCATTTGGGCGGTCTTCCATCTCTCTCAGCTTTCTGATTTGAAGGCCTGCATTTGCACTTGTTTCTGTCCTGTAACTCCTGGACCCATCTCATTTGCTCACTCAAAAAAAAAAAATGTTATCTGCTTTTACTGTATTTGTATTTCTTCCTACTTTATTTTGCTTTTGCGTCATCTTAAAAGCACTCAGTTGTATTTATTACTGCTTGGTGTAACTCATTCTAAGCCTTTTAGTTTAAGCACTTGGGCTTCAGACCAGTTGTTTTACATTAAGAAGGTTTGTGGTCTGCACTGTGGTAGATCCAGGCCTGCTGAATCTAGCTTTGTTTGTATAACTTGAGCACTAATCCAGGCATTCTTTAAAATATTCAATTGTATTTATTACTGCTTGGTAGTAACTTGATTAAAGTGTAGCTATCATTCTAAGTCTTTTGGATTAAGCACTTGGGCTTCAGACCAGTTGTTTTACATTAGGAAGATTTGTGGCCTGCACTGTGGTGGCAGGACATGTAGCTTACATCCTTCTAAGTTGGGAACCACTGATTGAGGGCTCAGTGTCTGTTATTCTAAAAGTGTATTAGTTCTGGTTTAAGCACTTGGGCTTCAGGCCAGTTGTTTTACATTAAGGAGGGTCATGGTCTGCACTCTTGTGGGAGGAGAGGCTGGACTCTGCCCTTCTGAGCTGGGAATTTCTGGTTAAAGGCTTATAGTGCCTACATATTTGAACTGTTTCTTACTGAAATTGGTACACCTTGTTTGCTGTAGCATAGACTAGATCCAGGCCTGCTGAATCTAGCTTTGTTTGTATGCTTGTTGTTTGTTTGCTTGTTATTTTCCTGAAATGCTAATTCCACCTAAAACGCGGCCTGCTACAGACCACCCTCCCAAACCCAGGAACCCCACTGGGCCTTCCTGAGAACACTGGAAAATATGAAGGTCTCTCCAATCACCATTATATTGGGCGACTTCAACTACCCAAACATAGACTGGGAGCATTACTCTAGCTCCAACAACCTAGCCCAAAGGTTCCTAGAATTTATAAACTCAGATGCTATGGAACAACTTGTTACCACTCCCACAAGAGGGGAAAACATACAGGACCTGATCATCACCAACATGGGGACTCTATGCTCCAGACCAGAAGTGTATCCCTCACTGGTAAGATCAGACCATAAACTAATCTCACTGGATATTCACATCCCGACCCCACCCCCTGCCCAGAAAACCACAGTGAAAAACTTCTCTAAAGCAAATTTCACACTCCTCAAAACCGAGGTGGAATCCTTCAAAGCCCCCGGGCCTGTGGAAAATACGTCCCAGACCACAGAATCCTTTATAAACGCATTCTATGAACACCTTCAGGAATGCATGGATCATGCAATCCCAAATAAATCCAAGACCCAATCCTCCAAATCAGGCGTCCTGTCTGGTGGACCCCAGCCATAAACAAACTATACAATAGAAGGAGGAAGCTACTACAAGATAGAGCAAAATCCCAAAAAGGGAAGGCATCTCTGATCAGTATTAGCAAAAAACTATGGGCACTCATAAAATCATCTAAGGCCAGCTTCGAGAGAAAAATTGCACAGGACACTAAGGATAATCACAAGGCTTTATTTAGTTATGTTAGGAACCTGGGTGGGAATTCCCAGATATGCTCAGAATTAGTCCAAAATGACAAAAATACACGAACCCACAGACATTGTCGAGCATCCTAGCTGACAGGTTCAGCAAACTCCCCACCAAAAGGGCAAATATCTATCCCAGCAGAGTGCTGTCCCCCTGACATCTCAGATGCTCAGGTAAGAGCCGCCCTCTCCAAAGCAAAAAACACAGCATCAATGGGACCAGATGGTGTCCCGGGCTGCATCCTACATGAACTCCAAGAAGAGCTAAACCCAAACATAAAACTACTGTTCAATCTCAGCCTTACTACAGGATATGTACCCAAAGAGTGGCGTACAGCAACAGTGGTCCCTCTCCACAAAGGTAGTGCCTCAACGGATCCTGGAAACTATCGCCCATTAAGCCTGACTAGCTTGGTCTGCAAATCTATGGAAAGGATCATCATGGACCTCATAAATAAAGATATTGGGGACTTACATACACTGGATCCTACCCAGTTCAGCTTTGTTAAGATCCTGCCTCTTAAACCTGGTCAATTTCTTTGAAACAGTCACCAAGGCCATTGACGAGGGGAAGGTGGTCCACACAGCCTACCTGGACCTCGTAAAAGCCTTTGATACAATACCCCACTCGGGCATTATAGATAAGCTCACCAGCTTAAATATAAACCCCTATGTCACTAGATGGGTTGCAAACTGGCTCAAGGACAGAACCCACATGGTTAGAATTGCTGGAGCCATGTCAGACTCCAAACCAGTTACAAGTGGCGTCCCACAAGGCTCAGTCCTGGGACCTCTCTTGTTCGGTATATATTTCTCGGCGGTACAGGCCAACACGGATGGACTGTGGCTGACCAAGTTCGCAGATGACTGCAAACTGGGCACCATAATCAACTCTCCAGCTGACACAAGCATCCTCCAAAAGGGCCTAATAGAAACAGACAACTGATGCCAGAGCCATTGCCTCAAGCTAAAAGACAAAAAGTGTATAGTCATCCCCTTTGGCAAAACAAAGTGCCCACAAATTACCACATAGGTGGTAATCCATTAAGTACAGAAGAAGTAATTAGGGACTTGGGGACCCAAGTTGATAGCAATCTCTCATTTGACAACCACGTGGCCAAAGTGGTTAGAAAAACATTTTATATAGCCCACCTAATCATGAAGGGATTCACTTCTAGATCAGGGGAGGTCATCGTGCCTCTTTACTCATCCCTCATCAGGCCCATAATTGAGTACAATGCCCCTTTTGGGATGTACCTTACCAGACACCTGCAGCAACTGGAAAGATCCCAAAAGTACCTCACCAAGAGGATCAAAGGGCTCAAACAGATGCCATATGCTGCCCGGTTAAAGAAACTCCAGCTCTTACCACCTGCTCAGAGGCGATCTGTGCCTGACGTATAAAGCCATGTCCAACCCGGAATTAATGGGCATGCTGCACCTCAGAAAATCCAAATCCCATCGAGCTACGCGCTCAAGAGACTTGAACCTCAGCACTGAAATAAATAGGACATGCTGGAGGGACAGATTCATAACCCAGAGGCTCTCTTCACTCTGGAATAAAATCCCAGTCCCTCATTGACTCTCTTCAGGAGGAATCTTGATGAGTGGATGGGAGATCGTAGGTTTACCCCGGGTATCATTTCTGTGTCACTGTTAGACAGAGGCACAGCATACTAACCTTGAAAAAGGGCATAACAAAATTAATTTAAAATGGGTGAAAGTAAACACACTCTGGCTAGGCTTATAAAGCGGGCAGAAGCAGCCAAGTAAACCTGCCTATGAACCTATGACTATTATCTGTCTCCATAGCTCTCAACCTTTCAACTCCAAAATGAGGAACACTAGCCCTCATAATGTGGAACAAATGGGCATAATGTGGAACACATACAAATGGCTTACTAACAACTTCATCTAGGAAGGTCATATGATGTTTAAAACATGGTTTTACTTATAGAAAAGATCATTTAATGAATTAATATGATTAATATCTATTTACCATGGATATCAGTTAAAAAATTTCTAAGACTGAATATGTGACAGCTGCTTTAAATGTGGAACTTCAAGGAACATGATTTTTTAAGACCTCAAATGAGGTACGTTCCTCATAATTAGGTACACTTGAGAGGCATGTCTGTCTCTGATAATGATGACTCCTATTATGACTCAACCAGTATTGCCAATATCCCTGCAAACAAATTTAGTGTCAACATCATACACCAGTCTTCTATCCAAAGTTCTGAAATGCATAAATCCCTTCCTCCCACATTTAATGAAAGTGCTAACCAGGATCCTCATACTTCCTCCATGAGTCCTGTCTATATACCTGGTTCCTTAATTAATAGTGCTAAACATTCCCTTGCAGTCCCACTACTTACCATTAAACCTAAGTTTAACTAACGGACTCATCCCTGATTACTGCCACACTGCAGTGGTGATGCCCCTCAGTAAGGGTAGCCTTATAACCAACCCAGGTATTTACAGGCCTGTCACACTTGCAAGCCTAATTTGCAAAGCTTTGAAATGTATTATAATTAACCTCAAAAACTATGATATCAGGAATGTTATTAGACTTGATGCCTAATAGTTTGGTTTTGTGAATTGTAGAATCTGTCTACTGAATCTGGTGAACTTATTCAAAAGGGTTATGGAGTATGTAGACAGTGTCCAATGTCCATTCTGTACACACAGCACATCTTGACCAGACCAATACCTTTGAAACAGTTCCCCAAGTTGGCATCAGTCAGAAGGTAAATACTTAAGAAATTGACCCATATGTGGTAAGAAGGAAAGCAAACTGGCTGAAAGACAGAATCTACACAGGGTAGTTTTCAGGTGCCTCATCAGAAAGTATGAAAGTTACCAGCTGTGTTTGTCATGGTGCAGAGATCTCTCCTTTTTGACCTTTACTTCTCAGATTTACAAGCAGAAAGCAAAGATCCATAAAATATATGAGATGCAACCCTCCAATTAGACAGTGTTCCTTATTATTTGACCATCAAATCTCCACAGTAGTTCACAAAGCCTTCTATCTGTCTCACCTAATTTAAAAATGCATCTCCACTAGATCCAAAGCTGTCTTAATTCCCTTTTGCTCATATATTATCAGTCCCATTATTGAATATAATGCATCTTTTGGCATGTATTTATCTAAACATATCACAGACAACCTGAGAGACTTCAAAAATAAAAAGATCAGTGGCCTCACAAATCTTAGTTATCAGGAGTGACTGGCAACCAGTTCTGTGTACTTACTATCCTACAGATTCCTCCAAGGAGATCTATGCTTGCCTCTCAAACTCTCAGAGCAAGACATCTGAACAAAGCAAAAAAAAAATGGGGAACAGAGGCCCAAAGTTAAGGGCAGAATTTAAATATTGCTCCTATAAACTTAAATAGTTCCTAGAATAACAGGTTTTGTATTATTATGCATTTTCTGAAGGATATGAAGTCTTAAACTCAAATACCTGTCATTATTTATTATTTAGTGACTTCAACCATCAATGAAAAGCACAAATTATATGAGGAACAGATCAAATATATGAGACAAAAATCTGAACATTCTGTGAAAATCTGGACAGTTGAGAGATACGGAGCTTTGTCTAGCCTTTTGTACCATGAAAGATCCAGCCCTGTTTGATCTCTTATTCCTTTGCAGAACAAATGGCACATCAAATACTTGGTTAAAGGAACTAAATCTTCATCATTAGATAAATAAGACTCATCAGTGTGATAAATTCATATCACAATGAATCCCTCACCTCTGGAACAAACTTCACTACATGTTAAGCAGAGTAGCGCCCTTGCCACCTTCAAGGTAAACCTAGATAACTGGAGGAGCAGCTACACAGTATCTCTCCTGGTCTATCTTGGCTTACCCTCCTTGAGAACAGAGGGACATTTTGAATAGGGTTTTACAGCTTGAAATGGTCTGGAGATGGATTGCCTAGTACTTATCTATGATACTCTGCCTAACTATGTTTGCAGATGACTGTAAACTGTGGGCTGCTATTAAGTTACCCTCTGACAATGAAATCTTTCAGAATGAATTCCCAGTAGTAAACTTGTGGTGAACTAAAAATGGGCTCAAACTTAATGCTAAAAGGTATAATATCATCATTTTTGGTAGCAACAGACCACTACAAAAAGAAAATGGGATCAGGGAGCTAGGAACTCAGGTTTATAATTCGTTCTCTCTCTCTTTCTCTCTCTCTCTCTTTTGACCCTCAGGTGATAATGGTTGTCAGGAAATCCTTTTGTTTAGCACTGCTAATTTTGCAAAGGAATATCATTTTGGTCTAACATGATGGTAATCACCCTCGTACATTCATCGCTGATCAATCAGTTATTGAGTCAGGTGACTCCTTTGGGAAGTAGTTCACTAAATATTTCAAACAAGAAGATTCACGGAGGTTCTTAACTAGAAGTTCACAGATCTGAAGTCTCGGAGCTATAAAGAGAGGCTGAAAGCTCTATGCTTTACTTCAGTCTCTTATAGACTTTTGAGGGGAGAGTTTTGTCTTGTTTACAAAGATACAGTAAGTCCAGTACAACTATAACAGTATTGGCACAGTAAGTCCAATTCCTCCACAAATATTACATGCAAGGACCTAAATCTTCATTAACAGAAAACAAAGGCACAATCAAGAGACGTGTTTGTAGTCCATTGCCTCCTTAGCCTGTGGAATAAGAAACCCCTAATAACCATGTAAGATTCCACACTGTTGTAAGCACTATTTTCCATTAAACGTAAACTTGATAAGCAGATGGGTTTTCACAATTTACTCTAAGAGTCACTGGTATGACCCTACTGCAGTATGAATTGGTTTGGAGAAAGGAGATGCAGCAGAAGGGAGGGTATTTGCAAGGTGTGAATGGTTGTCACACTCAATGAGCATATGATTAAATAGCCCTGTAATATCTATGAATATATGAGAATGCAGGAAGCAATTGGTTTAAGTTACTCTCCTTTCTTATTTCTGGATAGCAGGAACAATTAGGTGAGCTCTTTGTTTCTTACAACATACCTCTGGAATCATTTCCTGCTAATGATTGAACTTTGACTGTGGAACCTCACACAGATGCAAATTTAGCTGTTTTTTTTTTGTTTGTTTTTATTTATTTATTTTTTTTGGTTTCTTATTTATTTTAGTGTATAGGCTAATAAAGCACATTCCTCATCTTGGATATAAACAGTGTTTTAGCTGTAATAATGATTTTGATAAACCTTCAGACTGGTATAAAGGAGAAGACAGTTTTCAGGTGTTTATATTTAGGGTTAGTATTGATCTGTGATCCAACCTTATTCATAGATGTGAATGCCAAACTGGGATATGAAATGCTGAGGGATAAGATTTTGGATTTAGAAAGAAAACAGTTTCCTTTTTCACTAAAGTGCAAGTAATAAAAGTGTATGTGTTAACTGAGTAACTATTTTTATAAGACGTCTCCCACATTTTGATAAATCAAAGTACCTAAACAAATTTCAGATGTTAGTATTAGACATGATATGGCACAGAACTCTTATAAGAATATGAAGTAGGAAACTATTCTTTCCCCCCAAAAATACTGGGGTTGCAAAACAATGTGGCTTCAAAAAGTATCATAAAGCAATAGCTAAACTCTAGCACCTTACACCAAGACTGAATTCCAGGCCAATATGGATTATATTAGAAAGGATGGTCATGAATGAAATTTGGGGGTGCAGTTTACAGACTCTGGATACCAAGGTATGGGGTCCAGGAAGTTAAGAGAAATGGGTTAAGTCTAAAATATGGAAATGGAATATAGTGGGTATGGAAGGACTCAAATGGAGATGATTAAGGGGCACTACATCAGTTTGGATCAAACAAGGCTCAATATTCTCATCAGAATTGGCTATAAATAAAAAGTGGCTCTTAATAGATGCATGGGATCAGGAAGGAGATTCAGTGAAGGAATATCATATCCTTACAGTGAATGTTCAAGGTTATAGACTGAATTAGTGGCAATATGTGCAAGTCAGGGATGCGTTGCAGTTTGGTAAGATACTAAATAAAATAAGGAATTCTTCGTGATTTGCAGAAAGGCACAACTAGAAATGGAACTCATAAAGGGAGATTAATGATTAGTTTATTTTATAGGTAAAGAAATAACATACAGTATGAATATTTAAATACGATTATAGAGAGTTGCACTAGTCATCTGCATATGCACTGACCAAAAAATATTCCATGGGCACTGTAGTTTACCATGTTTAAGAAAACCAATAGGAAACAATAGTCTCCTCTAAGATTATTTAAATGAGGAAGGGCTACCAATCCAGCATGTTTGAGATGCCAGGCGATTGAAGCTGATTATATGCATATTATTCAAACTAGGGCATCTACATGGAATATATGGGATTTAGTAATTGATGCCATGCATTGGGATGACCAGAAAACAGGTACCTGGTAGTAGAGAAGCTTGGTTCTGGTAGAGTTTGATTGACAGGTATATATTGTTATAGAAAAGGAGAGTCTGGTGTTTTAAGTTTTATTTTCAAAATATGGAAAGCCCCTCCCCCCCCCCCAAGTAGGTCAGACTTAATGTGTGCCGCTTGCCCCTAGAAGTGCAGATGGGAACCCTCATGATATTGATCAATGAGAATGGCGTGGGTGTGGGACAATATTTTTGAAACCAGTGCTATCACCATCCTTTTTTTTACAGATGAGTATGAGACAAATACACCAGCTGTTTACCTACTTAAGAGGGAAGGGATACCTTCTTGTTTAAACTGTGTGGGCGCTGTACTGCTAGGAACCTTTATAAAGGAAGGAATATGGAATGTGGCAAAAGCCCTGGATGACAAAGTTGATATGTTAACTTGTGTCAGCCAAATGATATTATACACGTTATTACTGAAATAATCTCTGCATAAGGGTCAAATGTTAAATTAAAAGTAATATTTGTACATAAAAAATATTAATACTAAAAGAATTTTAAGTATTGGTTAACGTTATTACCTAGAAATTATTATTGAAATATAGTGTGGAAGTTTTGGTGGGGGGGGGGGGTTGGATCATGTTAAGATGAAGTGGAAAATGAAACATATGTTGCCAATTAAATCACTTCCTTGGAATTAGTTTTCTTCAGAATAATGTCTGATGTGTAACACAATGCCATAAATATTTAATCTTGATTTAATACATTCAATAAAGGAAATACATTTGAAAAAAATATTTTTTTTTACAAAAGATGCACACACACATGCACAGATGTGCACACACACACACACACACACACACACACACACACACACACACACACACACACACACACACACACACACACACACACACACACACACACACACAGTCTTTATCCTCACCCCTTTCTGTAAGTGTGTGTGATCATTTCACCCTTTGCCAACTGCATCTCTCCACTTTCATTTAAGGGAAGTCTGTTCTACAAAACAAAAATTCTTGGAGAGAATGAGACAGCTCTATCTTTCAAGCAGGTATTATTTATACTGTAGTGAAAGTTTGGTTCCTTTGACTGGGTGTTTGAGGTTCTTTTGGTGTTGCAGATGTATAGAGGTTACATAGGACTGAATTCTTTGAGGCACTGTAGGTGAGGCAGAGTTCCCCTCTCAAAAGTCTGAAGAAACAGAAAAGAGAGAAAGTACTTTGAGGCAGTCTGTTTAGCACATGGACAAAATTGCTTTCATTTTCTTTGTGAGGACACGTTGGGGTCCTTTTACTTGGGTGATAATTTTACACACATACATACCAAAAGGGGCTTTACAGTCTATTGTGTGCTTGATGAGGGCAGAGATGACAGGGTTAACATCTTCTCTTGACCATGAAGATATACCCCTGATACTCATTTGAAGGGATCATAGAATTATAGGAAATACAAGGCTATTAGACCTCAAGACTTTTTTATTCAAAAACGGTAATGGCTTGATGGAGCAAGCTTCAACAGAGAATCCTGTATTATAAGGAAAGAGATGCCTTCAAATTGTTAAGGGTAGTTTATTGGTCAGAAGGTAATACATGTGTGGGCTGGTATGTGCAGCTAATGGCATGAAAGTGCAGACTAGAAAGACAGTCTTGTCATTCTTTATTTCATCACAAATATGTGCTGTAATGGGGTTCCCACTATGAGACTCCATGCATGCACATCCCACTGATACAAAATGGAAGTACATTTAAGAAGAAATGTGTGCCAAGATGAAAACTGCAGCATCATTGAGAATTTCCCCATCTCAGTGATACAGCTGGGGAAATTTTCAGTAATGCTGCAGTTGGGGGTTAGGGCTGCAGGACGCTAGCCCACTAAAAATACTATTACTGTGAAATAGTAAGATTTGAAGTTTTCTGTTTTTAAGTGCTAATCATACTTAAATTTTCATAATTTAGGGACCCTCAGTATGGAGTCTGTCACTTCCAAAAGGGTACTAGTATAATTTAAGATAATATGCACATCCAAGCAAGTTGTAGACAGATAATTTACATAGCTGGATGAGGTGACAAGCAAAGACACAGTTTCTCCTTTTATGGGAAAATATCATAAAATGAAAATATCTGAATTGTCAGAATAGTCAAAAAACTGCAAAATTCATGGAATTAGATACATTAAGCCAGAACACAAATTCACTGTCACTTGTATTTCATGCTATATTTACTACCTATGAATTGTCAGT